>NC_143143.1:28282500-28653750 GCF_059928025.1 Delphinapterus leucas
TATAAAATATGAAAAAAATATCAGAAAGTATAAAGATTCCCAAGTCTTAACCTCAACATGACCTCTATTCACATTTTGGTATGTTTTTTGCCAGAGTTGTTGTTTAACATAGCAAGGATCACTCTGAATCCATATTAACTCTGTATCCTGCTCTTTTTATTTTTACTAAATACATTATTTTTAAATCACTACATTTGCATTTTTCTGCTTAAAACAAATTCTGTATGGACATCAACGTAATGGCTATATAACACTCCATTCTACCGATGCACTGTAGTTTATTCACCATTTCCCAATTGTTGAGCATTCAGATTTCTGAGTTTTCATCATTATTAAATTACCGTGAAAATAACTTCATGCGGAAAGTCATTTCAAGGAATTCACTCAGAGTAGGTTCCTAGAAGGAGGATAACAGGAAGCTGGAAATACTTTAGACAAGTAGTCACTGCAGAGATGATCTACAGATCCCCCAAACGCAATCACTGCCCCACCTGGCTGCAGCGGCAGAATATAGAAGCTGGTCAATCTCTGGCCACCTTTTTGGTCTTTGATGGTAAAGGGTTTCAGAAGCTGCATATTTACCTGCTGTCGGAATCTGAGGCGATCTCCTTTCTCCCTCCAAAGCGGATCTGGCACTGCACGGAAAAAGAAGCTGCTGAGATCAGCTGTTGGGATGGGACATACAAAACCTCCCCCACAGGCCTTCAGGGTCACGGGGGACACAAGGCCAGGAACTCTGGGTGCCAAGTCAGGGTGTCCCCACACCCTGGGTGTCAGCCCAAGACCTAAGACGGCGGGCACCCCAGCCTTCCAGCCACCACTTGAAGGAAGCCCTTATCTCCAGCTTGTAGAGAAGTGAGCCTTGTGCAAAGACAACGCTGAGAGGAAAACAGAAGCACACGGCTTCCTGCAGATTATCTAGGAAGTTTCTTCTATCTGTCAGCAGCTGACTGTCAATAACACAGAGCCCTTAAGAGGCAGTAATCAAAACTTCCACAAATCTGTGATGATGGGTCCCTTCTGACAGGGCCCAAAGTTGTTATGGCTGGCTATAAAGTTATGACAGCATAAATCAAGCTTCAAACAAGTCATCTGGTTGTGCTGAACCACAATTCACCCAGGGAGGGTGGAAACAAAAGCAAACTGTTCTTTTTTTTTTTTTAACTGTGCTGAAATATAGACAACATAAAATTTACCGTTTTAACCATTTTTAGTTATGCAATTCAATTCACTTCTCAACATTGTGCAACCATCACCCCTCTCCACTACTCTTTCAAAAGTGTAGAATATCCACTGTGGGTAGCACGTTTGCAAGATTCCTTATTATCGTGTGTGTGTGTGTGTGTGTGTGTGTGTATAGACATGTAAATGATACTTTTGTCAAAACTCATGGAACTGCACACTTAAAATCGGTATATTTTATTGTATGCAAATTACACCACAATAAAGTTGATTTTTAAAAGGCATATATACAACACTTTCACCCCCAAAATAATAATAGCAGCTCTAGGCAGAAGATCCAAGTTATTTCTGTTTAACTGCTACATTTGACGTGGCTTGACTTAACTCTTCATCTTCTTATTTTACTTTCCATTTCTGGAGCAAAGAAAGAAGAAACTAATAATGTGGGTTGTGCATTTATTGTGGAACAGGCGCTGGCCATGGCCCTTCACCCACTTTAACAAATGCAATTCCATCAACAGCCCTATAGAGATCGGTAACCCAATTAAAGAGAAGGGTGCTCAGAGAGGCTGGATGAGTTGCCCCAGCACACACAGCTGTGAAGAGATGAAGCTGGCCTTCAACCTCAGCTACACCTGAATCTGTGTCCTTCCCACCATACCTGGACGCCTCGAGGCTTGGGCAGATGCTAAATTCTCTGGACTCACATCGACACTTAACAGACACTTCCATTAAAGTACATATTTATCTCCCTATATCGTGATTACACGCAGATAATCGCCAGTCGCCCCTTCCAAAATGTGAATTCCTAGGGCTGGATCCTAGCTCTGCTGCTTATTAACTATGACGTCGGCAGCATGTTATCAGACCTGAGCTTCAGTTTTTCAGTTTCTTCATCTGTAAAATGGCAATATTTGCAAGAACTATCTCACGGGGTGGCTGGAAGGATTAGATGTAAAGCACTTAGCAGAGAATCACGCACGCGATGAATGTGCAAGAAATGATGCCTGTCTGGTAGCTGCAAGCAAGCAAAGTGACACCAGCCTCATGTCAAAGCTCGCTTCCACGCCCAGCCAAGAGCCAGGCATCGAAAACAGCGTCAGCCGATCCAAGCAGAGCCCACCCGCGGGATCCACACAGTCCTGAGCACGGCCTCACTTCTGTTCCTGTGCTCACGGGGTCCTAACTCCAACCACGACTGCAGCACCCTTAGGAGTTGCCCTAAAACACAACTGCTTGGAGATGAGGCTTTGAAACCCACTCAATGCCCTTCTCAAGGGAACATCTGTGAAGGATGCGGCCGGGTCCTCCAGGGGTCTCCAGGAAGTCAGGACACAGGAGCTCCTTTGTCCCTACCACTGATCACTATCATTTGCTGGGGAAAATGATTAGCCTCACCGCTCCCAGGTACAAAGCCGGAGGAAGTCTGTGTAGACAGAAGGGCAGAAATGACTTCTTCATTGATCATCTGACACTATGACCTGACCACAAAGTCAAACATGAGCTTTCTTCTTACCTGTTTCACTGCATCCAGCAGTCGCTCCAGCAGAAATTGTCTTTTCATGTCATTGTTCTGTGATCCTAAAATGCAATGAGGCTTAATTAGTTTTGTTTGACATTCGCTTTCTGTTAAGACTCTCTGACACGTAGTATACGGCTGTGCCCAAGTAGCATCAGCCTTCTCTTTAGTAAAATCAATAACAAGACCAGGTATCAATCATTACAATGAAGTTGGACCACTTTCCTGTTACTGCAACCCAGGAAAGCAGCTAAACTGTGTTCCCCAAATTTGGATGATGTTACTGGAATTGTCTAACTCAGGGTTTCTCGACCTTGGTGTCACTGACATTTGGACCAGATAATTCTCTGTGGCCGCCCTGTGAATTGTTAAGATGTCTGTCAGCATCCCTGGCCTCTACCCACTAGACACCATTAGCGTGTGCACACACAGACACAGACACACACACACACACACACCCTAGCTGTGGCAACAAAAATGTCTCCAGATACTGCCAAATGTCCTCTGGGGAACACAATTGCCCCCAGTTGAGAACCAATAGTCTAACTTAAAATGTAAGTTTCCTAGTACTGCAGGCACTGCTTGTTGGCTGACCTCACCATCATCTCCAACATTATTTTTCCATGAAAAACCTAATTACTCCTGTTCTCAGCCTCTCTTGTAAGGCTGCCCATAAGAAGTTCTAGCTGATGACACGTAAGCAGAGAGCACTGGGAGGGATCTGGGGAAATTATGCCATCCTTATAAAAGAACAGATGTTAAGGGCTTCGTTCCTTCTTCCATCCTTCATGCCTTAACCATAAACACATCGGGTGGAGCCAGAGCAGCATCTTGCTACCTTGAGGCAACAAGCCTGCAGCGAAGGCCAAGAGAATCACAGAGACACCAGCCCCGATGTCACTTTGCTGCTGAACCAATACTAGAAATCTCATACCTCTCACACAACGAACAGTTCCGTTTGTTCAAGCACTGTACATTGATCGGGCTGTTACTTACAGCCAAAAGCATTCTCAACTGATACACATGGCATACACCAAACTCCCATTTAAGAGGGTGTGGGGCAAGGACACTTCAAAGCCCCAGGCAGACCACTGTCAGAACCACATATGATGCTCCACAAGAGACCCAGTGACTCCCATCAACAGACACAGCTACATATTGTGATGCACCAGACACAGAACAAAACTGTTTCAAAGGAGACCCAAATTTAGAGTTTGTACAAGGGCAGATGCTCCACACTGCAGGCCTTGAATTGCCACTGAGCTGCTTCTCTCTTGGGCAACTCAGCCTGGGCTTCACCAGGGAGTACCAGCAGGGCATCACCTTAGAGATGGTCGGTGATTCGTGTAAGTCATGCCAGGGCCACCCGGTTGCTAACAACTGTAACCGTGTGGTGAGCACTTCCTGCATGCCAGGCACAAAACTGAGTCCTCTGAATGCATTGTGCCCTGTAATGTTCACGACCACCCTACCAGCCAAGTAGTAGGATCCCTGAGTCGCAGATGGGGAAACTGAAGCTCAGAGAAGACAAGCAATTACATGCATTGACCCACTCGGTAATTATTTAACTTCTACTGTGTGCCAGGCAATGTTCTACGTGCTGGGGACACAGGAGTTAAATGGTATAAAAGAACCATCTTCTCATGGAGCGAAAATTCTCTTAGGAAGAAACAAATAGCTCCTAAGTAAACTAATAAAGATGATGTTAGAGAGTCATACTAGAAAGAAAAACAAAATGGGGTGATGAGACAGGGAGGAAGCAAGAGGGCCACGTCAGCCAGGGCAGTCAGGGAAGGCCTCTCTGCACACGTAGTATCTGAGCTGAGCCCTTTATAACAAGAAGGAGCAGCCATGGAAAGATATGGAAGACCAGCATTCCAGGCAGAGCAAACGGCCAGGGAAGAGAGGAAAGAACAGCTTGGCTTCTGGTCTTCCAGGACCCAAAGGAAGCCTCTTATGACTTGAGCAAAAAGCAGAAAAGGGGAAAAAGAAAAGAAAAGGGGAAGCAAAGACAGACAGGCAGGGGCCAGTAACAAAGGTCTTGTGGACCATGATAATGGGTTTAGGTTTTGTTCTGTATTTGAATACTAATAGTTGGAGCCGTTGGACATCCCTGGTGGTACAGTGGTTAAGAATCCACCTGCCCATGCAGGGGACACGAGTTCAAGCCCTGGTCCGGGAAGATCCCACACTGCGGAGCAACTAAGCCCGTGTGCCACAACTACTGAGCCTGCGCTCTAGATCTGCAAGCCGCAACTACTGAGCCCGCGTGCTGCAACTACTGAAGCCTGCGAGCCTAGAGCCCGTGCTCTGCAACAAGAGAAGCCACCGCAATGAGAAGCCAACGCACCGCAATGAAGAGTAGCCCCCGCTCACCGCAACTAGAGAAAGCCTGCGCACAGCAATGAAGACCCAATGCAGCCAAAAATTAATTAGTTAATTAATTAATTTTTTTTAAAAACACATTAAAAAAAATTGGTGGAATGGTGACCCCGACTGGAGATCGTGCCCCTCAAGGGTTGTTAGGACTACCACACAGGCTCCTGCCTCACCCCAGGCCCGGAGATCAAACCAGGCAGTAGACTCTCCAAGGACACACAGTAATACAGCTGACTTCCCAAACTCTGCCACTGCTATTTTTTCTGGAAGAGGTCTTGAGAAAGGATAGCTCACGCATCCTTCCCACCAGACCAGAGGCCATCTTGAAGCGTCATTCAGGATGGCTAGAGACCCCACCGACCCTAGGCCCTCAAACATTGCTCTTGACACCTGTGTCTATCAAAACACCCTGCTCTTCGTTTAGCAGAAGGTCTAGTTTCAGCTCTTCTCTAACACCGGAATTGGGAAGTCAGGCTTGCTTTCTTCCTTTTTCCAAGTACTGCACCCAACAACTCTACTTGCCCTTGGGCAACGCCAGCTGGAAACTCGACAAGGTTTTCCCCCCTGAAGTGCTTTTGCTATTCTTTCTGATCATAAAAGTAATTCATGTGATAGAACTATCATATAACCCAGCATTTCTGGGTATATACACAAAAGAATTGAAAACAGGGTCTTGAAGAGATATTTGTATGCTTATGTTCACAGCAGCGTTGTTCTCAGTAGCTAAAGTGTGGAAGCAACCCAAGTGTACACCGACAGATGAATGGATAAGCAAAATATGTATGCATATACATACAACAGATATGATTCAGCCTTAAGAAGGAAGGAAACTCTGCAATATGCTACAACACACATGAGCCTTAAGGACCTTATGCTAAGTGAAACACACCAGACACAAAGAGATAAATACCACATGATTCCACTTATATGAGGTACTAAGAGCAATCAAAATCATAGAGAAAGAAAGTATAATGGTGGCTGTCAGGGGGAGGGGAGGGGAGAGAATGGGGGTTAGGGTTTAATAGCTACACGTCTGCAGTTTAACAAGATGAAAAGAGTCATGGGGATGGATGGTGGGGATGCCGCACAGCAATGTGAAGGTATTTAATACCACCAAACTGTACACTTAAAAATGGTTAAGATGGCAAACTTTATGTTATGTGTATTTTACCACAATTTAAAAAAAAAGAGTGATTCATGTGAAAAAATACAATAATAACAAGTCAGGGGGAAATAAACAAAGAAAATAAAAATCTCCATCATCTCACTACTGATAATTGTTAGCGCAGTGATTCTCAAGCTTTCACATGCACACGAATCTCCAAGCAGGTTCTAATTCAGAAGGGCTGGGTGGGGCCTGGGATTCTGTATCTCTCACAAGGTCCCAGATGATGCTGATGCTGCTGGTGCCTGACCCACCGTGAAGAGCAAGGATACAGCATGTACCCCTAGTGATATGCATGATGATCCCAGATCTCTGTGATGGAATTGTTCCACTGCTTTTTCTAGGAAGGTCAGCAGCCTCCTCTGCCTCACCCTGCAAAGCCTCTCCACCGTGGGAAGAAAGCCCTTTCCCTAGAGAGAAACAGCCTGAGGTTGTGCAGGTCTCAGCCCACCACACACCCACCCTCGCTGACGCGATCTCTCCCCAGACAAGAGGTGCACTTGGGGCTTCCCTGGTGGCGCAGCGGTTAAGAATCCGCCTGCCAATGCAGGGGACACGGGTTCGAGCCCTGGTCCGGGAAGATCCCACACGCTGCAGAGCAGCTAGGCCCGGGCGCTACAACTACTGAGCCTGCTCTCTAGGGCCCGCAAGCCACAGCTACTGAGCCCATGCACCACGACTACTTAAGCCTGCACGCCTAGAGCCCGTGCTCCACAACAAGAGAAGCCACCGCAATGAGAAGCCCGTCGACACAACTAGAGAAAGACCGCATGCAGCAACGAAGACCCAACACAGCCAAAAATAAATAAGTAAAATAAATAAAATTTAAGAAAAAAGAAATATTCCAATGAATGAAACATACAAAATGTCAGTAATAAGCAAGACACATTCCTTTGGGGAAACTGTTAAAAAAAAAAAGAAGTGCACTTGAAAAAGACAGTCCTGACCCCTGAAAAGGCACCTGTGGCCATTCCAGGCCTGAACGAGGATGAAGAGAAGGGGGTCTCGTAGGGCAGAGGGAGTATGGGTGGCCTTGGGAGCATTCACCGATGGCAGGAGGTGCCCAGGAGGCCCATGGCCCTGAGGAACAGTGGGAGGTCACAAGGCATCAGGAGTTCTCATCCCGGCCAGGCTGCTTGCTGGACACGTGACACGGACAGTCACTTCCCTTCTCGGGTCACTGGTTTCTGCATGAGATCACACCCTCCTAGCTCTGCAGTCTGCGAGTGTGGGGTGTCTGTGGAGACAGGCAGGCAGAGCAATCGATGCTAGCGGGCTCTTTCCTACCTTCTCCCAGGGACCAAGAGGAGAATACAGGACCCCTCCCAGGGCAAGAAGAATCTTCCAGCCTCAATGGCTGCAACCACTCAAGAGGAGTAGGGAGCCAGTGCCCACCTACTGAGCCTCAACTGTGGGCTAAGCCATTAACTGACTGGCATCTAATCCTTGACAAAGAAGGAAAGGTGGCTCCACTCAACAGAGCACTGGGGCTGAGAGGAAAAGACCTTCACCCATGGAAGTGCTTAAGGAAGGATTCAATTTCAAGTCCACTGGCTCGGCCATCTGTGAAATCCTGCTCACCCTCAACCCCTGTAACAAACCTGCAGTGACAGCCCCACTGCCAGTTCAGTAATGATTTCTCTATGAAATCCCAGCCTTTCTGCTTCCTTCCTTCTGTAAGGATAGCCCTGAGTCAACACTATCAACCAGATGAGCCAGAATAGGCTTCTTTTTTTTTTTTTTATTGGAGTATAGTTGATTTACAATATTGTGTTAGTTTCAGGTATACAGCAAAGTGATTCACAGAACAGGCTCCATCAGAATGAAAATAGAGCACCATCAAAATGAAAACAGAAAGGCACCCCAGGGAATACACCCAGGGTCCACAAACCTGTCAGAGAAATGCAGTGATCTCCTGAGGCTCTAACTTAGAAATCACCTGCGTTTGAAAGTCAGTCACCTGGTTCAGGTGCATCGCTGTTGTCTTTCATGTTTAGAATCCTTAAGATCCTACACTATTTTTTCCCACAAATCTCCAGCCTTCAGTGACCTCCTGGGGAGAGAGAGCTGGGATTCAGAGTAGGACAGGGCAGGTTTGAATCCTACATCATCAGCTATGTGACCAAGGACAAGTTTACTTAACCCCTCTGCACCTCCTACAGCTTTTTTTTTTTTTTGCTGCATTGGGTATTTGTTGCTGTGCGTGGGCTTTCTCTAGTTGCGGCGCGCAGGCTTCTCATTGCGGCAGCTTCTCTTGTTGCGGAGCATGGGCTCCCGGCACATGGGATTCAGTAGTTGTGGCTCGTGGGCCCTAGAATGCAGGCTCAGTAGTTGTGGCGCACAATGTGGGTTCAAACCCATGTCCCCTGCATTGGCAGATGGATTCTTAACCACTGCACCACCAGGGAAGTCCCCTCCTACAGCTATTAATGAGTGAATGGATACCATGCACCTAGAACAGTGCCTGGTATACACCAAACACTTTATACATATTAACTATTATTGCTGTTGCTGTGGGCAGTCCTATACCTCTGGCTCTAACAAGTCCTTTCATCAGGCTTCCTTCTCTCCAGAGCACAGGCAAAGCAATCCAATCCTGGCCTCTGTGTTCACTGCCCTGGGGGAGTATAAAGGTGAAAAAGCTTCTCTGCCATGTGGGGAGGGGAAAACCAGCAAGATGCCCCCAAGGCACTCCCTTCTCCAATCCCTGTCACAACCCAGGAGGTCAAGGTAATCATGGTGCCCATCCACAGAGGGAGTTAGGTCACTTGGGCAAGGCTGCACACACACACACAACGGTATTTCCCTGCCTCTCTATGCAGTGGCAGAGGGAAAGTCATTTCTCTGCTGAAAGGCCAATCCTTGCAGTGCACTCAGCTGGCATAATGGAGAAAAGAAAAAGATGGTAAGGTTCTTTGGGTGCCCACTGCAGGCCAGGAATTCTGCCCGAGGTCAGGCAGCAAAGCAGTGCCAAGACCCTGATCTGCCTGACCTCTTCCACAGCACACTGCTGGCCTGCTGGGGGCCAGGGAAGCCTGACTGAAAAAGCGGGAACTTGAACTGCGCTTAAAAAAACAGGAAGAACTAGAATACAGAATAGGTAAAGCCATAAAGATAGAACACTACTACTTAATAGGTACAGGGTGTCCTCTGGGGCTGGTGAGAGTGCTTTGTAACCAGATAGACATGGTGGTGGCACATTACAAATGTACTAAATTGCCACTGAACTGTTCACTTTTAAATGGTTAATTGTTTTTATAACTGTTAAATTTCTAACTTAACAGTTGTTAATTGTTCTAATTGTATTAAAAGCATACATGGTTTCACATTATCTGAAATTCACCTCCATAAGAAAATACTTTATGGAAAGGACTGCAACAGGTAGATTAGAGCACATTCTAAGCCAAAGAAGCCACCACAGCAGAGTCCCCTAGGGGTGGGACAAGACTTCAGATAGTGCCCAGACCCCCACTGAAACACAGGGAAGAAAAGCCAAGCTCACTTCTCTCTCATGTTTCTGATAACACTTGAGGGGAGTGTCTGTTTGAGGCTAGTAAGTCCTTAACTGCTGCATCAGTCAGGCTCCTAACAGGAAACAGCAGGCACTCTCAAATAAGGAGACTTCAAGGAGGTTTACTTAAAAGGGGCCCTACAGAGAAGTGGTGGCAAGAAGCGATTCTCAACCAGGATTTCATGCCCCCCCCCCGCAAAAAAAGGGCATTTGGCAATGTCTAGGGACATTTTTGGCACAACTAGGGGGCTGCTCCCGGCATCTACTACAGTGTACAGGACAGCCCCACATGACAATCATCCAGCCCGAATGTCAATAGTGCCACAATTGGGAAATTCTGCCCTAACTTAAGTTTGATTGTCCCATTTCACAGATGATGAAACTGAGGCTCCGAGAAGTTAAAAAACTTAAACCTCTACTTGTGCTCTGAACCCCATCTCCTCTCACCTGCTCAAGGACATACTCCAGCAATGGTCCCTCTTCTTCCCACATCGTCAATTCTTTCTTATCATCTATGCAATCCCTACAGCATATGGGGATGTCGTAATACCTCCCCCCAGTTTAATAAAAGCTGTGCCTTGCTCCCACGTGCTGCTCCAGCCTCCAGTTCATTTCTCTGCTGCCCTGTCCAGCACAGCTCTTCCTTCACGAGAGCGGCCAGGCCCTCTGTGAGGGCCACCCCTTCTACAATGGCTGTTCCCAGCTCTGGCCAAAGGCCCTTTTGTTCCCATCTCCTCCTGCACCTAATTATCTACACAGGGGCCATAACATCTGGAACACAACAAATGACTTACTGACATTATATAACAAACACATGATACATTCAATGATATTATATGATTTGTTCAATGCACCCTGCAAAACTGCAATTAACGTGGCATTTTTATGGAGCCCTGTAAGCATGTGGAGCATTGTCTCAGATGATTTGTGTTTCTGGTTCCCCTCCTCACAGAAGGAACTCAACAACTGTTGGATCAAGACTCCGGGGTTCAGTTCTGTAGTCCCTCAAGCGGCTGCTTTAAATGCAGAGGACCAGAATGCCCTCGTGCATGCAATGCATATTGCATGAGTGAAGCACTAGTTTTGTCTGCACATGAACAGATAAAATGGACAATCATTCACCCCCAAAGTCAGGGCACTGGGTCCCAGCATTGTGGGGTAAAGTGGCACAGCTGGAGGAGGACAAAAGGACAGACTTTCCTTCACCACATAATGGAAAGAGGCAGACTCTGCTTGGAGGCAGATGGGCTCGGGCCATCCAAGTGGACTTGTGATGCCTAAAAACAAAGACTGGGTCAACGGTGGACTCATAAATGGGCAAAGAATTCCCTCTAGAGCAGAGGTCAGCAAATATTTTCTGTAAAGAGCAAAACGGTAAATATTTTTGGCTTTTCAAGCCAGATGGTCCCTGTCACAGCTACTCAATCAGAGTGCAAAAGCAGCCAGAGACAACAGCAAGAATGGGTGTGGCTGGGTTCCAATAAAGCTTTATTTACAAAACAGGTGGCCAGCCCAGTTTGCCAATCCTTGCTGCAAAAAATAAAAAGAAAAACTGCAGTGTGCAAATACTTTGAAGAGAAAGTGTATCTTCCCTCATGGTTGGAGAAATGCAAATTATAAGCTTACCAAATCAACCACCACAGGTTACCACTGTATAACTACTACGTTCACCAAGAAACATTTAAACTGAAATTCCTCATTGCTGGCAAAGCTCCGGGGAAACACAACGGTCAGAATGGCCATCATCAAAAAGTCTACAAATAACAAATGCTGGAGAGGGTGTGAAGAAAAAGGAACGCTCTTGCACTGTCAGTGGGAATGTAAATTGATACAGCCACTATGGAGAACAGTATGGAGGGTCCCTAAAAATCTAAAAATGGAGTTGCCATATGATCCAGCAAGCCCACTCCTAGGCACATATTTGGAGAAAACTCTAATCCGAAAAGATACATGCACCCCTATGTTCACAGTAGCACTATTTACAATAGCCAAGACATGCAAGCAGCCTAAATGTCTATCGACAGATGAATGAATAAAGAAGATGTGGTACATATACACAATGGAATACAACTCAGCCATAAAGAAGAATGAAATATTGGCATTTGCAGCAACATGGATAAATTTAGAGATTATCATACTAAGTGAAATAAATCAGACAGAGAAAGACAAATATCATGTTATCACTTATATGTGGAATCTAAAAAAAAAATTATACAAATGAACTTATTTACAAAACAGAACCAGACTCACAGACATAGGAAACAAACTTATGGTTACCAAAGGGGAAAGAGGGGGAGGGATAAATTAGAAGTTTGGAATTAACAGATATACACTACTACATATAAAGTAGATAACAAGGACCCACTGTATAGCACAGGGAACTATATTCAATATCTTATAATAACCTATGATGAAAAAGAATCTTAAATACATATATATGTATAACAGAATAATTTTGCTGTACATCTGAAACTAACATAACATTGTAAATCAATTTTTTAAAAAAATGAAATTCCCCAATGCTCGTAAAGCTCCAGGGATACATGAATGCACCACTGGTAATGAGTACCAGTGCAGAGTCCTGGAAATCAATGAGCAGGGAATACCAAAAACTACAAGAACATCAAAGCACCTTCCTGACTCCTAGAAAACTAAGCTAAGGAGGAATGGGCCGGGGTGTGGGGGTGGGGATTACGAGAAAAGTAATAAGTATCTTCTTTACCAGTCTCTCTGTCTTCCAGGTGCTGAGTAAGGCATTGTACAGTCATCACTCACTTTCACTTCCATTTTCTGATGAGGGAATTAAGAGTCCGAGAAGTTCAACAACTTGCTCAGGTTCTTCAAATGGGAGTTAAATCCAGGATTGCCTGAGGGCAAAGTGTTTTTCCACTGCAACATGATGCCTGCCTAAACATGGTTTCAGGGGGGCAGATTTTTCCCACAGTGTTCTAGAACAGGGGTCAGCAAACTACAGCCCCCAAACTGCAGGTATTCTAAATAAAGTTTTATTGGAACACAGCCACATGCTTTCACTTGCGTATTGCCCGTGCTGCTTTTATACAAAAGGGATGAGTAGTTGGGATGGAGGCTACGTGGCCCACAAAGCAGAAAATATTTACTATCTGGCCCTTTACAGAAAACGCTTGCCAACTCCATCCCAGAACATCATAAACGGAATTTACTTTCTTTTCCTACAATGGGAGAAAGGTTAAATAACTGCAGCATGTCAATTTAGTGGAACGTTACGCAGCATTTTTAAATAATCGTGAAGAGAAGGAACATGGGTAAATGCTATAATAAGTGAAAACACTAATTCAAATGTAGACTCAATGCAATTAGGTAAAATGCATATGCTTTGAACATAGACAGAAGTGGAATACCTAAAAATCTAAATATTTAATATGTTAGAAAGGTATATTTATAGGTATATTGTTTTCACAATAGTCTTTAATGTCACTTGGGGGTTTTGCTTTTTTTTTTTTTTTTTTAAGGTGAAGGAGGAAAGAGCAGATTCCAAACTATGCAGTCACAGGCAAGGAGAAACGGGGTGCCAGTGGGCAAGTTTCCCCCCTCGTGGGAAGCTGGGGAGCACAGGCCTCTGAGGGCTTCTGGATGGGTGAGCAGAAGTCAGGGCTGGGAAAGGGTCCTCACTCCCCCTGGAGGCCTCAGGCTGCTCCTCCCACAGCCTTTCCCACCTCAGCAAAAGGCATCCTCACCTGTCCAGCTGCTCAGGAGTCACCCTCGCCTCCCTCGGGTCTCTGCTGAGACATCACCTTCCCTGCAAGGTCTTCCTTGACCACCCTCCCCACCAAATGACAAGAGCCCTCCCTCCCCCTTCAGTTCATCCTCCATCCAGACAACAAGTGAGACAGACGCCACCCTCCCGCTTCAGTTCATCCTCCACCCAGACAACAAGTGAGACAGACGCCACCCTCCCCCTTCAGTTCATCCTCCATCCAGACAACAAGTGGGACAGATGCCACCCTTGGGCTCTGGACTGGGCATATGATCCAGGCATGGGCAGCCAGAGCCACGGTGATGGGTTGGTTCCAGGATGGCCGCGAGGCCAGCCAGACCACTATGAGTCAGCCCCAGAACTTCTGCCGGAGCCACTGGAAAAGGCCTACCCGCTTGGGTGTTGCTACATTGTAGGATGTGACCCAAGAGCTGCTAGTGGCCGTCTTGCCTCCATGGAGGGGAGGCTGCCTGAGGGTGAAGCCAACAGAAAGTATTGAGAGTTGCGAGCCGGACAGAAAGGTGGTCCTGATGACTCTCTAAGCACCAGCTGAGGCTGAAGCCAGGCTATCCCTAGACCTTTCCAGCACAAGATGCTTTAAACTCCTATTGTGCTGGAATCAGCTTCCACCACATGCAATTGAAAAAAGAGTCCTGGGGAATTCCCTGGCGATCCAGTCGTTAGGACTCGGTGCTTTCACTGCTAGGGCCCGGGTTTGATCCCTGGTCGGGAAACTAAGGTCCCACAAGCTGCGTGGCACAGCCGGGTGTGTGGGAGGAAGAGTCCTGGTTAACGTACCCATTACTCTAACATTTTGGGTACATTCGTTCAATTCCCTTCAACAAACACTGACAGTACAGATCTCTGCTAAGAAGATGCGCCCAACTGTCATCCAACAAATGACTGCTGAAGGTTGAACCCTGAATTTCTGGCCGGGATCTGCTGCTACCAGTGCCTCACTCTCACTGGCAGCATTTTTTGTGTTGAGTCTTCGTTGCTTCGCTCGCGAGGGCTTTGTCTAGTTGCGGCAAGCGGGGTGCTACTCTTCACCGCAGTGCGCAGGCTTCTCAATGCAGTGGCTTCTCTTGTTGCGGAGCATGGGCTCTAGGCACGCGGGCTTCAGTAGCTGTGGCATGCAGGCTCAGTAGCTGTGGTGCACGGGCTTAGTTGCTCCGCGGCATGTGGGATCTTCCCGGACCAGGGATCAAACCCGTGTCCCCTGTATTGGCAGGCGGGTTCTTAACGACTGTGCCACCAGGGAAGCCCCTCACTGGGAGCGTTTTAAACAGGTGCAATTGCTTTGGCGGAAAGAGCAATCAAGAACCATCAACACTTTCATGTTAACACTACTTCAGAGAAATCATCCTAAATACATCATCCAAAGGAAGAAAAACTACCTTGAACAAAAATGTTCACTGCATCATTATGTATAATAGGAACAAAAAGGAAAAAAAGGGGGGGGATAAATTTCCACAAGTAAAGTCAGTAATTTAAAAGTTATGCCATATGTGTAATGATGGATTACTGATGGATTATGAAGTCCATAAAAGTGATCAATGTGAAGACCATGTAGCAATATGATAAAGTTTTATCCAGAAATGTTAAGGGTAAAAGCAAAATGTGAATTTACATGATAGTGATAAAATTACTTCAGCCTATGTCAACATTTCTCAAGCTTTTTCTCATTCTCCGTCAGGATGCTTTTTAGACATTTTTTCCTTAATCACCCCCGCCATGAAATTTTAATACCACAGATATATCGTACATCATGCATATCTGTGCTTCAGACACAAGAATAGATGTTTCTCCCCCACAGGGGTGATATCACCCCGTTGAGAATGCATGGCCTGTGTGCAGGCAAGACGGTAGCAGGACGGGAGGTGCTTTATTTGGGATTATGTTCACATTGCCAGAATTTAGAGAATTTAGTTCCAAAATTTAAGACCTCTGAGCATTTGACTTCCTGTTGGTCACCCAGGCAGAGCCATGCAACCGGGAAGTGGGAGAGTGGAGATCAGTGGGACTGAGTCCGCTGCCACTGGCTCACAAGAGAGGCGGGCAGTCAAATGTTTGCTGACAGTGGAACAGTTTCTTCTTACAATCTGCCATAACAGATCAGCCCAGTGCCTTCATTGGGGGGAAAAAATGGTGATATCATCACTTTTTCTGCTTTGAATGACCACAGCTATTCTTTTTTCCGTTCACTCATTTCAGCTGATTCTTTTTTAACCATTTTCTAAATTGAAGTATTAATTTATGGCGTTGTGTTTCAGGTGTACAGCAAAGTGATTTGGCATATATATATATATATATATATATATATATATATTCTTTTTCAGATTCTTTTCCATTATAGGTTATTATAAGATATTGAATATACTTCTCTGTGCTATGCAGTAGGTCCTTGTTGTTTACCTGTTTTATATATAGTAGTGTATATGTTATTCCCAAACTCCTAATTTATCTCCCCCTCCACCATCAGCTGATCCTTTACTCCAAATACAAGCCACTGCTGGAGATGACGCAGTCAATGCCAAAGAGAAAATCATGACCTTCAACATTCCAGAAGAATAAGAAAAAAGCTGCCAAAAAAAACCTAAACATCCGACAAGACACAGCAGTAAATTACCCACTAAGCCCCCAACTCTGGTGTTTCAGGCCCTTAGAGCTTGTCTGCTTCACTCATTATTTGACCTCTCTGGGTCTGGTTTTCCCCAGGCCTTGAAATGGGGGTTTCAGGGTCTTTCTAACTTAAGAAGGATTCGTGACAGAGTAATTATTGATGGAAATGAGCATCAAGTAGCTTCAACTATAAAGTCTTACCAAAGACAGTGCCTGAGAATCATAATGACTTTTTGACTCTACAAGTCCTATTTTCCCCAGTAAGAGCAAAAGCATTATCTGAAAATCAGAATTCCTTAGCTAGTAGAGGCTGATAATCAAGTATTCCCACCTACTGGATTCTTTAAAGAGAAACAAGTAAATCATCACACTATCACACTGAAACAACCACCCGCATCCGGCAGGTATCCATCCTCCTAGCAATTTGTTTACTTCTACACACATACATGAATCCATAAACATTGTTTTATGTGCATGTTTTGATGTGCATCAAGGTATATATTTTAAATATAATTCTGTACCTTGCTTATTTTTAGAGAACATTAATGTTGAGATATAGCCACAGTGATGTGTATAAATCTAATTTATTCCTTTTAACATCTTTGAGGTTTTCCATCATGTGACCATACCACATATATTTGTCCACTCCCCTATTAACAGTCATCTTAGTTGTTCCTGGCCCCATGATGCCCATTTATCTTGTGCATGCATTACCTAACCATTCCACTTCCTGGTTATTTGCACTTAATGTATCTGACCTCTGCCTCCACTCCAATATTTTCAGCTGCAAGACACAACAGACTCTAATTGCCAATTTATAGGCTACGCAAGAAACTGAGAAACATGTCAAACTACACCAAAAGGATTCCATCAGCAAAATCCCACAAAGAAACCTAACAGGATAAACTGTTTCCTTCAAAAAACATGGCAAGGGGGTAAAAAAAACGAGGGAGATGAAAGGGGAACCCATAGTTTAAAAAAAGACTTTGTGCTTCAAAGGATACCATCAAGAAAGTGAAAAACAACCCACAGAACAGGAGAATATTTTTTGTAAAGATATCTGATAAGGGACTTGTAGCCAGAAATTATATAGCATTCTTACAGCTCAACAATAAAAACAACCCAATTAAAAAAAAATGGACAAAGAAACTGAACAGACATTTCTCCAGATAAAATATACAGATGGCCAACAAGCACATGAAAAAATGCTCAATATTATTACTCATTAGGGAAATGCAAATCAAAGCCACAAAGAGATGCCACTTTACACTCACTAGAATGGTTATTATCAAAAAGACTATTGGTGAGGACGGGAAGAAACCAGAACCTTTTTACAGTACTGTAAATGATGCAGGAATGGAAAATGATGCAGCTGCTTTGGAAAACAGTCTGACAGTTCTTCAAACACACTCAGCAATTCTGCTCTTAGATATCTATCCAAGAGAAATGAAAACATATTATCCACACAAAAACTTGTACATGAATGTTCACAGCAGCATTATTCATGATAGCCAAAAAGTGGAAGCAAGTCAATGTCTGTCAAATGATGAATGGATAAACAAAATGTGGAATGTCCATACAACAGAATATTATTCAGTCACAAAAAGGAATGAAGTACAGATATATGTTACAACATGATGAATCTTAAAAACATGATACTTAGTGAAAAGAGACACAAAAGGTCACATATTGTATGATTTGATTTATATGAAATATCCGGAATAGGCAAATCCATAGAGAGAGAAAGTAGATTAGTAGTTGCCTGGGGCTGAAGGAACAGAAAATGAAGAACAGCTATTAATGGGTATGAAGTTTCTTTTTTTGGAGTAATGAAAATGTTCTAAAGTTTATTATGGTGATGTTTGTACAATTCTGTAAATATGTTAAACATTAAAAAAAAACTTAAAAAGAGAGAAAGAGACCTAAAAAAATTAAAAGACAAACCAATTTGCATTGTTTAAACCATATTTAGACCCTGACTTTTAAAAATACACTATAGGGAATTCCCTGGCAGTCCAGTTGTTAGGACTCAGTGCTTTCACTGCCAGGGCCTGGGTCCAATCCCTGGTCGGGGAACTAAGATCCTGCAAGCCACGCACCGTGGCCAAAAAAAAAAATACACTATAAAATAAAATTATAAGGCAATCATGGAAATTTAACATTGAATATCTGATATTAATGAATTACTGCTCATTTCCTATAGGTATGATAATGGAATTGAGTTATGCTTTTTTAAAAAGGAGTCCCTATATCTTAGAGAGAAATATTTTTTAAAAACTTTACAGATGAAATGATATAGGACTTCCCTGGTGGCACAGTGGTTAAGAATCCACCTGCCAATGCAGGGGACATGGGTTCAATCCCTGGTCTGGGGAGATCCCACATGCTGCAGAGCAACTAAGCCCGTGCACCACAAGTACTGAGCCTGAGCTCTAGGACCCGCAAGCCACAACTACTGAGCCCGTGCGCCACAACTACTGACCCCACGCACCACAACTACTGAAGTCTGCGTGCTGCAACTACTGAGCCCATGTGCTGCAACTACTGAAGCCTGCGGGCCTAGAGCCTGTGCTCCACAAGAGAAGCCACCGCAACGAGAAGCCCGCGCACCGCAACGAAAAGTAGCCCCCGCTCACCGCAACTAAAGCCCGCGCACAGCAACGAAGACCCAACGCAGCGAAAAACAAAGAAGAAGAAGAAATGATAGGATTTGCTGGGTGTCTAGGATTTGCTTCAAAATAAACTGGGGAGAGAGGTAGGAAGTAGACAGGTATATGGGTGAAGTGTCATGAGTTGGTAATTGTTCATTAAACTATTCTCTCCACTTTTCTTTTTTGCTTGAAATTCTCTTTAAAAAAAAAAAGCAAAAGAGAGTAAATATTTCCATGCCACATTATTTTATGTGCCAATTATTAATCCCATAGATGGAAAATACCTTGGACTTCCCCTTCCAATCCTCAGCAACCACTTTTTCTGCCTCAATTACAATCTTTCCAAAAGCAGTCTTTCATCCTTCATGGTTTTTCCTAAAAGAGCCATGTGTTGGTTTCCTTCTGTAATTTGTTTAACCTTAAATCTAATGGGTTTTTTAACTGAATTTTAAAACTTCCTTAGTTTTGATATTAAGTTGCTCCTTAAAGTATACATTGGTCGGTTTCCCTTGGCTTGTCAATTTCACTTGCTCCCAATGAAGACAGTAGAGAGAATGGTCCAGAACTGTGAGCTCAAGGCAGACTCCATAGCCACATTAAAAAGAAGAGTTTCTCAGGGCGTTCTTACCCCAGCCCTTCTCCCAGAGCTGGACCAGAAAACAACCCCACCTGAACCCCACAGGGGTCCTTACAGAAACAACAATAGCAGCTCTCAAGTTCCTGACTACATACCATGTAAGGGGCACAGTACCAATCGCTTTACGTGAGTAACGTTAGTCATTGCAACAAGCCTAGGATACAGGTACTATTATTTATCCTCATTTTGCTGAGACTTCACAACGGCAGACAACTTGCTCTAAATCACACAGGTTTATGTGGAAGAGCAAGTATTTGAACCCAAACTGTCTGCCCCCAAGGTCTGCACTTATTCCAGGCTGTATTACCTCCTGGGTGGAAACGAGTTCATTGCATCTTTGTTGTGGTATCACTAATGTTCAAGGACCAGAAACTCTAGCGAGGCCAAAAATCATCTGACAACAGAAGCTGGACTGTCTCCCAGGAAAACCCCCCTCCCCAGCTCCCGCATCAGGACCATCAATTTCACAAATCTTGCTCATGAATAGCAAAACAAAAGGCACCTAAGTTATGGAAAATGATCCACAGAGTTAACTTAGAAGTTAAAGATGAAGAGAGACACATGGCCTTCACCTTACCCTGCCTCAACCTCCAGAAATGCCTGAGTCCAAGGTCAGGGCCAGCTGGGCTGGTTCCAAGGATTCTGTAGAGGCTATTCCACAGTGAGGGGAAAACAGGCAGAAGGAGGGTAGGCGGG
This sequence comes from Delphinapterus leucas, assembly GCF_059928025.1. Taxonomy (NCBI): domain Eukaryota; kingdom Metazoa; phylum Chordata; class Mammalia; order Artiodactyla; family Monodontidae; genus Delphinapterus; species Delphinapterus leucas. The sequence continues at coordinate 28,302,599 of NC_143143.1, forward strand.
TCTTCCTAAGTAAATCCAGATCCCAGTCAGGGCAGCTGCGAGGCTTCCCTGAGTCACTCCCATCTCTGCACACTACACCCAGGAATGACTTAGCACTGAAACACCAACGGACCTCATGAGTGGAAAGGGCTGAGAACACGCGTCCAAGTCTAGGGACTAAACTTCAGAAACACTGAAGGCAAGCTGTCCACACATAACTCAAGCCTCCCACCAAAACCACCCCACTCCACAGTGGGAGGGACAGGGTCGGGCTGGGAAGGGCAGAGGTCCCCAAATGAGCTCAGCATTGGACAAGAGGGGAAGGGCTGCCGGGCAGGACTAAGGAGACCTCAAATGAGCTAGGAAAAGAAATGGAAGGAGCTGGAGTATGAAAAAATAACCAAAATACAAGAAGCAGAACCAGAGAGGGAAAATGAGGAGAACCAAGCGTCCTCTGAAACCGAGAGCTAGCGGGGGACACAAGGCTCAGGGGGCAGCAAACTAAGAATGAGACACTCTTTGCCTGTGTGTAGATCGGAGTGACTGGGACCAGGGGCCTGGGTAGTGGGAATGACTGGGGAGCAGGGGGATCAGTAACTGGAACTGGGACTCAGGGAGTCTAGGAGTTAGGAGGGACTGAGACACAGGAGGTCTGAGAACTGGGGGTCGGTAACTGGACTGGGGGGTCGGAGGATTGGGAGGGACTGGGGGATCTGGGGGACAGGTGTCCAGGAGCTGGTTGTAAGTGATGGACAGGAGGCAAGGGACTAGGAGTGCCTGGACCGGGGACGCCAGAAAAGTGCAGGTGACCAGAAGCCAGGAACTGGGCGTACATGGGGGTCAGGAAACTGGGAGCGATGGGACGGGGTCCGCGAGCGAGCGGGACGCGGGGACTCGGGGGCCGGAGTGTGCAGCTGGTGCGGCGGGAGCCGGGGCGGCTTGGGCGGGTGACAGCGGCCAGGCCTCCACTCACCGCTCATGGCGCCGCTCCCCGGGCCGGTGCCTGCCGTGCCTCCGCCACTGCCGCCACTGCCGCTGCCGCCCTCCAGACAGGCCAGGAGACGGCGCGCCCCGCCCTGCCTGCCGCCCCGCCCCGGAAGTACAGCCCAGCCGGCGCGGCCCCGCCCCCCGACCCGGAACGTAAACACCCGTGCCGGGCGGCAGAGTTGGGGCGATGCTACACGAGCCGAGGCTTCTGGGCGCCCGAGGCAGACCGGAGACCCCCGCAGCGACGCCTCGCGATCCGCAAGGCGGGGACCGGACGGGACGCCTCCCTGCCATCCTGGGCTCACACCTCTGTCGGGGAGCCGGACGGGACGGTGGCCACGAGAAATGAGACAACAACGCGGTTCCAGAGAGCGCTAGAAGGGGAACGGGGAAATTTTAAAAGAGGAATGAGCCAAAGCGTGGGGACAGGGGAAGTGGGCAGTCACGGGGGGCCACTCTCTGGAGACGACTTTAGAGACCAGAGACCTGGATGGTAAAAGGGAGACGGCCCGGGAAGATCGACGGGAAGGGTGTTCCAGAAGGAGGGGTTGACTGGAGTGAAAGGGTGAGCGAGAAAATGGTGAGAGAGAGGAGATTGAAGAGGTGGGTGGAGGGCCCTGCAGGCCATGGTGAATGGGTTGGACTTCCTGCCTAACTCTAAGGAGATAAGGGAATGCGAAATCTTTACAGAATTTAAGTAGGGGAGTGATGCAATGTGAATTTTAAGGTGATTCCTCTTCCTGGGTTGAGAATGAATTGTAGTGGGGCAGGGTGGAGAAGGGTCAGCTGGTTAGGCGGCCACTGCAATTGTCTGGCAAGAGATACTAGTGCCTGGGGCTAGGGTGGTGGCAGTGGTGTGAATGTAGATGGGTCGTGTTTGAAAGAAGGTCAGGTTACTGCCCCGTTTTACAGATAAGGGAAAGGGGACTCAGAAAGGTTAAAGGAGTGTTTTCCCAACTTGTTTTGCCCACAACCCAGAGTAAAAGAAAATGCATTTTAAACCACAACCCAGTACACAAATACATACATTTAAGAAGCTGTTTAACAAAACAATTCTGTAGGTAATGTATTCTCTTCGCCTTTTCTTTTTTTCAATGCTGACTGAGACAATTGATCCACTCCTAAGTCTTGATCCACAAAACACTGAATTGAGGCCCCCACGGGGAAATGGAGCCAGAATTCCAGCCGAGTTCTGCGTGACCCACATCCCCATGGTCTTCCTACTACATTGCCTCTCAACACATACTCTCTGGCCCCTGGAAATTTACCTTTTGGATTCAGCAGAAATCAAGAGATCTTTGGAGACGGATGCTCTGCAGCATTATTTATAATAGAGAAAAAATGAAAAGCACCAAAGCCAGGTTACAGAAGAATAGCTAAGCAAATCATGGCCCACCTCACAAAGAATCTCGTAGTTTAAAGTGCTAATTATAAAGGTTACGGAAATGCAAGGAAAGGCCAGTGATAATAGAATAAGTTTTAAAAAGCCCCATGCAGGGAACTTCCCCGTGGTCCAGTGGTTAAGCCTACATGCTTCCACTGCAGAGAGCATGGGTTTGATCCCTGGTCAGGGAACTGGTAAGATCCCACATGCCACACGGTTTGGCAAAAAAAAAGCCCCATGCAAAATGGTCTGTACACCATGATTACAATTGTGTCAAAGTCAAAATACAGCCATGTGCAGGGACTATGATAGAATGTAAAAATGAAAATACTTGTGTGTTTGGTTGGGGGGTTGTTTTCCCCATTTTCAAAATTGTACTTTGTAGTTTTTGCTAATTTGTTATTCTAGTTAAAGAGTCAGTGTGTCTGAATCCCTCCTCTCCCCCGCAGAAAGCCTAGTTTAGGTCTGTCTGCCTCTGTAACTTTTGGTGAGACATCACATACTTGCTTCATGGAATTGTCATGAGGATATGTGTTATACCTTCTCCTACGCCCTGTACCCTTTCTTCATGGCACTTGAGATGGGATAGGTTATTGAACTTGTAGAGGGTGCTTTACATTTTCCACCACCAGCCACCCTCCTTTAAGTATTGTAATTCCTTCCTCCCGAGATTTAGCCTGGTACTGGAGGACCAAGAATCAAAAGCCTAAGGTCAGCAGCTCTTCTGGGCTTTTGAAAAAATCTAAACTCATTGAGACGGGTGAGGGGAGAAGGAAGAAGGCTTGTGAGAAACTAGGAGGAATATTCCCAGGCCATATAACAGAAAAGGAGTGTGTGCCTGCCCTCAAAGAGACTAGACCTCAAAGCACTAATAAAAACCATGATGGCAACGTAACTAACACAAAGTACTTAATTTAACATGAACCAGAAAATTTTCATGGGAATAAATAAATAATAAATGTATCTGTGTGTATATTTTCATTTACTCCTTAAAACAACGTTATAAATAGATACTATAATTATCCCCATTTTACAGATGGGGAAACTGAGGCGTAGAGTGGTTAAGTAACTCTCACAGTTACCCAATGTCTATAACTTCCTAGTAATAGAGTCTGGAGTCAAACTCCAAGAGCCAGTGCCTTCACCACTATACTGCGTTGTCTCCTATGGCCCTCAAAGGCCTGGAATGGAGCCATAATGGGCCCTGAGTGGGTAAAAAGTTCCCACCAAGTTTCTCCATACCCCAAACCTGACACAAAAGCCACAAAGCCCCAAGACCTTGAGGGTCTCTGCTGTGGTGCCAGTGGGCATCTTAACAATGATCAAAGTCAACAGATTACCAGAGGGCACTGCCTATTGCACAGCCCTTTCCATAGCAGCTCAGGACCTTTGCACAACCCAAGGAAGGCAGCCCTCTCCCAATAATGACTAAGATTGTAGCCCAAAGAGATGAGGAAACTCAGAAATGGAATTAAATTGATGTGAAGAGAAAAAAGCGAATAGATCAGAATGTCTGGGTTTAAATCTGGCCCTGCCATTTACCGGCTATGTGATCTTGCTCCGAGTCAGTTTCTGTCACCATCTGTAACATGCAGATAATAGTGATCCACCTACCTTGTGGTTTGTTGTATATATTAAATGAGTTAGTACAGGTAAAACACTTGGAACAACCCCTAGCACATTAGTAAGGGTAAATAAGTGCTAGCTGTCATTATTATTACCTGCGTGTAGATGCAGAAACGATACCTAGTACCCATTTATCACAGTTTGCAACTACACGTTTATTTATATGATTGTAATAATGCCTCATTCCTCCATGAAGCTGAAAGCTCACAAGGTCAGGAACTGGCCATGCACTGCACACTGAATTAGTGTGGCTGGCTCTAGGCTTCTCCTGTAGTTAGAAAGTACATAGGATAACCTTGCTTTCCTTTAACAATAAAAAGAAATCCAGTCTGTCATGAAATGTATGTGTACATGTATAGGAGAGAAGTGGTCTAGCCACAGAAATGTGTGACTATGGAATCTACACATTGCAGTGCTTTTTTTTTTCAGTGAGTCAATTTAATCATGAAACCAAGGAAGTTTCCACAGCTAAGCTCCCAACAGTAAGGTAGAAAAATATATCTAACAAAGATTTTCCAGAATTAGAGAACAAAAAGCCATATCATCCACTGATAAGTACAATCATCCTAAAAAGATCCGATACATCATCCTTTTCTTCTGACAAAAGATTTTCCAAGTAGCTCTATACCATCGAAATGGTTAATTAGCTGGGAAAACTGATTTCTCCATCCCCGTGACACTCGAGGCAGCTAGCAGGCTGTTGCAGTAGTCGTTTGTTTTTGTGGTGACAAGAATGGTTGCACCTTCCTCCATGGCTGGGAGTGGAAAGAAATGGTCAGAATCGACCTTTGGTTTGCTCCTGACACAGTCTTCACACGTACATTCTTCCACTGTGTACCCGAGGCCTCTCGAAAGAAGAGTTTCCGCACCAGTCCTGCCATCGTCGCTCTCATACAGGTCTGCATTCGCATCCTTCTGGAGAGCCGGTCCTGATTATGCAGAAACAGAACTGTTAACCTAAACTTTTCAGGGCGCATGGTTGTGCCAGACTTAACAGCACACATCCGGGATCAAAGCAACGTGAGATGTGTCTCTTCCCACAGAACAAATAAGTGGGTCCTACACTAGAAGTCATGAACTGACAGACCATGGGCCACATTGGGTTCAAAGACATGCTTGGTTTAGGGCGTACAGTGTTTTTAAGTGTTTGCTTGTCTGTTTTACATTGGCCCACATTTGAAAAGCAGGAGACTTTACATACAAATCTAGACAACTGGCCTCTTTTTTTTTTTTTTTAAGAAAACAAAATGTGGCCACTAGGAGCCAACATTCCTACACGGAAACAATTGGGAGTCGATAGCACCTGTCTCCTTCAAGCAGGGCATGGGCTCCCCTATTGCCGAAGCCTCAAGCAGCCCACTACGTTCGTTTCTCACGCACTTGGCCCTTGGATGCATTAAGGTACTGAGCCTTTTTACACATGTGAAATGACAAATTACCATATGTTACAGCACACCAAAATCAGTCTTGGGTGACACTTTAGAATTCACAGTAAAGATGCTTCTCTTACAGAGCATTTTGTGGCAGATTACTTTTTTTTAAAAATGAATCTGTCATGATCACAGAAGGAAGGAGCCTCCACTACATCCCCATATATGTCTATGAAGGCACGTTTACTACTTCCTCAACCTTCTGCAGTGTAACTCCATCTTCCAAAACGTCACACTAAAGTCACTCCCCACCTGTCTCTCAGACCCCAGGCAAAAAACGAGAAATGAGTCAATCATATGGAACAGCCATCTCCCTCCCTTTACTGCACTAGAAAGCAAATGAGGTGGATGCTTTACAGATTATGCATGGAAAATACATGCATAAAGAAATAGGGCAATGGCTGCAAAGTGTTCGGGAATTAGATCATGGGCAAAGGTGCTGAAATATTTTTATCTTACAAAGCCTTTAAGTAGAACATCCACTTCTCTGGGACTGGTTCTCTACTGCTTAATAAAGACAAAAATCTTTGAGATGATTGTTTAAATAATCCAGGAGCAACTGGTATTCATTTCTAGCATTTTTCGCAGTAAAATGTTCACTCAAGCAAACAACACTTATATTTGTATGAAAATATGGCCACGGATCTTGCCAAAGATACTTTTCCCAATAGTACCAAACCTGGCTAGCTGTTTCTGATAGCATGACGTTTAATCAATGTGCTAACTTTGTCAAAGAGATGGATGTTTCCCAAGGAAGCCTCAGTACTTCAAAAGAGTAATTAGAAAAAATGTTGGGGAAGGCTGACATTGTAGGACATCAGCAAAGAAGGTGTAAAAATCGAAAAGAAAGTTCGCTTCTTCCAAGAGTTCGTTTAACCTGTTATCTAACACACTCAAAAGGGCCCTTACCGGATGAGATACTCAACATGAAAAAAGAAAAGGAACTGAAATTCACCATAGCCACCTCTTGGAAACAGATTTCAAAGATCAACCATCAAACCAACCTGTGTTTTTAAATTCGTCCTTTAATGGCTCGGAGCTCATCTTCCTGAGCAAGAACATCAACACGAAAACTGTCAAAGAAACGATCAAGCTGAGGCCCAAACAGGTCCAGAGAATTGCATTTGTTCCTTTCACTGAATTAAAAGAATGTCAGAGAAATAATGAACTGATAACATCATAACCACATCAAGTAAAGATTATTTGCCGTCCAATTCCCCTCATTCCTCAGCATTGACTTTTAAATTCTAAACCATACTTAATTAGGAGAGCTGATAAAAAATCTCTGTTGTTAACATTGCAGAATAAAATTGAGTTCAGTTCTGAATAATTGTTCGTTCCTGTTGGCATTTAAATGATTGCCTAATTTTCTTCCTATTTTTGATCCAGAAAATATCACCACCTTCCCCGTAATATTTCTTCTTTGAATAAAGTCAATACAGAGAGAAGACTTCACACCAATGAGGAATTGTTTGAGCAGTATTACTTACTTGTATTACAATAACGCTGACATATTAGAGGAGGGGTATTAGGGCATCGAAGGTGACACGGTTTGCAAGCATTCAGCAATCTGTCAAAATATTCATTTTGGAAGCACTGTTGAGCCATCTGGAACCGGATCGCAAAAAGAAACAAGGAAACCACAGAAAGAACAGCATGGGAGGACAAGTAAAATCTCGTCGAGAATTCCCCAGCAAATGTAATGACAGCTGCTAGAATGTCGAGGGAAAAAAAGAACTTCACATCAATGACTTGGTTCTTATGGGGGCTGACTCTTTGTACCATGGCTAAGGATTTGAATACCAACACTAATTCCAGTTTCTAAGTTTGAGGCCTGGGTGGGGTAAGAGATGGGGCATATGTAGCAAGGGCTATGGTTTATACCTGAAACAGAAACTGCTTATTTATAGAGGAAATTTCTCAGGCAGGTGACAGTTGCAGGATGTCGACAAGACTGAGGCATCAAGCAGAAGGTTCAGTAACCATTTTGGGAGCATCTGTTTGTGAGCTGTGCTGTGTGATGGGCCCCAGGGAGAGAGATAAGACAAGGTCTGTGTCCCTTAAGAACTAAAAATCTAACAGAGGAGATAGAAATTCACTCGAATAACCACAAAGTGTAGTAGGAAGATAGAATATGAGAGGGAAGGAATACGAAGCATGCCTACCAGGTTTTAAACCTAGGAAGAGTCCCAGAATTCCGACAAATAGGAATTTCTAGGGTAAAAGTTAAATTGGCAAGAGGGTTGGGGGGAAGATAGGTTTGGGACACAATAATAATATATGAATATTAATATATTATTAATATCTGTGTTCCATTGTTGAAATTTTAGAAAAAAAACAGTTGAGCATGTAGAAAAATTATCCACAATCATAGCATCCAGAAATAATCGCTGTTAGTATTTTGGTGTATCACACAGAGTTTGCAAACAGGCCTGCCAATGTGTTATTTTTTTTAATTTTTATTTTATTTTATATTACAGTATAGTTGATTTACAATGTTGTGTTGGTTTCAGGTGTACAGCAAAGTGATTTAGTTATACATATACTTGTATCTATTCTTTTTCAGATTCTTTTCCCATAAAGGTTATTACAGAGTATTGAGTAGCGTTCTCTGTGCTATTGCCAATGTGTCCTATTTGGCCAACTCCTGGGAGGGTTTCTGTAGGTGGATGGAGGGATAGATAGACAGATAAATAGATAGATATATAGGGAGGTGCATTTTCCTTTTTACATAAATGGAATCACATGCGTTTGTTTCTAACCATACTGAGAAATAAATCAAAATCTTACATTCCTCTAGGGTCCAGGCAGTGAGGTCAACGGGTGGGTGTGACACCCTGGGTGGGACAACCAGGAGCTGAAAGGGCTGGCCCAGCAGGTCCCACGCCCTCACGCTCCTGCCAAATGGTGACCTTTGGGAGACAGGAAAGGACACAGGAAAAGCAGGATGAGAGATAGGCGAGGACAAAGATTACCCCTCCTATCAGCCAAGCAAGGAGAGCTTCAGGAAAGGATAGGAAGTAGGGTCAAATTCTGCAGAAAAGTCAGAGGTGGTGCACTAAGGAAGGGGGTCATTGGTGGCCTTTGAGTGTGTCAGTGGGCATATTGTAGGTATTTAAGGAGTGGAGAGAAAGAGGAGGTAGCCAAGGTGGGCCACGAGCCACGCCTGGGAAGTCTGGTGGAAACCAGAACTGAGCTTCGATATCTCTTGGAAAAGAAAGCACTACTGTTTCTGACAGATGTACTGGCTCAGGTGCCTGAAGTCCCATGTAGAAGGACGTTCACTGCAACATCATTTGTATTCACAAGATCCTGTCCATCAGTGGGGAATCCACTGTAGAATATGACACAGCCATCAAAAAGAATGAGACCAATGTGCTCTGATATGAACAATACATCACCAAGTGGAAGATTCAAGGTACTGAACAGTGTGTTTATAATCTTCTCTCCTGTGTTTACAAAATAAAATATGTAGGGTCTATATATAGAGATATAAACATACGCTACATCTGGAAAGATACTCAGGAGACTGATAATAATCACTGCCTCTGGCAAGAGACATAAAGTCCAGGGTGGAAGAAAATTTTAAAAACTTACTTTTCACTGAAAAATCTTTGGTACTGCTTGAATAACTTTTTTAATAATAATGATTATTTTTTAATAAGAATCATTTTTTTAAAGGGTGGTGTCTTAGTCCATTCAGGCTGCTATACAAAATACCATAGACTGGGTGGCTTACAAACAATAAAAATATATTTCTCACCGTTCTGGAGGCTGGGAAATCCAAGATCAAGGTGTCAGCAGATTTGATGTCTGGTGAGAGCCCACAGAAAGCTAGCTGTCTTTTCACTATAAACTCTCATGGTGGAGGGGGCAGGAGATCTCCCTGGAGTCTCTTTTATAAGGACACTAATCCCATTCATGAGGGCTCCACCCTCATAACCTAATAATCTCCCAAAGACCTCCAAATGCCATCACACTGGGGATTAGGTTTCAACGTAAGAATTTGGGGTGGGGGGGGCACAAACATTCAGTCTACAGCAACTGGGGAGCTTGGAGGAGGGAAAAGAGCAGAGTGAAAGAAAAGTTTCCCAAAGATGAAGGGCATATGCTAAGAGGGGAAGAGTAAAGATTAAAGAAGTCAGAGACACCAGTGATGGGCAAAGTCTGAGACAGTGTGAGGCCTGAAAGCCAAAGCACCAAGGAAGCCCTTCCCCAGCACCCTCACTGAGCCTTACGAGCAGTGAAGGCCTGCAGTGAAGGCCTGCCGAGGTTGCTCTTAATCCCTTGTAGGCCTCGGGCATCTTGGAGAAGCCCAGGAATGGCTCCATCCTCAGAGAGGTCACCTGAGACATCTCCTGGCATGTTGCCAAGCCTCTCAGATGTGCTGGGTGGGCTTCCAGGGATCAGGCCAGTAGGCTTCATCTTGCCTCAGGCTCTCTCCCCACAAGCATCTCCTCTCCCCCAGTTGTTTCAAGCTTGAACCAGAGAGCGCAGGCCTTGGAGCTGTACCACATCAATAGATGGGCGGCCCAGAGAGGATGGTGATGCCATCCTGCTGAGACTCCCCAGGGTAGCTCTGGTCCCTCCCCTTCCCCAGGTTTGCTGTTCAGCTTGTTCAGCTCTCTCTTTGATTCTGTGAGGGAAACCTGTGATCCTTCCAATAAAATCCCATTTTGGTTTAAGTTAGCCAGAGTCAGTTTGGGTTGGTTGCTAACAATCCAAAAATAAAAATAAAATCCTTAACTGTTTTATCCCATTCTTAACTAATTCCTCCACTCTTGCCTGAAATGTCGACAATAGACACTGATTGAGGGCCTTTCCCTTTGCTCCTCACGATAGGGGTGACTGGTGAATTCTGGCATCTTAGGGTCAGCTGCTTCTCCTCCATGACAGGGAAGGAGGTGGGGAAACACAGACAGATAGAGATAAGTGTGCAAAAGGATTTGGGAGATGTCATACTAGTCAGGACTCTTTCCATAAGAAATGACATAAACACTGAAGTTCAAAAAGAATGTACTGGTATTATTGCTGAAAAGTCCAACAGTAAAATCAGCTTTAGTACCTCGACTTTTGACCAAGTTTCTCTCTGTCACTTGCCTCAGCAATGCCATCTTCTGGGTCTTGGCTCCATTCCCAGGTATTTTCCTCATGGTCACAAGAGAGCTGCAGCACTTGCAGCCCTCACCCACTAATTCCTTCTAAACTCTCCCTCATCATCTCATCTGCTCCCATGTTTTATTGTTTGCTTGATTTTTGGTTTTTGTTTTGTTTTTTTGGCCATGCCATGTGGCTTGCAGGATCTTAGTTCCCCAACCAGGGATTAAACCCATGCCCCCTGCAGTGGAAACGCAGAATTGGGCCACCAGGGAATTCCCTGCTCCCATGGTTTGAAACATGTTGCCTTCCAAATCTATATATCCAACTCCAACCCTGGCCCTGAAATCCAAACCTATCTACCAACTGCCTACTTGGTACATCCATTTCAAGTCTAAGAGGCATCTCAAATTTTATTAAAGTGCATTTGGATTCTCCAAAAGGGAAAGAATGTATGCAGTCTTTTCAAACCTACTTGGTCATTGAATTCCTTTTTTCAAGGGCCACCTATGAACATCTAGGAATATATGTTTTATGGAACATAATTTGGGAAAAATCAGGCCAGATTATCTCCACAATTTCCTCCAGTTCTCAAAGGCTGTGATTTGGGGATTTAGCAGAGTGACAGTAAAACAGAAGTAGCATGGTTTTAAAGCAAGGATTTTTTTTTAAGTTTCGTGATAAAGTTTGTTGATATGATTAACATCACCAAAAGAGTGCTGGGTCTGACCTCGCTCTACACAGAAAGAACAGGGAGGAAAACCAATCCCCAAGTCAGCATCAAGCTTCAGCAGTCACTCAACGCTCTAAAGAAGCGAAGAGACGCTGCCTCAAACTTTCAAAGCCATTAGCATCTTCTGCAAGGAAAATTCCATCCACTTAAAAGATCCTTTATCCAAATTACTAAACTACCAGCAAGCTTTCACACCAGAACACTTTGACCTTTTAGCTCTTAACTCTAAACCAACAGTACACAAGTTCCTCCCAGGACTTTAGTAGTTTTTTCACTTGGAGAGGGAAACCTAGACCTGCATTAGTCCGGGTTCTCCAGAGAAACAGAACCAACAGAATGTACATATAGAGAGAAAGAGATTTCCTCTAAGAAACTGGTTCACACAATTATGGAGGCTGAGAAGTCCTAAAATGTGCAGTTGGCAAGCTGGAGACCCAGGAAAGTCAACAGCGATGGTGTAGTTTCAGTCCAAGTCTGAAGTTCCAGCTCAAGAGCCAATGGTGTGAGTTCCAGTCCAAGAGCCAGCGAGCTCAAGACACAAAAAGAGCTGATGTTTCAATGTCTGAAGACAGGAAAAGGCTGGTGTCCCAGCTCAATAGTCAGGCAGATCTTCAACTCTCTGGATGAGGGCAGTCTACTTTTACTCAGCGTACTCGTTCAAATGCTAATCACATCCGAAAACACCCACACAGACACACCCAGAATAATCTTTGCCCAAATAGCTGGGCCCCATCAAACTGACACATAAAATTAACCATCACAAGGCCCTCGACTACACATCCAATCCTTGCCTTCTGTTGACCTCCTTGAATAACCTCTGTGTTATGCTGTGCTACCTGGTTACTGTGGGAGCTGTGTCTCCCAGAATCCCCATCCCTGCACGGCTCCAGGATAGAGCTGGCCAACAGAGGAACATGAATGAGACTGGGAAAGCGGATGGGAAGCAGCAGCCACTGTTCTCCGAAGGACATCACAGTCACATGCAGTGACGGATGGTCACAAAGATGCCTAATGGGTTCAGGTACATCCTCATTCTCCTTTGCTCTACATCCAGATCTTCTTCCCACCTGCTGGCCCTGCTGAACAACAGCAGCCCCAGCCCCACCATCTTGCCATCAGCTTACCTGCTGATTCACAGAGGCGGGGGCCACACACAACTGTACAAGCTCTCCCTCACGGCCCTCTGTTAGCAACTGGATGTTCCCGACTTCTCAGATCAACTGGTCGGTGATTCCCCTGGTCCTCACCTCCCCAGCTCCTCTCACAATTGTGGAAGGTCTGATTCCTACAATATGTCCCTTATGCTGCACCACTCATGGTGGCTCCTCTCCCCTGACCATCCTTGTCTGATACACCTCTTTAATCTTGTTGTTTTGAACCTACAGTTGAAATGATTCACTAAGAACTGTCCAGCTCCTGCCCGCAGAGTGCCGCAGCATTATGATTAAGGCACACGTTTTGGAGCCAGAAAAATCTGAAGCCCAGCTTCAGCACAGTGGATCCTGTGTGGCCTTGGGCAAGTGGTCTAACCTCTCTGAGCCTCAGTTTCCTTATCTGTAACAATGTCCTTGACAATATATCAACTTCCTGGGATCGTTGCCAGGATTAAGATAATCTCTAGAACTCATAAATTTATGTGCAGGACTTCCCTGGTGGTGCAGTGGTTAAGAATCCGCCTGCTGATGCAGGGGACATGGGTTCAAGCCCCGGTCTGGGAAGATCCCACATGCTGCGGAGCAACTAAGCCCGTGCACCACAACTACTGAGCCTGTGCTCTAGAGCCTGCAAGCCACAACTACTGAGCCCATGTGCCACAACTACTGAAGCCCACGCGCCTAGAGCCTGTGCTCCGCAACAAGAGAAGCCACCACCATGAGAAGTCCGCGCACCGCAACAAAGCATAGCCCCCACTTGCTGTAACTAGAGAAAGCCTGCGTGCAGCAATGAAGATCCAACACAGCCAAAAATAAATAAATAAATGTATTTATTTTAAAAAATAATAAACTTATGTGCAAATAATTTATGAGCACAGTTCCTGGACCAGAGGAAGTACTCAGCAAACTTTAGTGATTTTGTTATCATTAACAGGAAGCTCAGAGCCATTCAACCTCTGGGAAGGTTGTTTGCCCAAGTTTGGTTAGAGCAGTATAACCGGGGGGAGACCCCACATAAATGGGATCATGCCCAAACCAAAGTCAGGAAACCAATATTATGCATTAATTGCTGGAATTACAAATAAATTAATAAAATGCTAGAATTTCAAGGGATGATGAAGCAAAGGGGCACTGCAAGGGCGGAAGGCAGAATGTTTAAGTTTGAGAGATGGGTTAAGGCAAGGGGTTAGTACTAAGGTAATGAGTAGCAGGCAAAAGTGAGCATTCTCTTTTTATAGGATGTCTGATGTGTAGCACAGAGCAGGCATAGTGGCCTATAGGAAATCTACAAGTTCAGTCCAAAACCCTTACCTTTTCCCAAAGTAGAAAAACAGCTTCCAGAAATTCAAATATCATTGCAATACTGCATCAACATCTAGATGTTTTAATGTCATTTACTTTGGTGGATGCACATGCTATTTATTATGACACATTATTTTGAGAATCATTATTTAGTGCTTTCTTTAATTAGAGAAGGTTAGACAGTTCTTATTACAGGATCTGGATTTGGATTAGGTGATTTGGGAGCCGGTGCAACGAAACAGGCTTAGCTCTGGACTGGATGTTGACAGGTTGTGGGGTTAACTCTATAATTGGGGTATAACTATGTATTAGTCACGGTTTTCCAGAGAAGCAGAACCCATAGGAGACAGAGAGGAAGATAGATAAAGAGACGAGAGGGAGAGAGAGAGAGAGAAATTTCAAGGAATTGGCTCATGCAGTTGTGGGAACTGGCAAGTCCAAAAATCACAGGGCAGAGCCCAGAAGGCTAAAAACGCAGGGAAGCGTTGATGTTACAGTACTGAGTCCAAAATCCAGGCAGCAAGCAAGGCAGGCTGGAAATTCTAGGGTTTCTATGTTGCAGGCTTGAGGCCAAAACTTTTTGGAGGGAGAGTAAACCTCAGTCTTTGCTCTTAAGGCCTTCAACTGATTGGATGAGGCCCACCCACTTTATGGAGGGTAATCTGCTTTGTTCAAAGTCCACTGGTTTGAATGTGAGTCGTGTCTAGAAAATATCTTCACAACAACACCTAGACTGTGTAACTCTGGTGATCATGGGAGCTGTTCCTAAGAATACAGTTCTCTCCTTCTGAGCACAAGGCAGGATTGTACTTTCCATGCCCCTCTTTGAAGTTACACATAGATGAGTAACTTGTTTTTGAATGTGAGCAGAAGGGACATGTGTCACTTGAAGACAGAGGCCAGTGCTTAATTCAACCACATCCTCTTTCTCTCTGCCATGTTGAAGAGCAATGCCCCAGCTGGTGACAGCTCCGTGGGCCTGGGTTCCAGTGGGAGGATGATAGAAGCACAGCCCCAGCTGACCCAGTGGGAGGTTACGGGCTGAATGTTTGTGCCCCCAAATTCATTTGGTGAAGCCCTAACTCCCAAAATGATGGTATTTTGAGGTGAGGCCTTTAGGAGATGATTAAGTTTAGATGAGGTCATGAGAGAGGAGGCCCTTATGATAAAATCAATGCCTTATAGACACCAGAGAACTTTCTCGAGCACTCGAGTGTCATAGGTGGACACAGGGAGAAGGCAGCCAACTGCAACCCAGAAAGGGAGCTCTCATCAGACACCAAATCTGCTGACACCCTGATCTTGGACTTTCCAGACTCCAGAACGGTAAGAAATAAATTTCTGTTGTTTAATCCACCCAGCCTATGATATTTTGTGATAGCAACCCATGCCTCCTGAGACACGTTGCATGAATGAGATCTGGGTGATGTTTGTTACTGCAACACAGTCTCATCTATCCTGACAGAAACAGAGTCCAGAGCCATGGTACTAACCATTGTACAGCATTGCCTCTTCACTACCACTGAAAACTTCTTTATGAGCACTAAATATTTCCAAACAAACTTCTGCTAGTGTACTGCAGTCCAAAATGAAAGAAACCTCAAAAGAACACAAAACTAACAAGGACACAAAGTAACAGCGAACATTAAGGCAAGAAACATTGGCCCTCTGGTATACTCACAAACTGCCAATGATTTGGTTTCTTATTCAACTTGAAACAGAGCCTGGGGGAGTCTGGGCTTGTGCTAAGGGGAGGTGGAGGAGATGAAACAGCTCAGAGCCAGGTTCTAAGGAAGCATTCCTGCTGGGCGAATCCTGCGATGGCAGATTCCAATGCAAAGACCTTCTCCTCCCATCTCTCCCTCATACTCAGATCTCTGCACATCCCTCAGAAGCCTGTCTGCTCATGGACATGAAAAGGCTAATTTGATATGGGGCCAAGTCTCAAGGCTGTCTGTTAGTTTTCCAAGAAGATTCCCTTTGAAGACCTGCTCCTCTGAACTCCTGCCATCCCTCAGCCCTATCAGAAATGACAGCGCTTTAGAACTTTTCAAAGTGGGTTCACTGATTTCCAGGGCGTCCTGACTGTTTGCAATTCTAAGACTCATCGTATCAGGGAAGTTTGATTTCTTGTTTTTCAACCACTGACTTCTCCTCGTGACACTTTTTGTCTCCACTGTAAATACCAAAAACCACAGGACACAGCTTGCTGACAGTGCTGCCTGCATCGTTAGATGACTTGAGAAGCAGAAACAAATCCTCCCATTCCATAAATATTGATTGTGTGCCCACTACGTACTAGGCACTATGCCAGGCACCGAGGTACACCAGTGAGTTCATTTTAGATGTGGTTCCTGCCCTAACGTGGTTTTCAGTCTGATGGGGGACACAGAAAAAAAAAAAGAAACTAATAAATAAAGTACCTACAATTGTGAAAGTGCTATTAAGGAAAAAGCACGGCGCTGAGAGAGCCTGAAAGGAGGTGAGTGAGGGTGGAGGGTACAGGGGAAAGAAACTCCTCTGTTAGTCGGGGGCCCTCTGAGAAGCAGTCACCAAGATGGAATTAGATTGCAACAGGTTTTGAGGGGGGAAAACACTTGTGAAGAACACAGGGAGGGAGCCAGAGAAGGGGGAAGAACCTTCAGACCATAATGCAGGTCTAACACCACTGAAGGAGAAGGGCAAGGAAGGGACTTGGGTAGCAAGTGTCTCAGGCTGCAGGGCAAGGTCACGCTGATTTGGGACGGCGGGGGCAGTTCTTGAGCCAAAGTTGCTCGTGGAGGAGTCCTGGGTCTCACAGGAATGGGCCCAATGCCCTAGTCTCCTGGCCGTGCTCGGGCCTGGCTGGGGCCAGCCCGGGGAAGCCAAGTCTCAGTGGGAAAGCAGTGGTGAGCAGTAGCAGCTGGAATAGTCAGGCAGGTGGGCTCCCTGCGGCATCTCCCAGGGGTCACCGACACGGCCATCAGCCTACAAGATTGTTTGGGGAGCAGCCCTGCATGATTTCCAAGGGCCTTTCTTATGAGGGGAAACTGCTTTTTGAATTGGATAATGGGTATCTAGGGTTCATTATAATATCTTTTCTATTTTGCATATGTTATGAAAGTTTTATACTATGAAATTTAAAATTTTAGTTTAAAAGTATATGCCGGGGCTTCCCTGGTGGCGCAGTGGTTGAGAGTCCGCCTGCCGATGCAGGGGACACGGGTTCGTGCCCCGGCCCGGGAGGATCCCACATGCCGCGGAGCGGCTGGGCCCGTGAGCCATGGCCACTGAGCCTGCGCATCCAGAGCCTGTGCTCCGCAACGGGAGAGGCCACAACAGTGAGAGGCCCGTGTACCGCAAAAAAAAAAGTATATGCCGCAATGAAGAGTGCCCCTGCTTGCCGCAACTAGAGAAAGCCCTCGCACAGAAATGAAGACCCAACACAAACAAAAATAAAAACAAATTTAAAAAAAAAATACGGGAGTCCATGTATTTAAAAAAAAAAAAAGTATATGAAAGACTTTATTCCAAGGTATTAAGAAAGCATATCTCTGAGTATCCTTTTATGGGTGATTCTTATTTTTGTCTGTATTAATTAATTTTTCCCAATAAATATATATTACTTTTACAATAATAAAAAAGTTAGTATTTATTAGTAGCACACAATTTGAGATACCTTAGGTTTAAATCCAACAAAATCCATCTATACACCATGTTATTTCAAATAAAAATTATTTAATATCTTTTAAAATATTTATTTGGTTGCAGCAGGTCTTAGTTGCAGCAGGCGGGCTCCTTAGTTGCGGCTCTCAGGCTCCCCAGTTGTGGCATGCGAACTCTTGGTTGTGGCATGCATGTGGGATCTAGTTCCCTCACCAGGGATTGAACCCCAGCCCCCTGCATTGGGAGCATGGAGTCTTATCCACTGTACCACCAGGGAAGTCCCTTATTTAAAATCTTAACCAATGACATAGAATAAAGTCAGTGTGGTATACAGGTGAAGATCATAGTATTTAGAATCGGGCAGGCCTGGTTACATTCCAGCTGTTGTCACCTTTTAGATGTCTGACCTGAGCAAATTTCTTCACCTCTGCAAAGGGGCCAACATCTACCCCATAAGGCTGCTGTAAGACTATTGCAAAGCAATCTATATAATACAGTTATTACAGGGCCTAGAACATAGAAATAATCTCTAAGTGGCTTGTCATACATGTTGTTTGATAAATATTTTTGAAGTTTGAGTAGTTCCATAATCTACAACTTCCACATCACCTGGGTGAATATCAGGATCATTGTTAATACAATTTGTACCTTGTCACCAATCAATGATCACCTACAAATATTTAATGGTATTACATGGAGTCTAATAACCTAGACACATTGTACCTCAAAAAGATTATCAGTTAACATGCCAAGAAAATTATTTATAAATATCCTATGGCTTAGAAAAAGAGATGGCATAATTATTTTATGGTTGTTTCTCTCTCCCGTCAAGTTCAAGAACTTTTACGTTCTCTCCTGTACTTTTGGGAAAATACTCTTTCTTAAGCTATAAATAATTTTAAAGCCTACACATTTGTGATTCGATGAATTAATTAGCAGAGTGAGACTGGGCTTTCCTCCATTCCTGTTGTGAAGTCATTCAAACATCTAAAGCAAAAGTGTGTGTTTCACAACTGCTCCGCTTCAGTTTCTTCATGAAGGAGATTTGGGTACAAAACGCACTGAGGGGGCTTCCCTGGTGGCGCAGTGGTTAAGAATCCGCCTGCTGATGCAGGGGACATGGGTTCAAGCCCTGGTTCGGGAAGATCCCACATGCTGTGGAGCAACTAAGCCTGTGCGCCACAACTACTGAGCCTGCGCTCTAGAGCCCTCGGGCCACAATTGCTGAGCCCACGTGCCACAACTGCTGAAGCCTGGGCGCCTAGAGCCCATGCTCTGCAACAAGAGAAGCCACGACGATAAGCCCGCGGACCGCAACGAAGACCCAACACAGCCAAAAAAAAACACACAAAAAATGCACTGAGGAAATTGACTTTGAGAAGGAATCCCAAGCCCCAAGCAGTGGCTGTGTTCTGTGATACATGTGCACTGCCATTTTATCACAATCATCTTCCGTAATGTTTCCTCTCAGGGGTGTAGAAAGCCCCAGAACAGATGCCTCTGATTAAATGTAGAGTGGGGACTTCCCTGGTGATCCAGCGGTTAAAACTCCACGCTTCCACCGCAGGGGCCGTGGGTTCAATCCCTGGCCGGCAAAAAGTATGTATAAATAGAGGAAGGAAGGAAGGAAGGGAGGGAGGGAGGGAGGGAGGGAGAAGGGTGAATCCCTGCCATGACCATGACTCAAGGTGACTGTCCCTCTCTCTAGGACACAGACTGCAAAGGTGCCTGTCATGCATCTTCTTTTGATTCACCTTTTTAATACATAGTACTTTCTTTTCCTGACCTTTGCTCTCGTTTAGATGCAAGAGCGACTTCAAACCACAGGGAACGTTCTTGCATAGAATTACCACATCATGGAGTCAGACATCCTGATTTAGGATCCTGGCAAAGCATCTGTTACTAGTCACGTGGCTTTGTCAAATTTCTTTAACTTGTCGGAGCTTTGGAGATTTGGCTACTTACTCTGTGTCAACGAAAAAAATTAATCAATAGTCCAAATAAGAAAGAAATAGGAAATTTTATTTGAGCCAACCTAAGAATTATAATCAGAGAGACAGTCTTTCAGAAAGCTCTGAGGACTCTTCTGCCTGTTAGAGGTCAAAGCACAATTATATAAGTTTTTGAGACAAAGGGCTAGAATCAAATAACGTCTTATTGACAGTTTACACAATCCAGACCTCACATATAAAGCACTGAGTGGTAGGTCATGGGTCATCAGGGCCCCTTACAAGATTAAGAAGGAAGGTTATCTCCTAAGGAGGTCTGGTTAATGCAGATGCACAATATACACTAAAGGAGAGGGAGGAGGCACACATGGGTCCCAAAAAAAGTTTAAATTTTTCTTGTCTTGCCATAAAATATGAATTTTATTTCACATTCTGTAAAAGAGAAACAATAATGAAATCACCTGACACATGAGCTGTCGTGAAGATTAAATGAGAAAATACTTAGGACACCAGGGATGCGACTGTGATGTGGGAATGGTCCACCCAGAGGGAAAGTATTCAATCACTGATATTGTTTAGAATTGTCTTGGGACACCACTGAAACTCAGTACCTGGCACTCAGTATGGACTCAATAGATGGCAGTCATTTAGAAGTTCAATTTAGGGAATTCCCTGGCAGTCCAGTGGTTAGGACTTGGCACGTTCACTGCCGGGGCCCAGGTTCAATCCCTGGTCATGGAACTAAGATCCCTCAAGACATGTGGCACGGCCAAAAAAGAAAACAAATTTCAATTTAATTTCAGTTCATGTCATTGTTTTACCTTACTTTATTTTAATAACAGTTCTATGGAGATAGAGTTCACATACCATAAAGTCCATTCTCTTAAAGTGTGCAGTTTGGTGGTTTTTAGTATATTCACAGAGTTATGCATCAATCACCATTATCTTATTCCAGAACATTTGCATCACCCTCTAAAAAACCTCCTACCCATTAGCAGTCACTCTCCATTCTCTGGCAACCACTAATTTGCTTTCTGTCTCTATGGACTTGCTTATTCTGGACATTTCATACAAATGGAATCATACAACATATGGCCTTTTGCGTCTGGCTTCTTTCACTTAGCATAATGCTTTCAAGGTTCATGTGTGTTGTAGCAGGTGTTAGTATGTCTTTCCTCTTGATGGCTGAATAATGTTCTGTTGATCCACCCAAGACCAATTTTCTTTCTCCATTCATCAGTTCATGGACATTTGGGTTGTTTCCACTTCTTAGCTATTATGAATAATGCTTATGAGCATTCATGTGCAAGTCTTTATGTGGACATATATTTTCAGTTCTCATGGGTGTATACATAGGAGTAGAATTCTGGGCTAAATGGTAACTCTACATACAACTTTTTTTTTTTTGGCATGTGGGATCTTAGTTCTCCAACCAGGTATCAAACCCGCGCCCCTTGCATTGGAAGTGCAGAGTCTTAACGCTGGACTGCCAGGGAAGTCCCTATGCTTAACTTTTTGAACTGCCATCATTTTATTTAATTATTCACCATGGTTTTCATCTTAGTCAACAATTCCTTGTTTCCACAACTACCTCACCTCCAAGGGTATCTTATCCATAGCCAGAGACCAGTGTTTGCTGAAATGGCTTTTAAGGAACACTAAGTCCCAAAAGATGTTCCATGAGAAATAGATCTCACATTCAAAAAAGTGTAAGAAAATGACGTATGCCACATATTGTAGACTTATAATGCAAATTTACATTGTGAAATAAAATTCATATTTTATGCCAAGACAAGAAAAATTTAAACATAAAAAATTCTTGTCTGCCCTTTGGCCACCTCTCTCCCTTCTACTGTGCACTGTGTCTCTGCATTATGCATTGACCAAACCTCCCCATCAGCAGCAATACCTGCTCAACCATAAAGAGCAACATGCTCCCAGCATCACCAAGACAACTTAAAAGATGACATTCCTCTTGAGCTTGTGAGAGGTCACATGACCCATCACAATGATGCTTAGATCTGGATTATGTAAACTGTCAATAATATGTGATTTGATGTACAGCCCCCTGTCTCAAAAAACATACATAACTGTGCTTTCACTTCTAACAGGTGGAACAGTTCTCAGAGCTTTCTGAGATGCTTTTCCTGGGTTATAATCCTCAAATTTGGCTCGAATAAGATTTTTCACTTCTTTCTTATATTGGATGATTAATTTTTCATCGACAATATATTAAATATTCTGTGAATATTCTGCATAGAGAATACTGTGGAGCTCAGTGTTTCCCAAACATATGTGATCATGGACCCATTTTCACAGAATATCCATTAACAGGACTGATGTCCTAAGGAACCCATTTTGGGGAATGCTGTTAGAGATGTACACACCATAGGCTAAAATGTACAGGCATTTGTGACTCATCAGTGTTATTTCTCCAGCCAGTAAATGATTCACTCCCTTTAATGAATCTCAGTATTTGGGGGGAAGAGATACATTTAATGGAAATGTTTACCAATTTGAACTCCTGAAGGTGGCAGTGCCTAAAGTCACAGATTTTTCAGATATGTATGCCAATAAATTCCTTCTCCTTTAAATACATGTGAGTTTCTTTTCTGTCTCTTGCACCTTAAAGAGTCCTACCAATACAATTGAGCTATTTCTGGCTTTCTCTGATAGACAATCAATCCCATCAACTGAAAATGTTACCAACAGGCTCTTTAAATAATCATGCTGAATTTGCCAACCTTGGAACATTGAAAACCCCCGAATGAGATAGCATCAGGGACCACTTCCCTTTCCCCTCTTGTTAGCTGTTTTGCCGTAGAGATGGGTCATAACTACAACACACTGTGTTATCAGGGCCTAGAGTGTATTGGTGAAATGCCCATCAGTAGGAGAATGATTAATCAAAGTACAGTAAATGCATGCTATTTAATAAAACATGAATTTTCTTTAATGATCTACAATTACCTGACTAGCTGGATGAATCAGCTCTCACCAGTCAGTGTGATGCCCACAGCAAGAATGGGAGGAGATACTGAGCTATCACACGTAGGTGAACGTTTGTTCCTATTAGTTGAGCTCTATGCTTATCCCAAAAGTTAACTGTCTGTGTTTCCAAACCTATTTACATTTGTACTTGTTCTTATAATTGTTTGTGTAAATATCACATAAACCAGTGAAAATGTGAAAAATAAAAAGAGTTAGTGTGTATATGAAAACTAAGTTGATTGCTTTGGAAAGACTTGATAAAAGCACATCAATTTTTATTTAGTTAAATATTCTCTCTTGGTAGAAACCAATTCTTGAGTTTTCCTAGTTTCATAAATTTCTTGTTTCTATCAGTATCATGGGATATTTTGTAAGCCCTATAAACCCAAACCTCTCAGGCTGAGTGGAAACAAGTGTACCATCCAAAATATGCACAAAAATGCCTAAATGCATTAGGCATTTGAAAAAAGCAACTTGTTATATATTTTCTTTGACACAGTTAACGTTAGCAGAAATGTTTAATTAATGCATCCCTTCACAGAATAAAGAAAATACAATGATAATTGTCATTATGTGATAAAAAGTACATCTTACCTGAAAAATACTTTTCAGAAAACTCACTGTAGTGAAATCAACATTGAATTTATGATGGCAGACTTTTCCCTATCTATGCTGTTTTGTTTTTAACTTTATGTGCGTTTTTCTTGTTTTGTTTTGTTTTCTGTTTTGGGGTTTTTTTTTTGGCCGCGCCACACAGCTTGTGGGATCTTAGTTCCCCGAACAGGGATTGAAACCAGGCCCTTGGCAGTGAAAGCGCTGAGTCCTAACTACTGGACCACCAGGGCATTCCCTTAACTTTATGTTTTGACAAAATTTCATACTTATAGAAATGTTAACATTTTACACTTGCTCTGTAATCTTCCTCTCGCTAGAGCATGCTCTCTATTTATATGCATAATTATTGTCATTTTTATCAACGATTTAGGAAGCAACTTTCAGACATGATACTCCTTCACCCTTAAATACTTCAGTGTGTCTTCCCTACAAACAGGCATTCTATCACATAGGTACAGTATGATTGTCAAAATCAAGAAATTAATATTGATAATAATTAATACTGATACTATCATCTAAGACCTTATTCAGATTTCACTAATTTCCCACTAATGTCTACAGCAAAAGGAAAAAGAATTTTTCCTGGTCCAGAATCCTATCCTGGAACTGGTCTCCTTGAATCTGGAACTCTGCCTCTGTCTTTGTCTTTCACAATCTGGGCATTTCTCAAAGAGCCCAGGCCCTTGGGACTTCCCTGGCAGTCCAGTGTTTAAGACACCGCACTTCCACTGCAGGGGCACGGGTTCCATCCCTGGCTGGGGAACTAAGATCCAGTATGCCGTGCTGTGAGGCCAAAAAACAGGAAAAAAAGTGTTTTTTAAATAACATAGGGGTGGAGTCAAGATGGCAGTGTGGGAAGACACCAAGTTAGCATCTCCCCACAACTAGGGCACCTGCCAGCCGCTGGTGGGGGACCCTGATGCCCAAGGAGAAAGGAGGAACCCCCAAGTGAACCGGTAGGATGTGGGGGGACAGAGGGAGAAGGAGAAGTGGAGGCCAGACAGGATCGGTGCCCCTGAGACGGGGGAGATCAGGAGACGTAGGCAGGACGGGCCCTCCAGGAGGAGGGGAGAGGAGTGGAGGGTGATCGACCAGCCCACGCGGTGCACTCGGCCCAGGGAGCCTGCTGAGCCCCCAGGACGATCCCCTGCCCTCCAAGGCCCCCCTGCCTCTGCCGGCCACATTTGTCCTGGGGGCATAGGAAGGAGGCTGAGGGGAGATCAGGAGAGGCAGGCAGGAAAGTCCCTCCAGGAAGTGAGGGAGAGGAGCAGAGGGCGATCGCCTGGCCCACTCGAGCCGTGGAGCCTGCTGAGCTCTCAGGCGGGTCCCCTGCCCTCCAAAGCCCCCTCCAGGCCTTGTAGGTCCTTGGGGGTCATAGGAGGGAGATCAGGGAGAGGCAGGTGGGAGGGGTCCTCTGGGAGGAGCAAGAGAGGAGCGGAGGGTGACTGCTCTGCCCACTCAGGCCCGGGGAGCCTGCTGAACACCCAGGCCGGTTCCCTGCCCTCCAAGGTCAGCACGCCCCCTGGCCGCATTGGTCCTGGGAGCATAAGGAGAAGGCAGAGGGGAGAACAGGATAGGCAGGTGGGAGGGGCCCTCCCAGACCCCAGACCAGAGGAGGAAGAGAGGAGAGGAGGGTGTTTGCTCCACCCACTCGAGCCCAGGAAGCCTGCTGGGCTCCCAGATGAGGTCCCCCGCCCTCTGAGACCAGGGGTTGGGGGCTCGCCTGGGCCCCTTCTGTTCCTGGAGCCTAAGCCCCACACCCCACACCCCTAGGGCCTTTTCCAGCCCTGTGGGTCCTGAGCATAGGCCCCGCCCACCACCCCCAAACCTCGCCCTTGCTTAGGCCCCGCCCTCCACAGCCAAGGCCTTTTCCCTGTTTTTTTTGTTTGTTTTGTTTTCTCTTTTCCCTCCTCCTCTTTTTTACTATTGTGGTACTGTTGTACCTTCCAGTCGTTGATTCATCTATATTTTTATTTTTATATTCTTTCTAACATATCTCTTAGTTTCCTAGTCTAATTTTATTTTTTACTTTGTTATTGTTCTTTTTTTTTTCTTTTCTTTTTTTTTTGCTACCCTACATGGCTTGTGGGATCTTGGTTCAGGAGTTGGGGATCAGGCCGAAGCTCCTGCAGTGGGAGCTGCATGTCAGAACCACTGAACTAACAGAGAGCCTCAGACCCCAGGAAATATTCACTGCAGTGAAGTATCACAGAGGTCCTCATCTCAGCACCAAGACCTGTCTCTGCCCAACAGCCTACAAACTCCAGTGTTGGAAGCCTCAGGCCAAACAAGTAAGACAGGAACACAATCCCACTTATTAAAAAAAAAAAAAAAAAAAATGAGATGGCAAAAAAATATGTCACAGATAAAGGAGGAAGGTAAAAAGATATAAGACCAAATAAATGAAGAGGAAATAGGCAATTTACCCAAAAAAGAATTCAGAGTAATGATAGCAAAGATGATCCAGAATCTCAGAAATAGAATGGAGGCATGGATTGAGAAAACACAAGAAATGTTTAACAAAAATCTAGAAGAACTAGAGAACAAACAAACAGAGATGAACAACACAATAACTGAAATGAAAAATACACTATAAGGAATCATTAACAGAATAACTGAGGCAGAATGAATAAGTGAGCTGGAAGACAAAATGGTGGAAATAACTGCCAAGGAGCAGAATAAGAAAAAAGAATGAAAAGAATTGAAGACAATCTCAGAGACCTCTGGGACAACACTAAACTCACCAACATTCAAATTATAGGGGTCCCAGAAGAAGAAGAGAAAAAGAAAGGGTCTGAGAAAATATCTGAAGAGATTATACTCAAAAACTTCCCTAACATGGGAAAGGAAATAGTCACCCAAGTCCAGGAAGCAAAGAGACTCCCATACATGATAAACCTTAGGAAAAACACATCAAGACACATATTAATCAAACTAACAAAATTAAATTCAAAGAAAAAATATTAAAAGCAGCAAGGGAAAAAGAAAAAATAACATATAGAGGAATCCCCATAAGGTTATCAGCTGATTTTTCAGTGGACACTTTGCAGGCCAGAAGGGAGTGGCAGGATATACTTAAAGGGATGAAAGAGAAAAACCTACAACCAAGATTACTCTACCCAGCAAGGATCTCATTGAGATTCAATGGAGAAATCAAAAGCTTTTCAGACAAGCAAAAGCTAAGAGAATTTAGCACCACCAAACCAGCTTTACAACAAATGCTAAAGAAACTTCTCTAGGCAGGAAACACAAGAGAAGAAAAAGACCCACAAAAACAAACTCAAAACAATTGAGAAAATGGTAATAGGAACATATATATCAATAATAACCTTGAATGTAAATGGGTTAAATGCCCCAACCAAAAGACACAGACTGGCTCAATGGTTACAAAACCAAGACCCATATACATGCTGTCTACAAGAGACCCACTTCAGACCTAGGGACACATACATATTGAAGGTGAAGGGATGGAAAAAGATATTCCATGCAGATGGAAATCAAAAGAAAGCTGGAGTAGCAATACTCATATCCGATAAAATAGACGTTAAAATATAGACTATTACAAGAGACACTACATAATGATCAAAGGATCAATCCAAGAAGAAGATATAACAATTATAAACGTTTACGCACCCAGCGTAGGAGCACCTCAATACAAAAGGCAAATGCTAACAACCATGAAAGGAGAAATCGACAGTAACACAATAATAGTAGGGGAATTAACACGCCACTTACACCAATGGACAGATCATCCAAACAGAAAATAAATAAGGAAACACAAGCTTTAAATGACACAATAGACTAGATAGATTTAATTGATATTTATAGAACATTCCACCCAAAAGTGGCAGAACACAGTTCCTTCTCAAGTGCACATGGAACATTCTCCAGGATAGATCACATCTTGGGTCACAAAGCAAGCCTTGGAAAATTTAAGAAAATTGAAATCGTATCAAGCATTTTTTCTGACCACAACGCTATGAGATTGGAAATCAATTACAGGAAAAAAAACTGTAAAAAACACAGAGGCTAAACAGTCCACTACTAAATAACCAAGAGATCACTGAACAAATCAAAGAAGAAATTAAAAAATACATAGAAACAAATGACAGCAAATACACAATGACCCAAAACCTATGGGACGCAGCAAAAGCAGTTCTGAGAGGGAAGTTTATAGCAATTCAATCTCACCTCAAGAAACAAGAAAAATCTCAAATAAACAACCTAACCCTACACTTAAAACAACTACAGAAAGAAGAACAAAGAAAACCCAAAGTCAGTAGAAGGAAAGAAATCATAAAAATCAGAGCAGAAATAAATGAAATAGAAATGAAGAAAACAAAAGCAAAGATCAATAAAACTAAAAGCTGGTTCTTTGAGAAGATAAACAAAACTGATAAACCCTTAGCAAGACTCATCAAGAAAAAAAGGGAGAGGACGCAAGTCAATAAAATTAGAAATGAAAAAAGAGAAATCACAACTGACACCACAGAAATACAAAGGATTATAAGAGACTACTACGAACAACTATATGCCAATAAAATAGACAGCCACAAAGAAATGGACAAATTCTTGGAAAGGCACAATTTTCCAAGACTGAACCAGGAAGAATTAGAAAAAATAAACAGACCTATCACAACTAATGAAATTGAAATCATAATTAAAAATCTTCCAACAAACAAAAGTCCAGGACCAGATGGCTTCACAGGTGAATTCTATCAAACATTTAGAGAAGAGCTAACACCAATCCTTCTCAAACTCTTCCAAAAAATTGTAGAGGGAGAAACACTCCCAAATTCATTCTACAAAGCCACCACCACACTGATACCAAAACCAGAAAAAGATATCACACAAAAAAAGAAAATTATAGACCAATATAACTGATGAACATAGATGCAAAAATCCTGAACAAAATACTAGCAAACAGAATCCAACAACACATTAAAAGGATCATACACCATGATCAAGTGGAATTTATCCCAGGTATGCAATGGTTCTTCAATACACACAAATCAATCAATGTGATACACCAAATTAACAAATTAAGGAGTAAAAACCATATGATCATCTCAATAGATGCAGAAAAAGCTTCTGACAAAATTCAACACCCATTTATGATAAAAAACTCTCCAGAAAATGGGCATGGAGGGAACCTACCTCAACATAATAAAGGCCATATATGACAAACCCACAGCAAGCATCATACTCAATGGTGAAAAACTGAAAGCATTTCCACTAAGATCAGGAACAAGACAAGGATATCCAATCTCGCCACTCTTATTCAACATAGTTTTGGAAATCCTAGCCATGGCAATCAGAGAAGAAAAAGAAATAAAAGAAATACAAATTGGAAAAGAAGAAGTAAAACTGTCACTGTTTGCAGATGACATGATACTATACATAGAAACTCCTAAATATGCCACCAGAAAACTACTAGAACTAATCAATGAATTTAGTACGGTTGCAGGATACAAAATTAATGCACAGAAATCTCTGGCATTCCTATACACCAACAATGGAAAATCAGAAAGAGAAATTAAAGAAACAATCTCATTTACCATCACAACAAAAAGAATAAAAAACCTAGGAATAAACCTGCCTAAGGATATGAAAGACTTGACTCAGAAAACTATAAAACACTGATGAAAGAAATCAAAGATGACATAACCAGATGGAGAAATATACCATGTTCTTGGATTGGAAGAATCAATATTGTGAAAGTGACTATATTACCCAAAGCAGTCTACAGATTCAATGCAATCCCTATCAAACTACCAATGGCATTCTTCACAGAATTAGAACAAAAAATTTTACAATCCATATAGAAACATAAAAGACCCCAAATAGCCAAAGCAATCTTGGGAAAGAAAAACAGCGTTGGAGGAATCAGGCGCCCGATGTCAAACTATACCACAAAGCTACAGTAATCAAGACAGTATGGTACTGGCACAAAAACAGAAATATAGATCAATGGTACAGGATAGAATGCCCAGAGATAAACCCACGCACATATGGGCACCTAATTTATGACAAAGGAGGCAAGAACATACAACGGAGAAAGGACAGCCTCTTCAGTAAGTGGTGCTGGGAAAACTGGACAGCTACATGTAAAAGAATGAAATTAGAACACCACCTAACACCATATACAAAAATAAACTCAAAATGGATTAAAGACCTAAATGTAAGATCAGACACTATAAAACTCTCAGAGGAAAACATAGAAAAAACACTCTTTGACATAAACCACAGCAAGATCTTTTTTGACCCACCTCCTGAAATAAAAGCAAACAAATGGGACTTAATTAAACAAAAGCTTTTGCACAGCAAGGAAACCATAAACAAGACAAAAAGGCAACCCTCAGAATGGGAGAAAATATTTGCAACTGCAACAACAGACAAAGGATTAATCTCCAAATATATACAATCTCCAAAATATACAAACAGCTCATGGAGCTCAACATCAAAAAAAAAAATCCAATTAAAAAATGGGCAGAAGACCTAAATAGACATTTTACCAAGGAAGACATACAGATGGCCAAGAGGCACATGAAAAGATGCTCAATATCACTAATCATTAGAGAAATGCAAATCAAAACTACCATGAGGTATCACCTCACACAGGTCAGAATGGCTATTATCAAAAAAATCTAGAAACAATAAATGCTGGAAAGGGTGTGGTGAAAAGGGAACCCTCCTGCACTGTTGGTGGGAATGTAAATTGATACAACCACTATGGAAAACAGTATGGAGTTTCCTTAAAAAAACTAAACATAGGGCTTCCCTGGTGGCACAGTGGTTGAGAGTCCGCCTGCCGATGCAGGGGATGGAGGTTCACGCCCCGGTCCGGGAAGATCCCACATGCTGCAGAGCGGCTGGGCCCGTGAGCCATGGCCGCTGAGCCTGCGTGTCCAGAGCCTGTGCTCTGCAATGGGAGAGGCCACAGCAGTGAGAGGCCCACATACCGCAAAAAAAAAACCAAAAAAAAAAAAAAACTAAACATAAACTACCATATGACCCAGCAATCCCACTACTGGGCATATACCCTGAGAAAACCATAATTCAAATAGAGACATGTACCACAATGTTCATTGCAGCACTGTTCACAATAGCCAGGACATGGAACCCACCTAAATGTCCATCGACAGATGAATGGATAAAGAAGATGTGGCACATATATACAATGGAATATTACTCAGCCATAAAAAGAAATGAAATTGAGTTATTTGTAGTGAGGTGGATGGGCCTAGAGTCTGTCATACAGAGTGAAGTAAGTCAGAAAGAGAAAAATAAGTACCGTATGCTAACACATATATGTGGAATCTAAGAAAAAAAAAAAGGTTCTGAAGAACCTAGGGGCTGGACAGGAATAAAGATGCAGATGTAGAGAATGGACTTGAGAACACAGGGAGGGGGAAGGGTAAGCTGGGACAAACTGAGAGAGTAACACTGACATATATACCCTACCAAATGTAAAATAGATAGCTAGTAGGATGCAGCCGCATAGCACAGGGAGATCAGCTCGGTGCTCTGTAACCACCTAGAGGTGTGGGTAGGGAGGGTGGGAGGGAGACGCAAGAGGGAGCGGATATAGGGATATATGTATACGTATAGCTGATTCACTTTGTTATACAGCGGAAACTAACACAACAATGTAAAGCAATTATACTCCAAGAAAGATGTTAAAAAAAAAAAAAAGAAACGAAATTGAGTTATGTGCAGTGAAGTGGATGGACCTAGAGTCTGTCATACAGAGTGAAGTAAGTCAGAAAGAGAAAATAAAATACCGTATTCTAACACATCTATATGGAATCTAAAAAAAAAACCCCAAAATGGTACCTGATGAACCTAGTTGCAGGGCAGGAATAAAGATGTAGACATAGAGAATGGACTTGAGGACATGGGGTGGGAGGGGGAAGCTGGGGTGAAGTGAGAGTAACATCGGCATAATTACACTACCGAATGTAAAATAATTAGCCAGTGGAAGCAGCCGCATAGCACAGGGAGACCAGCTCGGTGCTTTGTGACCACCTAGAGGGGTGGGATAGGGAGGATGGGAGGGAGGCTCAAGAGGGAGGGGATATGGGGACATGTGTATGCATATGGCTGATTCACTTTGGCATACAACAGAAACTAACACAGTATTGTGAAGCAATTATACTCCAATAAAGATCTATTAAAAAAAAATAACGTAAAATTTCTTCCTGGGAATTCTCTGGTGGTCCAGTGGTTAGGACTCCATGCTCTCACTGCCGAGGGCCCGGGTTCAGTCCCTGATGGGGAACTAAGATCCCACAAGCTGCATGGCCTATAAATAAATAAATAAATAAATAAATAATCAAGGAGCCCAGGCCCATTATTTTTTAGAATGTCCCTTGCTTGGAGTTCGTCCGATGTTTTTTCCCTTGATTAGATTCAGGTTAAGCACGTATGGTCAGAATACCACACATCTGATATTGGTGCTTCTCAGTGCATTATATCAAAGGCACAGGATGTATATTTGGCACATTGCTGGTGATGTTAATTTGGATTATTGGTTAAGATGGTCTCAGCCAGGTTTCTCCACTCTAAAGTTATTACTTTTTAACCTTCCCGATTTATAAATATCTTGCTCGGATTTACTTTGAAACTATGCAAATATCCAGTTTCTCGTCAATCTTTCACCTACTAATTTTAGCACCCACTGAAGATTTTTGCCTGAAACACTCATCACTGTGGTGGCTGCCAGATGGTGACTTTCTAATTCCATCGTTCCTCGCACATGTATAAGTTGGCATTGTTCTGTAAGGAAGAGCTTTCCCTGCTTACCCAGTTATTCATTCATTTATTTGTTAATATCATTATGGACAAATGGTGAACCAAGGCTCCAGGCACCTTCCATCTGACTCCACCACCTCTAACATGTGGCCTCCAAAGGCACCAAAGAGAGGAAAGAAAGACTACACAGAAGAGTACACAGGGGACATTAGGGCTAGGTCTGCAAGTGACCTGTCACATTGTGATGATAAATTTTATGTGTCAGCTTGACTGGGCCACCGGGTGCCCAGATATTGGCCAAACATTTTTCTGAATGTGTCTGTGAGGGTGTTTCTGAATGAGATGAGCATTTGGGTTGGTAGACCGAGTAAAGCAGATTGCCCTCCCCAATGTGGGTTGGCCTCATCCAATCCACTGAAAACCTGGAAGGGAGAATTTTCTCTCTGTGCCTGTCTTTTTTTTTTAAATTTTTATTGGAGTATAGTTACTTTACAGTGTTGTGTTAAT
The DNA here is from genome assembly GCF_059928025.1 of Delphinapterus leucas. NCBI lineage: Eukaryota > Metazoa > Chordata > Mammalia > Artiodactyla > Monodontidae > Delphinapterus > Delphinapterus leucas. The sequence goes on from NC_143143.1 coordinate 28,334,752, forward strand.
TTCTACTGTAGAGCAAAGTGAATCAGCTATACGTATACATACATCCCCTCTTTTTTGTATTTCCTTCCCATTTAGGTCACCACAGAGCATTGAGTAGAGTTCCCTGTGCTATACAGTAGGTTCTTATTAGTTATCTATTTTATACATAGTATCAATAATGTATATATGTCAACTGCCATCTCCCAATTCATCCCACCCGCCCTGTGCCTGACTGTCTTGGAGCTGGGATATCAGTCTTCATACCTGGACTAGAACTAAACCATTGGCTTTCCTGGGTGTCCAGCTGGCTGACAACGGATCTTGGGACTTCTCAGCCTCCATAATCGCATGATCAATTCCTTACAATAAATCTCTCTATATATATCCTATTGGTTCTGTTCCTCTGGAGAACCCTAATACACGCATCTACATATTTCACATATCTTTGGTCACTCCCTGGACCTGGCCCCTAACCTAACTGCAAGGGAGCCTGGGACCCACAGTCTTCTTGTGAGGAGATGGAATTGGGGAGCTTTGAGCTACTCTTTGCCATAGTGTGTCTTTCTTACGATCCTAACTTTCAATTAAGTATTCAATGGAGACTGCCAATTGTTTCAGTTAACAGGGTTTCTATGATCTACTCAACCATTAAAATAAGAGGGAAATTTTTCACACCAATGGGGAAAGATTGTCAAAACACGAGGTTAAGGGAAAAAAGGAAGAATACAGAACAATTGTCTAATAAGATCCTACTTACAGAAAAAGCACACACCCTACCCGTGTATCCTTCCTCAGAAATCTACTGGAGGGGGTAATAAATAAACAAACCAAAAAAGAGGAAGATATGGGATCCAGGCAACAGGAAACCGAACTCAAGAGAAAGAGGAAGGAATCTCGGGGTGATGAGAAGAAAGTTCCCAGGATAACGTCTGTGCACTGGGCTTAGAGAGAAGACAGTCCCAAGTGGAGCAGGTCAAAAGGCTCCTGGAGAGTCACTCCAAGATGAGGCTATGGAAAACCTAATGCACATGGCGGTGGGGAGAGGCGGTGGGGACAGCTGGGAGAGAGAGCTTACAGCTTAATTAGTGGTAAGAATACAGAACATGACACACATGGGAAAACTTAACAATTACTAATGTCAAGAAAGTAAATTAAAAAATGGGCCCCAAAACTCCATGGTATTCAACATGGCTCAGCTGTGAAAGGCACATCCATATTTATAACAATGCAAATATTGACCTAACCAAGATTTTGGTACCACGATGACAGGAGGACAAAAGTAGGGGGGATGCTGGCGGTGGCATAAAACTGAAGTCTAAAGCCTGGTCTTCCATCCTGGGAAGTCAAAAGACAATGCCTGAAGATGAAAAAATCTGAAGTAGAAGTCTAAGCACGTTATTGAGAATTAGAGAGGGTTCAGGAACAAGTTGAAAGTGTTTACCTTAGGGCAGTGTGAACAGGGAGCTAGGAATGGGGCGGGGCCTGCTGTTCTTCCTGCAGAATTTGTTTAGTGATTGGATCCTTAAACTAGCAGCATGCATAGCTTAGAATTTTTTTTTAATGTAAATTAGAAATAGTGCACAAACCGTCTGTTTCTCTATGCATATGTATGTTTACAAATGTATAGAAAATATCTGGGAGGAGATGCATGGAAGTGGTAACACTGAAGCCTGTTGAACTTGGAATGAGAGGAACTAGGGTCCCAAGTTGAGAGGGCGAGGGGAGAGTAAGAGGGTCAAGGAACACTCATTTTATCCGTATTATTTTCATCGTATACAAAGTGAAGGTATATTTGTGCAACCAAAGACCATTTTAGAAGGTTTTACTTTTTAATAAAGTAAGACAGTGGAGAGAGTTCTCCTTTCCTACTGGGCGTGGCCCAGGTCATGGTTCAATTCTCATTGGCATGGCCTGGTATGTTCCCAAGTGTTAGTAAAATCTCTAGTCTTCCTGTCAAACAGTCTCTACCTCCTCTCAGTGATTCTAGGAACCCAAGGACCCACAATGACTGCTGGGATGGGTCCAGAAATAGATATATCACAAGGCAGAAAGGTCATTTTACACACACACACACACACACACACACACACACACACTAGGGTGCCCTCCCAGGCTGCTGTCCTTTGGCCAAAAGCCTCTCTGTCTCTCCTATTAACTTTTAAGAGAATTTCTAATTTTAATAAATAGTAGGGCTTCCCTGGTGGCACAGTGGTTGAGAGTCCGCCTGCTGATGCAGGGGACACGGGTTCGTGCCCCGGTCCGGGAGGATCCCACATGCCGCGGAGCGGCTGGGCCCGTGGGCCATGGCTGCTGAACCTGTGCGTCTGGAGCCTGTGCTCCGCAGCGGGAGAGGCCACAGCAGTGAGAGGCCTGCGTACAGCAAAAAAAATAAAAATAAAAATAAATAAATAAATAGTAAATAATAATACTATCAAGCCATGTTCATATTTCCATTTTCAATCATTTACTACCTTCCCTGCTGGCACTATTTTTAAAACTTGCCATATCAAACAAAAGCAGCTTCAGAAGAGCAGTGGACCACATCACAGTACTGTTCATTTCTACAGGAAGCCTGACTTTTTGAAAGAAAGCTTTTTTAAAAAGAGAGGTTCTCACCAATTTAGCCTTTCAAATCAACGAGACCTTCCTATCTTATTAAATAGCTGGTGCTTTAGTGAGATCTCTGGGTCGATAAGAAGGTAGTTGTAATATTTAAATTCATTTCACTTATGGGCCTTTTTTAGCAGTTAATGGATATTCCCTTCACCCTGTGCTTGACTCCCCAAATCTGATGTGTTATAATGAAATTATGAATATATGAATAATTTGCACACATTAAATTTTGGAATTGCTCTGAAATGTGTTACCATGTATTTTAAACAATTTTTTTCTTTCGGAAATTTCCTGATTAAGAGGTTTTCAGAAATGGAGGTCATCAGTTCTGAGCCATGATTAAAATGAATTCCTTTATTTCTACATTTAAGATTATGTCTATGGTACAAATGATATAATTTTAATATAAATGTGAGCCTACATTAAGTTTTTCACTTAGTGTATTTTCATTGTGTGTTTAACGATATGCAAACTCACGCTTTCAAAATAGATGTCTTTTCCAAACGTCAACAGGCCAAAAGGCTAGGCAAACTCTGCTTTTTTTTTTTTTTTTTTTTTCAAACTCTGCTTTTTAATCACTTTGTTGGGCAAGCCAACTTTGAATGCGTGATTTTTAGATAACTTAGAAAAAATTCTAAGTTATGCATGCTGCTAGTTTAAGGATCCAATCACTAAACAAGATGGAAAAAATGCTTTTCTCCATCTTAACAAAGGATTCATTTTATAAAGCCTCGGGTCTCTAGCCTCAATCCAACAGAAATGCTAACCATAATAGTGAAAGCCAGCATTCACAGGGCTCCTGTGATGCGCTGGGCATTGTGCTTTGTGCTTTGCATTGATTCTCAGCTAATCTTCACATCAACCTGGTGAGGTAGGTGCAATTATTACTCCCATTCCACAGATGAGGAGACTGAGGCTGAGGCTGAGAGTTTATGGCAAATGCCCAAGGTCCAATAGCTAGTATAAGACAATGGGGAAAGAATAAAGGGTTTAAAGTGGAAAAGTGAGAAGATCGGATTTCTGTTAAAAAGGGGAGGAAAAGTTAAGCAGCGCATAGACCAGATGGAAGGCTCTTGCAAAAATTCAGAGGGAGATGACGACCAAAAGTGGGAGCGATGGACATGATACAGAGCAATGAACACAAGACAAGCTACAGTTGATGTTATGGCTGATTATGTGGGGGAATTGATTCATCCAGAAATATTTGGTGAGTTCTTTCTGTGTTAGACCCACAGCTGGGCACTAGGGATACAAGAGAGAATAAAGAAATAAAAGTCTTGTCAAGTGGAAGAAAAATCAAAAAAATAAACAAAAATTAAAAATAAACAAAAAATAAACAAAAAATAAACAAATAAGCGAAGAAAGTAATTAACCAACTGTATTTGTTTCCTAGGTAACAACTTCCACAGCTGGGTGGCTTAATCAACAGAAATTTCTTTTCTCACAGTTCTGGAAGCCAGAAGTCTGAAAACAAGGTGTTGGCAGGGTTGGCTCTTCTGGAGACTCTGGAGAGAATCCTTCCTCACTCCTTCCACCTTCTGGGGGCTGCCAGCAACCCTTGGCATTCCTTGGGTCCAATCTCTGCCTCTGTTTTCAGAGGTATTCTTCCATGTGCAAATTTCCCTCTTCTTATAAGGCCCCTGGTCATTGGATTAGTGCCCACCCTGTTCCAGTATGACCTCATCTTAACTTGATTACATCTGCAAAGAGCCTATATCCAAATAAGGCCACATTCACAGGTACTGGGGGTTAGGACGTGGACATATCTTTTTAGAGCACATCATTTAACCCAGTGATAAATTATGGGGAGGAAATGAAAGGGATGCTATTACTTTAAAAGGAGGGAGACTTGCTTAGATAATCAGGGAAGGCTTCTCTGAGGGACTAACACTTATGCAGAACCAAAAGATAAGAAGGGCTACTTATTGAAGAGACTGTCTTTTTGCTATTATATTGGGTTGGCTAAGAAGTTCATTCAGATTTTTCCATAACATCTTACAGAAAAACCCGAGCGAACTTTTTGGCCAACCCAACATATTCTTGCCCCCTCCCTCATAGATTAATTGACCACAGGTGTGTGGGTTTATTTCTGGGCTCTCTATTCTGTTCCATTTATCTATGTGTCTGTTTTTGTGCCAGTACCATACTGTTTTGATTATAGTAAGCCCCCTACATACAAACAAATTCCATTCCAAGAGCACGTTTTTAAGTCCAATTTGTTTGTCAGTCCAACAAAGTTAGCCTAGGTACCCAACTAACACAATCGGCTATATAGTACTGTACTGTAATAGGTTTACACTACTTTTACATAAATAATACATAAAAAACAAACACACACAAAAAATGAAGAAAACATTTTTAATCTTACAGTACAGCACCTTGAAAAGTACAGTACAACAGCTGGCATACGGGGGTTGGCATCATCGAGTGAACAGGCAAGAAGAGCTACTGATTGCAGGAGGGAGAGGAGGTGGGAGATGGTAAAGCTGAAGGATGGTCAGCAATAGGAGGCGGAGGGCAAGCTGCAGTTTCACTCACGCCTGATGCTGATGGCACAGGTTCTGGCTCCCTGCTGGATTCAATTCTATCTATAAAGATACTGTACTATCGTACTCTATACAGTACTGCACAGTAAAGTACACAAAAGCACAACCATGTGACACAAAGCACACACGTAACAACGTACACCAGACACATGAACTAACTTACGTGACTGGACATGCGAACACACGTTCACATCTTTGTAAGTTTGCAACTTGAAGGTTCATATGTAGAGGACTTACTGTACTGTAGCTTTGTAGAATAGCCTGAAGTCGAGGAGCGTGATACCTCCAGCTTTGTTCTTTTTTCTCAAGATTGCTTTGGCATTTCAGGGTCTTTTGCGGTTCCATATAAATTTTCCAAAATATGGAAGCAACCTAAGTGTCCAGATAAATGGATGAAGAAGATGTGGTGTATATAATATATAATGGAATATTACTCAGCAAAAAGAATAAAATTCTGCCATTTGCAACAATATGTGTGGAGCTAGAGAGTATTATGCTTAGTGAAATGAGTCAAAGACAAGTACTCTGTTATCACTTATATGCAGAATCTAAAAAATAAAACAAATGTATATAACTAAACAGAAACAGACACAGATACAAACAACAAGCTAGTGGTTACCAACGGGGAGAGGGAAGTGGGAGGGGCAGGTTAGGTGTAGGGGATTAAGAGGTACAAACTGCATGTATAAAATAGATAAACAACAAGGATATATTGTACAGCACAGGGAAATATAGCCGTTGTTTTGTAATAACTTTAAATGGAGTATAATCTATAAAAATATTGAACCACTATATGGTATACCTGAAACTAATATAACATTATAAATCAGCTATACTTCAATTAAAGTTTTAAATAGTAAATAAATAAATAGGAAGGGCCAAGCTCATAGCAGCCCAGGCAGAGGAAGCTGCAAGTGCAAATGTCCTGGGGCTGGATAAACTGTGCTAACAGGTGGGAATTAAAAGAAAGCCAGCATGTCTGCAACAAAGTCCTGGTGGGCAGGCAGGGACCAGTTCCAGGCAGGGTCTTAGAGGCCAAGGGAAGGAGTTTGGATTTTTCTTACATGCAATGGGAAGACAGCCATTGAAGGATTTTAAGCAGAAGACTGAGAAGAGCTCATTCTGCCTGTGTTGTGAGAACAGACTGCAGTGTGGAAAAAGGGGGAAGCTGCCTACAGTTACGCAGGGACTGTTGCCCCTGACCCTGAGCAAGAGCCTCCAGGGTGGTGTAAGGTAGACATGCAGAAGAGTCAAAAGATGTAAGGTGTGTTTTCGAGGAAACACCAATAGCATTTCCGGAAAGTTTTGAAACAATGTAGAGAGAGAATGGAGAGGTCAGTGGTGAGTGCTTGGTACAGGGGAGGTGGTGAAGGTTAGCGGCGTGAGTTTGTCATTTGAGAGCCCGGATGAAGGGTGAAATCAAACTCACCAAAGGGCCTGGGGTTGGGGAAGGAGGGCTTCAATGCAGAATGATGACTGAGCCCTGACACACGTGGAAGCTCCCATTTGGAAATCTGTCCATCAGGTGCCTCTATTTAATGTGTCTGAGCGGGAACAATGAAATCCAGTCTCTGGTCATTATCCAGCATTTAATACTCAGGAGGGCAAATTTCTTTCTACCACATTGACATTCCATAGTTCCCCTGGTGGCAGAGAAGACCACAGCCCCAGCGCCCCCACTTGGGCAAAGTACTCGACTCTGCGTGGATGTACAGGGCTGTCCATTCGGTGGGATGGGAGAACATTCCAAAGCCACCAGTGCTGCCCATCACTGAACTAGGAAATCCCCTTCTCATTTCTAGATCCAATAGGGAAGAACAAATCTGACTCCATGTTGGATCTATTTCTTTTACTTTAACCTTTGTATTCTATTGCTTTTGCTACAAGTTGATCTCGAAAGGGATGATGCCTATAAGCTTAAATCATACATAATGGCCCATCTCTGGGAAACCTGCCTCCCACATAAAGAGCGTTAAGCTAAAGTACCTTTATTTAGCTCATAGGAAACCTCCTGACCAGGCCCACCTGTGAATGGCTGCAGGCATGAAATTAGCACATCCCCTCTGGAGTCTGACTGGAACCAGGACTTTACCCTCTCCCCTTTTAGTATGAAAGAAACCTGAATTCTAACTCAGGGAAGATGGTTCTTTGGGACACTAGTCCACCATCTTCTCAGTTTGCTGGTTTTCTGAATAAAGTTGCTATTCCTTGCCCCAACAATTCATCCTCTATTTTATTGGCCTGTCGTGTAGCAAACAGTACGAGCTTGGACTTGGTAACATAGATAGCAGCCCAAAGAGGCCAGAAGCTGTTACTGACAAGCAGACTTTCCCTGTAGAAGCCTCCATCGCCTGGAATCTACTTTATACCTAGAAAAGTGTGATTAGCCAGTATTCATGTGAACCGCAATGTGATCTTACTTCCCTTGGATTTCCCAACATGGGCCTCAGGAGGGCATTTGATTGGGCAGCCTTTCTGCTATGACCTCTACCTGATATATTTGTTCTTAAAAATGTATCAAAAGGTAAGAACGATGGCCTTAGGGTCAAAACTCCACCTCGAGGACCTGGATTCAAAATCTCAGTACTGGGACTTGCTCAAGTTATGTAATTTTCATTGAGTCCCTTAGTCTCTCTGAGAGCCTCCTATTCCTCTTGGGTAAAATAAGAATAATGAAATCCCCATCTGCAGGGCGCTGGAGGGTTCAGTGAGCTAGGTGGGTAAGGCCCCAGCACCATGGAGGCCAGCACAGGGTCAAGTCATTTGTGTGGAGAGAGCCAGGCTGCCAGCAGCCACTCTAGATATTGCTGCACCCCTATGGGTTCTCTGCTTCCCAAATCCCAAGGGCATTTTGGCAATAATTGGTACTGCATAAATGAGGAAGCAGGGCCTGGCTGGCAGTGCCCACCCTGACCCCCTCGGTGCCCAATACCCCCAGGGTGAAGCCAACTAAGGATGGAAACTGGGAACCTGTCAGGAGCAAGGGGAGTTCTCAGAATACGGCCTGGAGGATCCTGGGAGAGTCCTGGGTAGGCCATAGGCAACACTCTTGAGTCGCAGGGGCTCAGCGTGAAAGACAGAGCCCCCCACCAGCCAGATGTCAGTGCGCATCAAGATAAGTTCGCATGGAGAAAGTGCCCATCCACCTGGGTATTGTTCAAGGAAGCAACATCCAAATGGGAAAGGGCAGAGGAAAGATTCCTGTGTGATTCATGGACCAAGGGCAATTTCCTGCCTGCCTCTTGGGATGAATAGAAAATAAGTGAAAACTTATGGTTGAAGCAAAGCTTTTGGGTCTGTGGAGATTCTGCCGTGGACCAAAGAGGCCTGGGGCTGGCTGAGTCATCCATGTGGGTGAACGTTTTGTCCTGTCTGCAAAACAAGAGCAGAGCTCCAGAGAAGGGGCACACGAATGTGATTAAACGTTTGCCCCCCAGCAGCCTCCAAGAGGAAGGCTGCTAAACAGCATCGTTGGGTAACTTTCCATTGCCGCTACCTAGAAGAACGAGGGGGAGAGATGGTGAATCTCCCAACCAAAGACAGCATCTCTCTACATCCTTAAATCTTTATAGATGAGATTATTTGCTTCAAAGTAATACAGAGCAAGTGGAAGGGGGTGGAAGGATAGATTAGACTAGTCAGTCTGAGTGGATGCACGATTGGATGTGGGGGGCATTTCTTTAAATTACTAAATGTTTCTTTTTAAATAATAAAAAGGTTTTTTAAATATAATATTCAATACCCAACATGTATGAAAAGGCTTTTTAAAGTCAATATCCTTTAAACAAGAAATTCCACTTTTAGGAATTTAGCATAAAGAGATGCAGTGCAGATTAGTGGAAAGAGCTGTGTAGTTTATAACAGCAAAAAACTGAAAACAACCAAGATGTCTAGCAACAAGAAACTGTTTAAAGAATACTTATGGAATACTAGGCAGCTGTTTAAAGAAAAAGATGATGAGAAACAAATAAAAATTAAGAAAACATATTTGTATTTTAAGTTACAAAGGGATAATTTCCCTAACATATGAAAAAGCTCCTGCAGATCAACAATTCACCAAAAAAAAAAAAAAAGGCAAAGACTATGAAAAGGAAATGTGTGTGTTATGTGTATTTGTACAGATAAGCAAAGATCACAATTTGGTAACACATCTTATTGGGAATGAGAATTAGTACAAACTCTGTGGAGAAAATTTAGCAGTATCCACAGATATTGCAATATCTGTGTCTATAGCAATACTTATTGCTAAATTTACCCAGCAATACCACTTCTAGCAATTTATTCAATTTGCATAAAACAAAGGATGAACAAGCTTTTTCACTACAGCACTGTTTGTGATAGGAAAACTGGAAACAACCTAAATGTCCAACAATAGGAGACTGGTTAAATAAATTGGGATGAAATTAATTCAGCAGAAGCATAAACAGTGACCAGAAGTGACCATGAGAATGTGAGCACCCTGGTCCATTCACAATCCTAACCTGACCCTGAGAATTCACAGGGAATGGATTTGGGCTCAAGCCAGTCTTTTCTAGACTCCAAGGGGCAGAGTGATTCCAGATAACACTTGGGGACATGTAAACCCTGAAGTCGACTTTTATGTTCTAACATGAAAAGACGGCCGTGAGACACTATTAAGTTGGGGAAAGGTTACAGAATAGTATTAATTCATGCTCTCATTTCTATCTAAAATTTAAATATCATGTATTGTGTTAGTATATGCATAGGAAAAAATTGGAAGAGAAGAGTATACACCAGTCCATTAAAGCAGTTATTAAGTGCCTACTATGTGCTAGGTGCCGAGAACATACAGATAAATAAGGAATTAGAATGTCAATTCCATGAAGGAAGAGGAATTTGCTGTTTTGTTTCTATTTTAGCTCCAGTGTCTGGCACATAATATATACTCAATTAATATGTGTGGCATGGAAGGAAGGAAGAAAGGAAGAAAGGAAGGGAGGGAGGAAGGAAGGAAGGAAGGAATGGAGGAAGGAAGGAAGGGAGGGAGGGAGGGAGGGAGAGAGGGAGGGAGAGTCCCAGCCCACTCATCGCCCACAGTTGCTCACAGCCTAGTGTAGATACAGGTGTGAGCAGATGAGACAGGGCAGCGCAAAGAACTCTGGGAGAAAAGGACTCCAAGCTAGTAGGATCTTTGCATAAACTGTCTCTCATCCTTGTGTCATCACCTCCCTTTCAACAGAAGAGAAGTCAGTTGCAAAAGTCATGGCCATGGAGCTCATTTTCAAACTCAAAGCTTATCCAGCTGCTGGGCGCCCTCTTCTTTAAGAACACCGCTTGGCTCTGTAAATGAGAACCAGATTATCCAGCCTGGCTTGGGGCCAGGAGTGCTGCTAATGAATGCCTCCAAACTGGATCTTAGAGAGGCAGAAACTCTTGGAACAAAACGACGCATTTTGACAATTTCTGGGAGACTGGCTTCAGTCAACTCGAAGGTGACACCCAATGTCGCTATGGGGAACTACAAAGAAATCCTAAACGATGGTTCCAGAAGAGGGAGCCTTACTGGATGCTTGCCTTTCTTCGTTTTTCAGTTAACTCCATGAGGTTCTCAGGGAGGCCGTGCTAAACAGGGAGAGCTTGCCAGGGCTGTGTGAAAAGACCCTCTGACTCAAAAACCCACTCAAAGCGAAATGAACACATCCTTGGTGGAGTGGGCGGGGGTGCTATGGCTTCTCTCTGCCTGAATAAGCGGGTGACGATTTCATTACTGGGTTCTTCTCTGATTCCTTTCTTATAGCATTTGCTTAATTACAGTTGCATTTGAACAGCAGAAGCCTAAAAACTCTCCTGAGACACATTTGCGGAGGGCCCTGCAGTCATCCAGATGCAGGTAGGAATCTCTACTCTGTCTCTTAACATCTGGGTAGCCCGGGACACATTCCTTCATCTCCCTGAGCTTCACTTTTCTCACTCGTAAAATGGAGATGATGATACCTATTTTGCAAGATTGCTGTGTAGATTAAATGAGATTCCTATGTGCACATAAAATAGAAAAGGCTTGGTAAGTGTTGATGTTGTTACTATTGTGGGTAACACTTACTGAGTCTTTACTAAGCCTTACTAAGCCTTTGACATGTGCTGCCTTTTAAAATCCTTACAACAACCCTATGAAGTCGCTAATATTTCTATCCTCATTGTGTAGTTGGGGAAAACTGAGGTCTGTAGGGAATGGTCATGGTTGTGTACTAAAATACAGCCAAGTTAGGATTCAAATCCAGGCTATCAACCTGAGAGCTCCCATAGTGAATCACTATTCTATAGTGGCTCCTGTATGAAATTGTTTAGGAGGCCATTCAAGATTAAATGTACCCAGGGACTTCCCTGGTGGTCCAGTGGTTAAGACTCCACACTTCCACTGGTTCCATCCCTGGTCGGGAACTAAGATCCCTCATGCTGTGCAGGCCAAAAAAAAGAGGCAAAGGATCTGAATAGACATTTCTCCAAGGAAGATAAAATAGCCAGTAAATAGTCAGTAAGCACATGAAAAGATGGCCAACTGCCCAACATCATTAGCCATCGGGGAACTGCAAATCAAAACAATGATATACCACTTCAGATCCACTAAGATGACCATAAAAACAAACAGACAACACGGACAACAACAAACATGGAAAATAACAAGTGTTGGTGAGGATTTGGAAAAATTTGAATCCCCATACCTTGCTGATGGGAATGTCAAATGGTACAGCCAGCTTGCAAGACAAGCTGGTAGTTACTCAAAAGGTTAAACATAGAGTTACTCTATGACCCAGCACTTCCAGGTGTATACTCAAGAGAATTGACATAGAGTTACATATGACCCAGTATACCAGGTGTATACTCAAGAGAATTGAAAACATATGTCCACACAAAAACTTGTACATGAATATACTGCCCTTACTCTCTGTTCATAGCCCAGAAGTGAAATAATCCAAATATCCATCCATTGATGAATGGATAAACAAAATAGTATATGTATATATGTATACATGTATATAGTATATATGTATATCAACACAATGGAATATTATTCAGCCATAAAAAGGAATGAAATACTGATACATACTATAACATGGATGGACTATGAAAACATTATGTTCAGTGAAAGAAGTCAGTCACAAAGGACCACACATTTTATGATTCCATTTATACAAAATGTCCAGAACAGGCAAACTCATAGAGACAAAGTAGATTAGCGGTTGCCAGGGACTGAGGAGTAGATGTTGGGCGGAAATGCAGAGTGACTGCTAATTATTAAGAAGATGAAGAAAATGTTCTAAAATTGGTTGTAGTGATGGTTGCCCAACTCTGAATACACAAAAAAATTGAATTGTTCACTTTAAATGTGTGAATTGTATGACATGAATAAATCTCTTTAAAAAAAGTTTCAATGTATAAGTAAATTTTAAGACCTTTGTATTTGTCACATACCTCACACACATCAAGTAATCCTTACCGAGACACATGTCACAATTTTTACTCTGGGAAAGCAGAGTTCATGGGCCAGGTCCCAGAACAGACACCAGTTGAAAAACTAAGAACTCACCAGCGAATGACCCAACTCATTCTAGTCACATGCCAGACCCAGAGTCAGTTACCTGTAGGGCTGGGGGCTGGGCAAAGCCTATTTGGACACGTAGTGGTACGTCTCCCTTCTAGATACCTCAATTAAATTGCTTACAGACTGTCTTTATTGCTGTTCAGTGGTGCTTTACTCTCTTGATGAAAGATGGGCACGGTTCATGCTTTCCAGCAACTGTATCACAGCAGATGATCTAGCAGCTGATTTCTTATGCTTTGGACCATCCCGTCCTGTTTCTAACTGATACAATTTCTCCAGGACTCTGGAAAGCTGGAGGAGGGGGACATGCTTTCTCCCTTGCCCCTCATCCCTTTTCACCATCAACTTACCTGTCAGACCCTAAGCCAAAATTAAGGCTAACATTAAAATTAACCCTCCCTAGGGTCCAAATGAAATTTAGCAAATCATCAGTGTCTTAGTCTGTTTGGGCTGCTATAACAAAATACCATAGACTGGCTGCTTTATAAACAACAGAAATGTATTGCTCACAGTTCTGGAGGCTGGAAGTCCGAGATCATGGGACCAGCATGATCAGGTAAGGTGGTACAGAGTTCTCCCTGTGTCCCCACAAGACAAAAGGGCACAAAGGAGCTCCCTGGAGCCTCTTTTAAAAGGGCACTAATCCCATTCACAAGGGCTTGGCCCTCATGACTTAAGCACCTCCCAAACACCCCACCTCCTGATACCATCTTATTTAGGGTTAGGATTTCAACATATGAATTTGGGAGAAACACAAACACTCAGACCATAGGAATCTATAAAAGTAGAAAGCAAAGATGTCTGCTGATCTAGTGAAGAGATTCCGCCTTGCCTGTCCAAAGGCTCCCACTTCCTGTGAGGAGAAGGCAGGAATGCTATGTCACACACCTCCAGGAGACAACATTCAGATCATTGTTCCCGGAAAAGTGGCGCCCCGATTTGAGCAGGCACAGCCTACACAGCTCTAAAGAGAGGAGATACCTCTCCTCAGAGCGGAAACAAAGGATCCCTGCACTCATCTTCATATCCTCAAAACATCACTTCACCTCCCAAAGTAGCATCGACCACACCGCCTGGGGCTCTGTGGACTTGGTAAATATTTTGTTTCCCCAACAGTATTCTAAGCATGGAAGGCAGGGAAGATAACTTATTTTCCTTGGAATCTTCCACATAACCACATAAATAGTTATAAATCAAACTTTGGACATATGGAGTGGTAGGCTGAATAACAGCCCCCCAAAGAAATCCCCCAAAGAAATCCACATCCTAACCCCAGAACCTGTGAGTGTTACCTTACATGGTAAAAGGCACTTGGCAAATGAGTTTGCAGATTGAGTTACGGATCTTGTGATAGGGAGGTTATCATGGACTATGGGCTCAATGCCATCACAAGGGTCCTTATAAGAGAAAGCCATGAGGGTCAGAGTCAGAGAAGGAGAGGTGACAGCCGGAGCAGAGGTTGGAGTGATGGAGGACTACGAGACAAGGAATGCGGGCAGCCTTTAGAAGCTAGAGAAGGTGAGGAAATGGATTCTCCTCTAGAGCTTCCAGAAGGAAGGCAGCCCTGCTGACCCAACTTGGACTTCTGATCTCCAGAGCTATAAGAGAATAAATTTGGTTGTTTTAAGCCATTAAGTTTATGGTGATTTGTTACAGCAGCAACAGGAAATACACATGGTACCATCTTCCTCCTCTTGTTCATCATTATCTTGGTGAACACTGATTGAGTTTACTAATGTAATCTTTGTTAAAATGAATAAATGGAAGGTACTATTATTACCCCTATCTTACAGGTGAAGAAACTGAGGCTCAGGGAGATTACATAATGGAAGGTTTTGCTTTTGTTTTTGTTTTTTTGGTTGCAAACAGCAGAAAGAGACTCTGGCTAGCAGAAAGGGAGAATGACCCCAAGTAGTATGAAACATGGAGGAAGTACGATCTGGGCAACATGGCAGCCGCTGAACATGTGTCTTCCCTAGTGACACTTTGCCCTCCACTACACCTTCTTTATGAACTTCTTGCCTTTCATTCATGAAGTATTTGTTGAGATCTTATTATGTGCCAGGCCCTAGGCTAAGCACCGGGGATATAATGTTGAACCAAAAACCTGGCACGATTCCTACTCTCATGATGCTGTGATGCTTACAGCCAAGTGAGAAAACACATTAATCAGATCATCACCCTGAAAGACAATACACTGCAACTGTACTAAATGCTGTTAATGCAAAATTCGAGGAGTGCAAATGACAGGGGAGCAACAGGTGAGCTGATGTGTGGGGAATGAGTAGGAGTTACTAAGTATTAAGAGTTGGAAGGGAACAGCCACCTGCTCCTCAGTGGTGTCCTAGATGATAACAGAACATTTTAAAATTTTTGGTTCTCTTTCTCCATATTTAGTACCACTGCTGGAAGAGAGAGATGCAGCAATACCACATGGAACTTCCTGCTGATGATAACGTTTTTTTCTATTATTTCTTTATTGTGGTTATTGTGATAAAACATATGTAACATGAAATGTGCCATTTTAACGATTTTAAATTAATGCCATGCAGTGGCATTAATTACATTCAGCATGTCATACAACCATCATCATCACTATCTCTTTCCAAAATTTTTCATCACCTCCAACAGAAGCTCTACACTCATTAAACAATACCTCCTCATTCCCTGCCTCCCCCAGCCCCTGGTAACCTCTATTCTTTCTGTCTATGAATTTGCCTCTTCTAAGTACCTCATATAAGTCAAGTCATACGAAATGTGTCCTTTTGTTAGCATAGTGTTTTCAAGGTGCATCCGTGTTGTGGCATGTATCAGAACTTTATTCATTTTTATGGCTGAATAATATTCCATCATATGGAGATGCCACTCTAAGCCTGCATCCATTCAAATATAGTGCTAGGCCTTCGAGTGAGTTTCTTCTTTGGACACATCTCTATGTTTGTTTCTCTTATAGTTTCCCCATCTGTAAACTGGGAACATTTCTTAAAGGCAAGTCACCACAGAGAAGGAAATTCTTCAGCCAAAGCTAGTCCACAATATCTTGGGGCCACACTGTAGATGGAGCAGAAATGGATGAGATACACAGAACTCCAGGTGTGTGTACTCCACCATCCGTACAGTCACCCCTCAGTATCCATGGGGGATTGGTTCCAGGATCCCCTCAGATACCAAAATCTGTGGATGCTCAAATCCTTATGTAAAATGGTGTAGTATTTGCATGTAACCTACACACACCCTCCCATATACTTTAAATCATCTCTTGATTACTTATAATACCTAATACAATGTGAATGCTATGTAAACAGTTGCCAGAGCACGTGGCAAATTCAAGTTTTGCTTTTTGGAATTATCTGGATTTTTTTTTTCCCCAAGTAGTTTTGATCCATGTTTGATTGAATCCACAGATTCGGAAACTGTGTATACAAAGGGTCAACTGTACTCCACCCAGCAGCCAAAACGCACCTAGGAAAGATGTTCAAATACCCACAGTCCTGCATCCCAGGCTAAAGCAGGGCTGCCAATCCTCCTGTCTCCCCAGGGCAGGCAAGCAGTAGAAATGACAAAAGCAGACTGAGCATTAGAAAACCAACACAGGCCTGAGGATAAGTGGGAGACAGTGGGGAGCAGCGGGGACTGTGGAGAACTGGAGAGAACACGGTCCCTATCTGCTCCCATCACTGCCATGTGGGAATATGAACCCAACGCTGTCAGAGCTTTCTGTTAAAATATGCTGGAAATCTGGGGTTTTATGTGAATTTGCCTGATTTTAAATGCTGGCAATTAATTTTAGAATATTAAACACAAAGCAGCCAAACAAAACATGTCTGCTGGTTGCATATAATCTGAGGATGGGCAGGTCCAAGAGCCTACTACTAAGAAAAGACACAAGACCAGTGCCTCTCCCCCATCAGAACCAAGAACTGATGGTAGACGGCAAATTTCTTCTGTCTAAATTGCTGTGTGGTCTTGAGCACATCACTTCCCCATGATGGACCTCAGGACCCTTAATCTATGAAATGATGGGGTAGACCAGATGTCCTCTGAGATCTCTTCCATCTCTGCTATTCTAATATTGGGCCTTCTTTAAGACTCTGCCCCAAAGAGAACCCGGGGGACGGTCTGTTTATTTTTTAAATTGTGGTAAAATACACATAACATATAATTTACCATTAGTGGCATTTCGTACATTTATAACATTGTGCGTGCAACTATCACCACTATCTACCTCCAGAACATTTCTTCACCCCCAAAAATCTGTCTTCCATGTGCCTGATTTTCAAGGAAAAGGATGCTCATATTTGATCCTGAAATTTATTGCCTTAAGAAATAAACCAGAACCCCTTGGTAGGTGGGGTGCAAGAGAGAGGAGGAAGCGAAGGAAAGAGGAGCAAGTCACAGTGTATCAGGTGGTAGCTTAAGTCTCAGGAGCACAGCCATGCAGCCAACTGATGCCACCCGCAAGGCTGGCTCTGCTCTCTTGAGGTCTCAAAGGGGCCCTCACCACCAGCTGAGCACAGACAGAGAGCCCTTGCTGCCTTGGGTCCAGCTGTTATTTTCCATTCAAGTACAAAGCATTTCATCCAGCAGGAAAGCCCTCCCTGAGTCTGCAGCTCCCTTCCCCCACTGGGGACACATCACTAGGATTAGATGAAAGGGAAGTGCATCCATGAGTTCCTGGTTTAGGAGGATCTTCACCTGCACTCTTTGAGAGGCTGATGGTTTGAGAGCCCTGCACATTGTAATGACAGCAGCATACAAGTCCTTCCCTCATTAGCAGGAAGGGAAGTGAGAGCAGCCAGCCCTCAAGTCTTCCTTCCTCTCCCCAGGGTGTTTGTGTAGCCAGTTTCAGGGTGAACTGACAAAAGCGGGACATGGAACAAGTTTTTCCATAAGGCTAATTGTGCCCAGTTGAAAGGCTGGACTTTTCTGAAAAGATGTTATTGATGTTTATATGATCTTCCTTTTATGAAATGATGACGGAGTAGATGGGAGTTTTAAAATTTTGTTTGGTTTTCTTTTGTTTTAATTTGGCAAAAGGAAAAGTTGACTTTGTCCTTTACCCAAGTTTTTGGAAAATTCACGGATCTGTGAAATTCTACATTCTGGGGAGACCCTGACCTACTTGTGACTACGAGCAGCCCCCAAGCAGGGAGGGTTACACAGGCAGGATAAGAGCACCGCGCTGCTGCTTTAATTGTCCTGATGAAGGAGTACGTCAACCCTTCAAAAAGTAAAGAGGACAGTGTAACAAACCCTCATAAACCATCACCTGGCTTCAAAAATTATCAACTACGGGCCAAGCTGGCTTTATTTTTACCCCCACCTACTTCCTCCTGGATTATTTTGAAGCAGTGCCCAGATATCATATCATTTCGACTGTAAATATTTCAGAATGTATGTCTAAAAGGTAAGGACTCTTTTTGAGAAAACCTAGCCAAAATATAGTATTATACCAATAAATTTTAAAATTGAAGTATATTTGATTTACAATATTGTATTAGTTTCAGGTGTACAAACTGATTCAGTTATACATATAAATTTTTTCACAGTTCTTTTCCATTATAGGTTATTACAAGATGTTGAATATAGTTCACTGTGCTATACAGTAAATCCTTGTTGTTTATCTATTTTATATATACCAATAATTTCTTAATATCATCAAATATCTTATTAGACATTCCTGACACACACTCCCTCTCTCTTTCTCTTAGTCTCTTCAAATCAGGATCCAAATAAGATCCGCACATTGCAACTGGTTGATATGCTTCTTAAGTGTCTTTTAATCTACAGGTCCTCCCTCTGTCTCTTTTTTTTTTGCCCCTTCCAATTTACTTGTTGAAGAATTAGGTCATCTGTCATTTGTCCTATAGGGTGCCTACGTGGAGTCATTTCATATCCCCCATGGTCCTCTGTATTTCCTATTAACTGAGAGTTAGATCTACAGCCTTCTTTATATTTAGGTTCAAGTTTTTTGCCAAAAAATTATTTCAAAAATGGTGCTGAGTGTGTGTTCATCACAGGCACACAATGACTGTCTTTCTGTGGTGTTAGAAGCCATTGATGCCAAGATCCACCAATTCATTAGGACTGCTTCTATATTTCTATTTGGTGAGGTCATCGGGTGACCAGCTTCTCCTGGTTTGCCTGGGACTTTCCCAGTGTTATTACGTTGAGTCCTGCATCCCAGGAAACCACTCCGTTCCAAGGAAACCAGGTCAGTTGGTCACCCTAGCTGAGGTTCCATGTTCTCAAGAAGTGATTCTTCCCATGACCCCTCCTTCCCTTTGCCATCCTGGGCAGAGAACTCAGAGACCAAATGTGGGTAACAGAGCAGAGAATGCAGGGGTAGGGCCACCGTGTTAAGCAGCCAGTCTTGGGTGTGGTTGACACCTTAGTGGCTGCCCACTCAGCTTTCGTCTCTACCTTCCTTGCAATACCCTGATTTTTGTCTAGGTAGTGATCTCTACTCACATCCCCAGTGCTTCAGAAGAGCTGACCACAGCCCCAGCTCCAGGGATGGGCTTTCCCTTTCCAGAACCAAGGCCCAGACCAGTAAGTACATGCCATTCCCCAAGCCACAGCTTGGGCCATTGAATCCCAAGAAGTGGTTTGCTAGGGGCATTGGGAAAACATTCTCTCTCTTTTTTTTCCTAACGTACTATGAACCATTTCAAGCACACAATTGAATGATATTTAGTAAATTTACTTAGCTGTGCAACAATCACCACAATACAGTTTTAGAACATTTTCATCACCCCAATAAGACCCCTCATGATCATTTATAGTCAACTCTAGTCCCACTCCAAGCCCCAGGCAACCACTAATCTATGTTCTGTCTCTATGGATTTGCCTCTCCTGAACATTTCATACAAAGAATCATACAGTGCACGGTCTTTTGTGACTGACTTCTTTTACTTAGCATATTTTTGAAGTTTCTCCACATTGTAGCAGGTATCAGTACATCACTCCTTTTGATGACCAAATAATATTTCATCATAAGGATGTACCACATTTTGTTTATCCATTCATCAGTTGATGGGTTGTTTTGATTTTCTGGCTATTATGAGTAATGCTGCTGTGAACATTCTGTACAAGTCTTTATGGGGACATATGTTTTTATTTCTCTCAATTATAAATACCTAGGAAATTGATTGATCATACGGTACATTTATGTTGACGTTTTTAATAGACTGCCAAACTGTGTTCTAAAGGGGCTGCACCATTCTACATTCCTACCAGAAACGTATGAGCGTTCCTGTTTCTCCACACCCTCACCATCTGTTAATTCCGTCTTTTTGATTATAGCCATCCTGGTAGATATGTGGTGGTATCTCGTGGTTTTAATTTGCATTTCTGTAAGGCTGAATGTTGTTTAGCATCTTTTCATAAAGCACATCCTCACTCTTAAGAGCAAGGCATGAAGAAAGAGCAGTCTTGTTTCTTCTAAACAGATGTGAGGTCCGTGACCTTCCCATTATTCTAGGACCAAGTGACTCAGAGGAACAGTTTCAGAGCACTGATGAAACAGTACTCAAAGTCCATCCAACCTCCAGACTCCTTCAGTCACAGGAGCCAAGAAATCCTTCGTATTGTTTAAGCCAGCTTGAGATGGATTTTCTTCAACTTGCATTTTATTGAGTAGAGTAGAGAAAGGCACATTTCCTTATCAATTCTGAAGCAAAGACCAAGCATTTGGAGTGAACTTTGCATGGTGCTGAGGTGAGGACAAAGGATTCAATGCAAATAGCACAAAGGACTTGATATAGGGAAGCAACTGCCTCTAGCAGAGAGATCAAGGAATAAGAATAAAGGAAGGTAAGAGAAGAGAATGAGCTAAAAGTGGGAAGCTGAAGAAAAGAGCACTAAACTGAACCACAGCCAGAATATTATTTTAGCCCAAGCTAAGAAATGTGTAAAGGTCCTTCGTGAGAAAATACAAGAAATATCAGAACGAATCCCATTGTATAGAACACATAATCCACTGCATGCCTTTCTATTTAAGTTATACAGTTTTCATTCCATAGTATGGGTTCGGTCATTCTCTATTTATCCTTTTCTCATCTTAATAAAGTCCCAAAAGCCCCAATATTGGTTAGATGTTGGATAATTAATACCCAATAGTTGCATAGATAAAATAAGATGGAGAAAATTATATGACTTTAACAGCAAATTAAGAATCCCTTCTAGGGAGGGAACTGTCTTGGTTGGTAAAGATGACTAGATAAGTGCTTGGGTTAGAAAGTGAGTCTCCTCTTTTTTCTCAGGCCTTAGGTACCAAGGCTTCAGAGGAAGTGGAAATTACCCAAAAGAAGAGAAAGAGAAGAAGCTGGACTCCCCAGGGGAATCCTAGAGGGAGAGGATGGGGGGCAGAGACAGGAAGAGGAGAGGATATACAAAGCCAGTAAGATGGTAGGAAGCTATGCACTATATGATGGGGCCACTCTCTACAATTTCCCCTAAAATCTCTGCTTGATTGGACGTTGTGGAAACTGAAGAAGTTGAATTCACATTGGGTTTGACATGGTGCGGGAAAGAGACAGCACATAAACAAACCAGAACCCCAAGAGGCAGCGGACACCAGGAAAATGTAAACCTCCTGGGAAGAAGCAGAAATCAAGAGGAGGACTTTGGGTTTCCACATGCCCTGGGTGTAGGATGGAAGGTGTTTCTAAGACAATTTCTTATTTCATCTAGCTCTACTGTGGCAGGAAGGTCCCCAGCTGGTGTCTGAGTGACACACACATATCTGGACTAGATGAAGCCAGTGAAGCCCCTGCATCCATACGCTGGAGAGAGACCACAGCAAACTCTGGGTCCCACTCTTAGAGATGCCTATGCCTGTGGGGTTCATTCTATTCAGAGGAACTCCATACATCTTCCCCACTCTCGCTGCAAGACCACTACTGTTTGCTGGCTTTCAGGCTATCTCTATCCATCGTGGAAACCTGGGTTCAAATCCCAGCTCTGACAGTTACTAGCTGTGTGACCTCCAGCAAGTTACTGATCTTCTTTCTAAGCTTCAGTTTACTGCTTCAGTTTACAGCTACCTAATAGGGTTGTCATGAGGAATAAATATGGTGATGCATGCAAATGGCTTAGCACAGTGCCTCACATACTATGCATCCATTACATGTTAATTACATGTTAGCAGTTATTGTTGTTGTTATTACTGTTGTCCCATCTAAGGATAAAGCGGGAGGGCAGCTGGTGGCAATAGCTTTCACAGAATCATTTAATCTCATAAAGTCCTTGATAAGGACTTTGTCATGTAGCCCAATCTCCCAGCTGATGTTTGATCCTACTAGGTTGTCTATAACACCATTCTCTTCCATCAGGTGGCCTGTTCCATCTTTTGGACCATTGGAAAGTTCTACCTTGTTGCTGAGGACATTTGGAGCTGCTTCCTGTGCTGAATGGTTTCCACTTACCCATCCAGATTCACCCTCTACCTCCTTTACCCTGCTTTCTGCCCCAGGATGCTGAGAAGTGTGGACCACATCAACAGTAGTTAATCCTTGCTCTCTTGCTCAGAGTTGGGTTCAGCCAGTTGAAGACATTGGCAGGAGAATAGCCCACAGGAGGAAAGAGGCTGGGGTATTAATATCCTTAGCTCCTTCCCTGCCAAGACACAGCATGTTGGCTGCATTCCTCTACCAAAAGCCACAGCTCTTGCCAGGCAGCCCTGTTGTACATCTATAGCTCTTTTTTCTGGGTTCTGTTAACTGGTCTCTCTGTCTGCAAATTCAAACAGGAAGGTAAGTGCTGTGATCAGGGAAGCAGAGACTGAGATGGGAGCAAAGAGAGGGGGCATCCAACTCAGACTGGGGGAATAAAGAGGGTCAGAAAATGTTTACCTACAGGCTCCTGAAATTGCAAGCCTTCTGCTTGTGATCAAAACTAGTAATTTTCCTTATGTTTAGGCCAGAAGCATCTGGGGCCAGTGAACTGGTCTGGTTTCCAGCAATTTTCCACAGGTCAAGGTGAGCTTGGGAGGGCAGGAAGCGGTTTCGCTCACTGCTATGTCCTCAGAACTCAGCACAAGGCATGAGGCTGCCAAGCTGTACAACCCAGGGGTACCATGTACTTTGTATCCTCTGTGAATTGCACCCCATCCCCCAAGAAGTGCACAACATAGGGAACTCTATCAGTAGGCACTCAATCAATACAGATCTGTCAAATAAATGGATGAAAGAATGAGCTCCAGTTCCCAAACCAAACCAGCCACAGACTCATTTCATTTGGAAGATTTCTCTATGGATCATGACAGGGAGAAAGGAAAAAAGCCTCAAGTAAGTGGTTGTGAAGTAAGTGAAAGTGGTTGCATTAGTCAGGGTTCTCCAGAAAAAGAGAACCAATAGGAGACATATATTTAAAAAAAAAAAAAAGGCTTATCAAAAAACAACCCGCTCCCACCAAACGCAGTATCTGTGAAATGCAATAAAACAAGGTATGCCTGAAATAATAATAAAAATGCCCCCACACACACACATAGGTTTATTTTAAGGAGTTGGCTCACATGATCTCGGAGGTTGAGAAGTCCCAATGTCTACAGCTGGTGGGTTGGAAACCCAGGAGAGCCAATAGTTGTAAGTTCCAGCGTGAGTCCTGAGTCCCAAAGCAGGAAGAGACAGATGTCCTGGCTTGAAAACAGCCAGGCAGAGAGCATGAATTCTCCCTTACTTACCCAGTTCTCAGTCTGGAGAACTGAGTAGTTCTCCAAAGAATTGGATGAGGCCCCTCACACTGGGAAGGGCAATCCAATTTACTCAGTCTATGGATTCAAATGTGAATCTCATTCAGAAATACTCTCACAGGGCTTCCCTGGTGGCACAGTGGTTAAGAATCCGCCTGCCAATGCAGGGGACACGGGTTCAAGCCCTGGTCCGGGAAGATCCCACATGCCATGTAGCAACTAAGTTTGTGCGCCACAACTACTGAGCCCGCGTGCCACAACTACTGAAGCCCGCACACCTAGAGCCCATGCTCTGCAACAAGAGAAGCCACCACAATGAGAAGCCTGCGCACTGCAATGAAGGGTAGCCCCCGCTCGTGGAAACTAGAGAAAGCCTGCACACAGCAACCAAGACCCAACGCAGCCAAAAATAAATAAATAAATAAGTAAATAAAATTTTTAAAAAAGAAAAAGAAATACTCTCACAGACACATTCAGAATAAGCTTGAACCAAATATCTGGGCACCCTGTGCCCACTTGAGTTGATACATAAAATTAACCGTCACGGAGATAAAGCTTTCAAAAGCATTAGAGCCAAGAGTACCTGATGGCCGGAGAGTCATCCAGGCAGAGCAACAGGAGTACCTGGGCATCCAATCTTCAATCCCACCTTCCTCCGCAACCAGGAACGGTTGGTTGGTTATGCATTTGCTCACTAGGCAGAGATGCTGGGACCACTGCCAGTTCTCTAGGAAAACATGGCAAAGGCTGGAAACAGCCAAGAAATCTCTCCACCAGCCTCTGCCAGGTCTCCATGGTTGTACCTAAATGCCTCTGGGGGAGGGCAGAGCTGGAAGACAGCTGCCCTCCATTCAGGGGCCTGGGAGGCTGATGAACCTTCCACAGCTGGGCCGGTGAGGGGTGGTGTAAAGAGGAAGGGGCGGAAGACCACAAGAACTGGCTTTTATTAACCACCCGAATCTTACTAAATCCTCACAACTGCTGCGCCGCCCTCCACTCCTCCTCTCACTCTAGTTCATTTCTTGGAGCAGAAACTGAAGCCCAAAGAAGTTAAAGGACTTGCCCCATTTCACAGATGAGGAAACTGAGGTACAGGAAGGTTAGATGACTTAACCATGATCACAGAGCTGGCAAGTGGGGATACTTGAAAAGATGACGCCAGACTTTCAAAGGAGAAAGGAAAAGGGAAAAGGCCACTGGTCAGGGAGGGGATGGAGGAGAGAGCCAACCCATTCCACATTTTGACTTGTCCTTTATTTTTCATTCCTATTCACCATCCCAAACCTTCTCTGAGATGCCTTTCCTGACTCCCTCCCTTCCTCCAATTCCATCCTGCAAACTGACAGCCTCCAACGAATTTTGTTATTAACCCCAAAATTGAGAGGTTGCATACTTTAAATATCTAGATTTCTAGCCTCTCTTAAAAATGTAGGCACTTTGGTAGTCCTGGGCCAGGACTGCCCCATGGCAGGGGGAAGGGTCTGCACCATTAGCGGAGGCCTGAGCCCCACCCTCTGGGTCCCTCATCCCTCAACCTGTTTGAACTCAGTTCCTTCTTGAACTCTGTTCCAGCCACATTGTCCTTTAGGCTTTTGCTCAGACATACCCCGCTCCTTTCCAACAAAGGACAGAGGCCCTGTCCTATACTCAATCTGTTCTTGGAGCCCTCCTTCCCTGGTCTCTGTCAATTGTCCCCCCACAGAGCACCCAACCCAAAAGAGCAGTATGCACCCCCCTCGTTATGGGTTGAATTGTGTCCCCCTAGAATAAGATACATTGAAGCCCTAATTCCCAGTACCTGTGATGTGACCTTATTTGGAAGTGGGGTCTTTGCTGATATAATCAGGTTAACATAAGGTCATTAGGGGGCCCCTAATCCAATACTGGTGTCCTTATAAGAAGAGGGAAATTTGGACATAGTCACACAGAGAGCAGGCCCTGTGGAAACAGAGGCAGAGATTGGAGAAATGCTTCTACAAGCCAAGGAAGGCCAAGAGTTGCCAGCTATCCCCAGAAGCTAGCAGAGGCAAGGAAGGATTCTTCCTTAGAAGAATGGCAGCTTCTGAGCCAAGTCCAACCATCCTTAGTCCAACCATCCGTGGTAAGTAGGTGGAATAACTAGTACAAACACAACCATCTAGGGTCACCTCTTTTGAAAGCATATTGTGGGTACTTCCAAAGAAGGAGGAAGTCGGGACTTCCCTGGTGGTCCAGTGGTTAAGACTTTGCACTTCCACTGCAGGGGGCGTGGGTTTGATCCCTGGTCGGAGAACTAAGTTCCCGCATGCCATGCCGTGGGGCACGGTCAAAAGATTAAAGAAGAAGAAGAAGAAAGTCACCCAAAACAGGGAGGAAGAGAGAGATAATGATGATGGTGTGCCCCAAAGCACCAATGACTAAATCCCTGGACAACATTCAACAGGTTTTTATTGAGCACCTACTCTGTGAATGCACCAGAGTTTAAACTCAGTGCCAATGGTTCAGCTATTCTACTTAACCCACATAAAGACTACGAGTTGATAAGGTACATCCCTCACAGGAACTGAGAGCCTTGATTGTGTTCAAAACAAGTTCAAATGCCTCTGGCCCAGGGACGCTAGCACCCAAGAAAGCATTAACAGACCTGAAGCAAACTTTATCACCATGAATACAGTTCTTGTTATACTACTTCCTTCTCAAATGTTCTACTGCAAATTTCTGCAGGAAGATCCTGAAGGCACTGACAACAATGGTGATAATAATGGCAACAATAATAATAGCTAATATTTACAGAGGGATTAGTCTTATATTCCTGATGCCTACTAGGCATTTTTACATTCGTTTTCTCATTAAAGGGAGGCTATGATTATGATTATTATCGTGTCTCTTTATAGATGAACCTGATGCACACAGAGATTTGATTACTTATTCAGGCTGGTACATGGTGAAACAAAATCTCTCTGAGTCTAGGGCTTTAGACCATTATTTTTTTTCTCTATCTTATGCTTTAATTAAAAAAATTTTTTTTTAGTAGGGGAGTGACAGGATCAGATTGGAGCTTTTTTTTTTTTAAATCCTTTCATTTATTTATTCATTTATTTATTTAGGCCACGCCTCGCTGGCGTGCAGGATCTTAGTTCTCCAACCAGGGATCGAACCCATGCCCCCTGAGTTGGAAGCGTGGAGTCTTAACCACTGGACTGCCAGGGAAGTCCCTAATTTAAAATTTTCGTGTATGTTTTATAATGTACATAATATATTAGTGCCATAGGACATGTTACAAAATAAACAACTAAATATTAGGCACACACTGAAGTTTGGGTTCAACCTCAGAATTCAACCAGAATCTTAATTGACTGTAGACCCCTATTTTTTATGCTATCTTCCTAAAACTGGACCATCCATTCATGACAGCTGATGCAAGAGAATAAAATAAATGTCATGTAGATACAAGAAAAGTGGGAAGCCGGTTCACTGTCACAAAGACAAAGCCATTTTCATTTGAATATCACTGCCCAGATCTGCACAAGTCTTCTGTATCCCAAGGCCGAAAAACTATGGGCAAGTGGAGACAAAAACCAAATGCATCTTCAGAAAAAAATATTCAATAACAAGGGTACAAATATTTATCCAGGAAGTATCAGAAAATATCAGGCAAATTATCATTCTCTGATTTTATGTTTAATTAGAAACTGGAAACACTCAGTTTCCTTTCAAATGAACAGTTTGGTTTGCTAACTGGAAACCAGCCAGTCTTTCCACCAAGTAATTATAAACAGACTCTAATCGCCTGTCTGGAAGTGAGATGCAAGCTTGCTGAGTCGAATGCTGCTGCTGCTATTCTTTTTTTTTTAAGATTTTTAATTTTATGTATTTATTTACTTATTTTGGCTGTGTTGGGTCTTTGTTGCTGCATGCGGGCTTTCTCTAGTTGCGGCGAGTGGGGGCCACTCTTTGTTGCGGTGCGCGGGCTTCTCATTGTGGTGGTTTCTCTTGTTGTGGAGCACGGGCTCTAGGTGCACAGGCTTCAGTAGTGGTGGCACACAGGCTCAGTAGTTGTGGCGCACGGGCTTAGCTGCTCCACGGCATGTGGGATCTTCCCGGACCAGGAATTCAACCCGTGTCCCCTGCACTGGAAGGTGGATTCTTATCCACTGTGCCACCAGGTAAGTCCCTACTGCTGTTATTACATTGGTGACATTAATAGTGTTTAGTAAGAGCCTCGAGGATTAGCACCCGCCAGCTGGGCTAATCTGACAAAGGCAACTGAAACCCCAAAGAAACAGGACGTAATTATAATTTACACTGTGGGCAGCAGTGTAAGCAGTGCAACTGCTCCACGAGGCATTAGGGAATGTGGGTTGAAAGGGTCTGAAAATATATATATTCTTTGACCCAGAAGTTCACATCCAGGAATTTATTTTATAGAATTAAGGAAGCCATCAAAGATTTGGTTACAAGAATGTTCATCATCATGTTGTTTAAAACTGTGAGAAATTGGTTTAATCAACTGTATAGAGCATCTATACAATGGAGTACTATGTAGCTGTGAAAAAAAGATGCTACAGAACTAGATACCCTGATGCATAAAGAAGAGACTTTTTTTTCAAAGAAGATCTGCAAATGGCAACAAACACTTTAAAAATGTTCAACATCACTAATCATTACAGAAATGCCAATCAAAACTGCAATGAGACACCACTTCACACCCACTAGGATGGCTACTATTAAAAAAAAAAGGAAAACCAAAACAGAAAACAAGTGTTGATGAGGATGTGGAGAAGTCGGAACACTCATGCGCTATTGGTGGGAATATAACAGGGTGCAGCCACTGTGGGAAACGGTATGGTGATTCCTCCAAAATTTTAACTTAGAAGTACTATATGATTCCGCATTTCCACTTCTGGGTATATACGCAAAAGAATTGAAAGCACGGACTCGCTACAACATGCATGAACCTAGAGGACATTCTGCTAAGTGAAATAAGCCAAACACGAAAAAGGTAAATACTTTATGACTCCCATATACCCTTTCCTGTAGAGCAGAGATCTGCTGATCAAACCAGCACAGGATTCCAATCGCCTCAGCAGTGACATTTTTCTAGGTACAGTAATGAACTGACATTTTTCTTTCTACATCAGGTTCTTAAGATTTTCGTAATTATGAGTCAGTCTTTGAGTCTAATAACCTCTGAATGATATTATGTGCTGAATAATTAAATTATAATGGAACACAGATAGAGATGCCTCAGATCTCCTTATCTCACATTTTAACTGATGGCACGGTCATTATAAAATGACTAAGGGTGAGGAATATGAGAGAGAGGAGTAGAACACAAACACACCCCTTCTTCTCTCCGCAAAGCCTTTCTAGCAACCTCTCCCCTCAACCATCCAAGCTATCTCCCAGTACTGAGATGTCGCAAGATCACCCTTGACTTAAACCCCAGTCTCATATGAATTACCACAAAAGCATCTTATTCTCTGATAACACATCTCACATCAGGCTCTGTAACTTAAGACTCCACGAGGGGGTACTTCCCTGGTGGCACAATGGTTAAGAATCCACCTGCCAATGCAGGGGACACAGATTCGATCCCTGGTCCAGGAAGATCCCACATGCCACGGAGCAACTAAGCCCATGCGCCACAACTACTGAGCCTGTGCTCTAGAGCCCGCAAGCCACAACTACTGAGCCCACATGCTACAACTACTGAAGCCCATGCGCCTAGAGCCCGTGCTCTGCAACAGGAGAAGCCACCGCAATGAGAAACCGCGCACCTCAACGAAGAGTGGCCCCTGCTCGCTGCAACTAGAGGAAGCCCAGGCACAGCAACAAAGACCCAATGTAGCCAAAAATAAATTATTAAAAAAAAAAAAAAAAAAGACTCCACGAGGAATCCTGTAGCCTTTCCAGCTTCACATGACGCCCCCTCCTCTCTGCTTTTGTTCATTTGGGTGTGACTTCACTTCCTCTTTGCACATCAAATAACTGACTTGTTTTCCAGGTATGCAGAGGAAGACTCAGAGTGGGAAACAGAGATATTTTGTAGATCTTCTAAACTGACTCTCCACCTATTACAGACTGACTGTGTGCCACTCCACAATTACCAGTCCCCTGCTGTGCCCTTAGTATGAATTTTGATGTCCTCTGATGACCCTTATCAACATTCTCAAAGCCATACATCATGACCTGGATGCATCCCTAGAAAGCAAACACAGCAGAGTACTCATTGTCTGGGGCTACTGATCCCTTGGACTGTTCTCTGGGGCTGAATCAGATGTCAGCTCAAGGAGTTGCATTTCTACCTCCTTAAATTCCCTCTACAACTTTCCATAACATAAACTTTGCCTACTCACACTGTTCAGGAGTGAAAGATCATCAGGGTCTCAGGCCACAAAGGTCAGTTGCTATTTCCAGAAGCCTGGCATGGTACATGAAATGATTTAGGAGGAATATGAGAAGACTGTGTATGATAAAGAGGCATGCTATTAAATAACATTAAGTCACACAGTGCGACAATTATTCTCCACTCAATTACCCTTTGATTAGTTCTAGAAGACAGTCCCTGGTGAATTCTACCCTGTTTTTAATGCATCTCCAAGGCCTGCTAACCTCCACCTCGAACACAGAGAAAGTGGATCTCAAGCAGGTAACAGTATCTGGCCAAAATGTAATAATATTTTGTTTCATTTATATGTAGTTTTTAAATTATCTTTTTTTCATGGTACGGGAGGCTTGTTTTCTATTTACTATAGTAAATAAAGTTTCCTTTTAAAATAAACTTGGTGAAGAAAGGGTGTCCATTTAAAGAAAAAAGCATTAAGTAAATAATAGTACAGATGGTAAGCACAGATGGCAAAAATGTGAAGACTGAAGCTGGGGTCCTGGTTTGGGGTCAGATGCAATAGCACAGGGAGATCAGCTCGGTGCTTTGTGTCCCCCTAGAGGGATGGGATAGGGAGGGTGGGAGGGAGATGCAAGAGGGAGGGGATATGGGGATATATGTATACGTATAGCTGATTTACTTTGTTATACAGCAGAAACTAACACACCATTGTAAAGCAATTATACTCCAATAAAGATGTAAAAAAAAACCCAAAAAAGAATGGCCTAGGTTTGAATTTTGGCTGTGCCACTTGGTAGCTCTGGGATCCTGGGCCAGTTATTTCACTTGTTTGAGGGGATAATCCATTCCCTATGGAGTAGCTGCATGGATTAAATATGTGGATTAAATATGTAAGCGCGGGCTTCCCTGGTGGCGCAGTGGTTGAGAGTCCGCCTGCCGATGCAGGGGACACGGGTTCGTGCCCTGGTCC
The DNA here is from genome assembly GCF_059928025.1 of Delphinapterus leucas. NCBI lineage: Eukaryota > Metazoa > Chordata > Mammalia > Artiodactyla > Monodontidae > Delphinapterus > Delphinapterus leucas. The sequence goes on from NC_143143.1 coordinate 28,365,442, forward strand.
GGGAGGATCCCACATGCCGCAGAGCGGCTGGGCCCATGGGCCCGCTGAGCCTGCGCGTCCGGAGCCTGTGCTCTGCAACGGGAGAGGCCACAACAGTGAGAGGCCCGCGTACCGCAAAAAAAAAAAAAAAAAAAAAATATGTAAGCGCATCACCGAGCAAGGTATGTGACTCATAAAAGCAGCCCACTCAATGGATACTTTTGGTATGACTATTGCCCCGCCTAACTCTGGACCACAAGTTGTGTTTGCTTTCCAGACTGAGGAGTCTGCCCCCACAAGGGTCCATCCCTGGCCACATAAGCAACACAGAAAAGGCTGTTTCTGGATGAGCCCCACACTGGCACGCCTGGATGCTCTCTGCCTTCATCTCTTCCATGGTCATCCATCAGTGGACTCTCCCAGCTCCTGACCTTCCCTCCTGAGTGCAGACAGCCCGATCTTTTCATTCATTTCTTCATTAATGGGACACGTACTTATTAAGCGCCTGTCAGGCACAGGGGAGACAGCACTGACCGTGGAAGCCGAGCCGCAGCTCTCAGAGCACCTCCACTGCAGATGAATGCAGACGAGCAGTAATCAACAAGAAGACACAGACATGGAACACTTTCAGATAGTTTGTGCCCTGATCTCCTCCTGAAAAGGACACTTGCTTACAATGTGAGAGCAGAAACAAGAAGGCAGAAGACAGCTTTTCCCCAGCTCAGCAGGGAATGTGCATGTCAGATGACAGAAATTTTTTGTCACTCTACACGTGTCCAAGAATGACCAAGAAAGTGTTTCGAGTATTGATTTGGGGGTTACAAATAAATTCTAGTGAGCAGACGTATTCGCAATATCAAATCTGCAAATAATGAGGACTGACTGTAAATTAGTGTGATGAGATAGAGAGTGAGGAGGAGGAGGTTTCAATTTTCAATGGGGAATCTCTCTGAGGAAGAGGTAACATCTCAGCTGAAACTTGAATGATGAGATGAAGCCAGTCATGTGAGGTTCAGGGGACACAGTGTGCCAGGCAGAAGGAGCAGCAAGAGTACAGGATGGGAGAAAGAAACAAGCTTGGCGAGTCGGGGAATCAGAAAGGAGCAGCTGAAGTGTAGAGAGTAGCCCGTGATGGGGAGAGAGGCAGGAGATGAAGTTGCAGAAGTGAGGTTGGGGTGGGTTGGTCCTCAAGCCCACATAGATCCTGGCCCATCACCTATATAAAACTCAGATCTTCCTCTAGACAAGGGGCTCCTTTCTGGCCACCCCCATGGTCCTACCCTCAGCTCCTACCTCTGATGGACCCTCCCAAGTAGCCCTGGCTGGCTCCCCCTGGCAGCCCAGACCCTGCTCTCTCTCTACCTTGGGCATGCTAACAAGTAGGAAGTTCTTTCTCATGTATAACCTAAATCAGTGTTGCAACAATTCAAATCCATTTTCTGTTGTCTTAAGTAACACTATAGGAGAGTTACCATCACCATCCTTAATATATTACAGTTCCTTAACATATTACAATTAGCACTTTCTGAGCACAAGCAATATGCTAAGAGCTTTAAGGGGAAAGGCTCAGAGAGGTTAAGTAACTTGTCAAAAGTCACACAGCTAAATGCTGCAGGAAGATTCAGACCCAGTTCTATCTAACTCCAAGCTGAACTCTTTCTGTTATGTTCTACTTCCCTCCCCTGGCTCTTCTCAAACATACAGACTCTCAACACTTCTCTTTATGGATGGTCACAATAACCTGATTTATCTGTATATAAACAACTAGGTGGCTTTTCTTGTTCCCCATACCTTGCCCTGTACAGGCTGAATCAAGAGTCAGTCTCTATACACACTACTATATACAAAATAGATAACCAACAAGGACCTACTGTATAGCACAGGGAACTATACTCAATATCTTGTAATAACCTATAATATAAGAGAATACAAAAAATATATATATATGTGTATAACTAAATCACTTTGCTGTATACCTGAAACTAACACAACATTGTAAATCAACCATATTCCAATATAAATAAATAAATAGAGTCAGTCTCTACGGCTTATTCTTATTTGCAAAGTTTGTAATCAGCAAGAGTCGGTTCAGTGTATAACCAACGGCATATTAATATTATTTAAATCCTGAAAATAGTAGATGTGAAATAACATTTGTTAAATGAATGACAAACCAGGAAGGATCACATTCTGCTAGTTTGGCTGAGGGGACAAATGATGTGGCATTTGTCAGGCAGTAGCCATGCCCTGGCATTTGTCATGCTGTGTCCACGTTGGGTGGACATTCTGCTACCCTTCAATAATTAGGTCATTTTCAATAAATAAAACTTATTCTGCTATAGAATTATTGGACCATACACTTCCCCAAGGTCTCTATGAATTATGCATATTATGCAGAGTTTATATTGAGGATCATTTCCCTGTGCTGAGTAATTGGACCTAAATATTGTGAGAAGTCCATGCAGCCTTCCTCAATCAACAAATCTTGATATCCTTTCTCCCTTCTCCCCTTTTTCTATCTTGGTTTCTGACTTTTCTCTTGTTTCATGCTTTTTGGCATTATTGTCCCTACCGTTTTATTGTAAAATGCTTCCAATCTTCTTTGGAAATTGATAGGGTTTCGAATCAGTGACATTTTTAGAATGTGCGGCCATCCTGTTGGAATCAGTGAAGGTTTTAAAACCACAGATTTGTTTTTAATCCAACTGATCAGAAAACAGCTTATTTGTTAAAGCAAAGCTTTAAAATATTCTTTACAGGAGCTAGTTTGTGCAGTTTCTGATTGAGTCCCTATGCAAGACACACGAGTGATGTTAGCATTATGTGTGAAGATGTGGAGGATGAGCCCCAGCTTTGCAGTCTGACAGATCCGGGTTCAAGTCATTCAATTTCTCTGAAGTTGAATTTTCTCCCTTTGACAACGGAGATATGACCCTTCAGGGCTGTTGTGACACTAAAGATAAATAAATTTTGAAGTTACAGTAAAGATAATAACCGTAAGAGCCAGCAATTCCACTTCTGGGTATATACCCAAAAGAATCGAGAGCCAGGACTCAAAGATACTTGTATACCAATGTTCACAGCAGCATTATTCACAATAGCCGAAAGGTGGAAACCACCAAGTGTCCATCAACAGGTGAAAGTGTTAGGGGAAACACTAACTGAAACCCTGGCCAGGCAAGATAGTAGCCACTTGCATGAGTTATCTTACAACAGCAGGTCCTGGTAAGGAAAGCGGAACTAACAAGCTACCACCAAGAATTCGGGAAAGGTCAAAAGGAGAGACTCTAGTCCATATGTCCTACCAACCTCCCAGAATCCTTCTCACTGGAATCCGTCTTGGCTGAGCGATGTGTGCGCCACCAGGAAGGACCCTGAGTCAGAATGATTGGCCAGAGACAACCTGGAAACTAACCCCATCACCATAAAACCCGAGACTGCAGGTCACGTGGCAGAGCAGTTTTCCTGGGTTCCCTTACCCTGCTGCTCTCCTCCCGGGCGCCCCTTCCCAATAAAGTCTCTTGCTTTATCAGCACGTGTGTCTCCTCGGACAATTCATTTCCAAGTGTTAGACAAGAGCCCACTCTGGGGCCCTGGAAGGGGTCCCCCTTCCTGCAACAAATGGATAAACAAAATGTGGTATAAACCTACAATGGAATATTATTCAGCCTCACAAAGGAATCAGATTCTGATACAACATGGATGAACCTTGAAAACATGCTAAGTGAAATTCACCAGACACAAAGGGACAAATACTGTATGATTCTACATATGAGGTGCCTAGCATAGGCAAATTAACAGAGACAGAAAATAAAATAGAGGTTATCGGGGGCTGGGGGAAGGGAGTTATGGTTTACAAAGTTTCTGTTAGGGATGATGAAAACGTTCTGGAGATGGATGGTGGTGAGGGCTGCAGAACAGTATGGATGTACTTAATGCCACTGAACTAAAAGTGATTAAAATGGTAAATTTTTGTTAGATATATTTTACCCCAATTCTTTAAAAATAAAAAATTAAAGATAATAAAGATAGTTATTTTTGTTAATAAATTATAATTGCTGTCACTACATATCTGTATAATATATACATGATTTAGTAGGCTAGCTGTGCAGCTTAAAACTACTGAACCTAGTCGGAGTTTCCCTCGTCTTACCTGTACCAGACCTTTCTCAGCAAGGGGTCTGTAGAAACGTGCGGGGACCCTGGACAGAAAGGTACAGGCTCTTAGGTGTAAAACATCACAAGCACTATGGAAATACCTCAGGAATAATGAATGCTGATTTCTGCAGAATGAATCAACTTTTCATCTGAGTCAGCTGACTACTATCAGACTTTCTGTGCTCTCTGTTATGGGTCTTTTACGTTCACAAAGGGAACGTAATGAGATAATCATTAGCCCTCAGACAGCTATCTCAAATGTAAATCAATAAGCCCGTGGAACCTGGGGACTGCTGCTATTTAGACACCTTTTTTTTTTTTTTTTTGCGGTGCGGGCCTCTCACTGCTGTGGCCTTTCCCGTTGCGGAGCACAGGCTCCAGACACGCAGGCTCAGCGGCCATGGCTCACGGGCCCAGCCGCTCCACGGCATATGGGATCTTCCCGAACCGGGGCACGAACCCGTGACCCCTGCATCGGCAGGTGGACTCTCAACCACTGCGCCACCAGGGAAGCCCTAGACACCTTTTAATGGCCAACCTCTGCTAACCCAGGGAGAGAGTTGGGCCATGCTGGCTGAGGAAACAGGCAGCTCTTAGGGTGGTCCTGGTAGTTTCATTCTGCTTCAGGGGGACAAACCCATTTACAGGGAACCCCAGGAGGTCCGCGATCATTAAACTTCTTGGATTTTGGCCACGGAGGGCACTGGGATTACCTTGACTAAGATCTCTGAATACAAGCATTTCCTTCAGATGAATGAGCAAAGTGACGTAAAAGATTTACTCACAGAAGCATCTCTGATTCCTGGGGAAACCAGAACAACGAGTTTTCCTAGCAGTTCATTGGGAAGGTGGTTAACACACAGGAGCCGGTGAGGAAGCCAATTTCAGGACAAGAACCAGTTGATTAACCAAGACGGAGTTCTCAGGCTCAAAGTCATTGTGATCTTGTTGGCATCACCAAGTTTTAACAACATTGTAAGCAGATAGGGTAGGGTCCCCAGAGAAACAGAAACAGGCATGGCTTTCTTGACATAAAAGAAGGCATTTTGGGTCTAAGCCATTTTGTGATCTAAGCCTGGCCACAAGGCTTGCCCTTGAACAGGTCTCAGTAATTAGTGATCTTAAGGGAAGTGAGGGAATGCAGGAACAAAGGAAAAACAGTCAAGAAACAATAGTTCAGCGATAAAACAGAGTCCTAGTTCCTTCTCAAGGGATACACATCACAATCTAATACAGTCTTTGAGTTCTGCAGGAACTCAGGTGGAGGACAGAATGATGTTGACCCTCGTGACTTCAATCAACTGAAGATTGGACTCTGTTGACCTTGGCCCCAATTCTATGCTGACTTCTCTTCGCAAGCTCCTTCATGAATATGCATGTACCCTTAGCTTAAAACCTCCCCAGTTTTGCTGTTCAGGGAGACACTGCTTTGGGAAAGATCCCCGGTGTTTCTATACCTGCTGCAGATGATAAATCCTTCCTTTCCCTGCTCCTTGGCTTGTTTGTGTCTTTTGGCTGGATACCCACCCAGAGGCGAATCGAGTTTTTCAGGTAACAATATCACTGTCATCATCGTCATCGTCATCTGCTATCAATTCAGTCTTCCCTTACCTTTTTTTAAAAAAATTTTTATTTATTTTATTTTTGGCTGTGTTGGGTCTTTGTTGCTGCACGTGGGCTTTTCTCTAGTTGCAGCGAGCAGGGGCTACTCTTCCTTGTGGTGCGCGGGCTTCTCATTGCAGTGGCTTGTTGCGGAGCACCGGCTCTAGGAGCGTGCGTTTCAGTAGTTGCAGCACGCGGGCTCAGTAGTTGTGGCTTGCCACTCTAGAGCGCAGGCTCAGTAGTTGTGGCACACAGGCTTAGTTGCTCCGCACCATATGGGATCTTCCCGGACCAGGGCTCGAACCCGTGTCCCCTCTGTTGGCAGGCAGATTCTTAACCACTGCGCCACCAGGAAAGCCCTTTTCCCTTTCCTTTTAAATCTTTTACAATGCAATCTTCTTTGTGAAGAGTTGTTTATGTATTTGTGACTCATCGAGACCCCTTTTGATGTCACCTCTTAGGTCATTTCATTTCAAACTGCATTTCCATTAATCTAGACTTAAAAAACAAACAGGGACTTCCCTGGTAGTCTAGTGGTAAAGAATCCGCCTGCCAACGTGGGTTCGATCCCTTGTCAGGGAACTAGGATCCCACGTGCCATGCAGCAATTAAGCCTGTGCGCCACAACTACTGAACTCGTGTGCCTCAACTAGAGAGCCCATGTGCCGCAAACTACAGACCCTACGTGCTCTGCAGCCCGCGCCACAACTAGAGAGAGAAAACCCACACGCCACAACTAGAGAGAAGCCTCCACGCCACAACAAAGACCCGACGCAGCCAAATAAATAAATATTTAAAAATAAATAAATAAAAACCAAACAAATACCACGAAGTTTGGTGATGGTGTCACACCTGTGAATATACTAAAACCACTGAGTTGTACGCTTTATTGTTAATTTTTAAATATTTATTTAATTTATTTATTTGGTTGCGCTGGATCTTAGTTGCAGCTCGCAGTCTCCTTAGTTGCAGCTTGCTGGCTCCTTAGTTGTGGCATGCAAACTCTTAGTTGTAGCATGCATGTGGGATCTCGTTCCCTCACTAGGGATCGAATCCAGGCCCCCTGCACTGGGAGCATGGAGTCTTAACCACTGTGCCACCAGAGAAGTCCTGAGTTGTACCCTTTAAATAGGCAAATTGTATGGCATGCAAATTAAATCTCAATAAGCTGTTAAAAACAAACAAACCACACAAAATGAGAAAGTCTAGCCAAAATGCAGAACCAGTCAATTTACCACAGTATTTGTTGCCAATTTCAACAAAATGTTTGCTGGGTGAGGAAATCAAGCAGCAAGCAGTGTATTTTCTATTCATTATTGCTATCTGGGCTGGCATGCCCCTCTGGTTCCAAATTTCTATGAATAATTCAGAGTTGGCTACATTTAGCAAGAACAAAAACTCTGGTGGGGCAGGGAGGGATAAATTAGGAGTTTAGCGTTAACATATACACACTACTATATGTAAAATAGATAACCAATAAGGACCTACTGTATAGCACTGGGAACTATACTCAATATTTTGTAATAACCCATAAGGGAAAAGAAACTGAAAAAGAATATATATATATTCTTTTCAAGAATGGTAAAGTGGGGACTTCCCTGGTGGCACAGTGGTTAAGAATCTGCCTGCCAATGCAGGGGACACGGGTTCGAGCCCTGGTCCAGGAAGATCCCACATGCCGCGGAGCAACTAAGCCCGTGCACCACAACTCCTGAGCCCGCACACCACAACTACTGAGCCTGTGCGCCTACAGCCCGTGCTCCGCAACAAGAGAAGCCACCGCATTGAGAAGCCTGCGCACCGCAACGAAGAGTAGCCCCCGCTCGCCGCAACTAGAGAAAGCCCACGCGCAGCAACGAAGACCCAATGGAGCTAAAAATAAATAAATAAATAAATAAATTTATTTTTAAAAAAAAGAATGGGAAGGTGATCAAATTCTGGCCAATGACATGAGAGGAGATACCTCATAGAGGCCTTCTGGGAAAAGTTTCCTCATTCCTAGAAGAGGGCTGCAGGATGATATGCTCTCTCTTGCTTCTCTGGACGTGGCATCTGGAACTCTTATCTGGAGTCCTGCAGCCATCTTGGGACCAGCCTGAGGATGAAGCCAACACCCAGAGCAGCAGACAGATGGAAAGATGTAGGTCATTGGTGATGTCATTAAGCTCCCAAACAAATGGACTAAGAAGTCAGTCCTATCTTAGGGTTTATAGTTATGTAAGATAATACATTGCTCATGGTTAAATCTAGTTTGAATTGAAATTTCTGTAACTTGCTTCTGCAAGGATCCTGACACGTGTACAAGTACTGTCAGTGTAACAAAAAACTGGCAATAACCTAAAAGTCTATCAATAGGGAAATGGGTAAAAAAAAAAAAGATGTATAAATAGATGGAGTTATTGTATAGCAGTTAAAAGATAAACACATGAAAGAGATTTTGTATACTATATGTAAATCTTAAAACAACATAGTGTATCTTTCATTGATTTGTATGTTATATGTATATAAATATGTCTTTAAATAGATTCAATGGATCACATTAAATATATGAGTGGTTGCCCTTTTTGAGGGGGTAGAATAGGACAGGGTTGGGTGTAAAGAGGTGGCCTGTGCACTGGAATTGTTCTATTTCTGATCTTAAAACATGAATCAAGATAATGTTAAAAATTGACAATCCTGGACTTCCCTGGTGGTGCAGCAGTTAAGAATCCGCCTGCCAACGCAAGGGACACGGTTTCGAGCCCTGGTCCAGGAAGATCCCACATGCCGCGGAGCGACAAAGCCCATGTGCCACAACTACTGAACCTGCGCTCTAGAGTCTGCAAGCCACAACTACTGGAATCCGCATGCCACAACTACTGAAGCCCGTGCTCCACAACAAGAGAAGCCACCACAATGAGAAGCCTGCACACCACAATGAAGAGTAGCCCCTGCTCAACGCAATTAGAGAAAAGCCTGTGTGCTGCAACAAAGACCCAACACAGGAAGGGAGGGACAGAGGGAGTGAGGGGGGTGGGAGGGAGGAGGGAAGGAAGGAAGGAAGAAGGATTAAAAAAAAATTGACAATCCTGACATGCACACGCTGCTATATTTAAAATGGATAACTAACATCGGCCTACTTTTAGCACTGGGAACTCTGCTCAGTATTATGTAACAACCTAAATGGGAAAAGAATTTGAAAAAGGATACATGTATATGTATAACTGAATGATTCTGCTGTACACCTGAAACTAACAGAACATTGTTAATCAACTATACTCCAACACAAAATAAAAAGTGAAAAAAAAATTGACAATCCCGCGATTGTATGTAGCTATGTGAGTGTTTGTGATTCTTTGTACATTCTATATTTATAAAATCCTCAAAGGCGAAAAAAAATCTCCCTCCCCCAATGCTACCCCTGGCCCAAACAAATTTAATTAAGAAAGGCAGAAAAAAAAACATTCTTTTGGTAAAGACTTGGGAACTGAGGCTAACGCCTGTATAATTACAAGAGGGCTCTAAGAGTTCAGAAAACATGGCTTTTTGTTAGTATGAGAGTTTTTAACCTTTTAACTTTTTATTTTGAGGTAATTAGAGGCTCATAAGAATTTGCAAAAATATTACAAGAGGTCCTATGTCCCCACTACCCAGCTTTCCCCATGGTAACATCTTACATAACTATAGTACACTATCAAAACAAGGAAATCGACATTGCCACAATACAATTAAGTAGATTCTATACCTTACTGGGACTTCACCTGTTTGGTTGCACCGCACAGCCTGCAGGATCTCAATTCCCCAACCAGGGTTGAACCTGGGCCACAGCAGTAAAAGCTGAAAGCACGGAATCCTAACCATTAGACCACCAGGGAACTCCCTTTAATGTCTTTAAGTTATAAAAGCAATTTGCTCATCAACGAATTAATGGATAAACAAGAAGTGGTACATCCATACAAGGGAATATTTCTCCACCATAAAAAGGAATGAAGTACTGATACATACTACAACATTTTGAAAACATTTTGCTAAGTGAAAGAAGCCAGATACTAAAGGTTATATATTGTATGATTCCACTTATATGAAATGACCAGATTAGGTAAATCCTAGAGATAGAAAGGAGATTGGTGGTTTTCAGCGGCATCGGGGAGAGGAGATGGGGAGCATGTTCCCATGGGAATGGGAACCGTTACCACAACAGTTATGGGTTTCCTTATGCCATGATGAAAATGTTTTGGAACTATATAGAGGTGGTAGTTGCACAACACTGTAAATGCACTAAATATCACTGGATTGTTCACTTTGAAATGGTCAGTTTTATGTTATTTGAATTTCATCTCAATAAAAACATTTTAAAAGCAATTTGCTTGTTGTAGGGAAGTCCAAACATAAAAGTATAAGCAAAAATTGACAATTTTTTCTTCTCCCAGCTGCTCGCCTCTCCACATCCAATCCCACCGCACAAATACACCTTCCCTTAACTGCTTAATAGGTAACAGCCCATGTTTTAAAAAGCTTTGTAACATACAGAGAGATACATATGTTTCCTTCTCTCCTGAATGTTTACTGAGCACTTTATCCATGTCAGGCAGGCAATGTTGTACCTTATGGGAAACTCCATGGTGAATAAGACAGACTGATGGAATTAATTTTCTAGTAAGAGGTGGGCAGTAAGCATGGGAATGAATATGAATTTCAGATTGTGAAAAAATGTGAAAAACTAAAAGTAGATAAGATGGTAGAGAGTGATGTGGGTTGGCGGAGGGCCAGGGTGGCTAGGAGAGGTCTCTGAGCTGAGGACACAACATGTGAGCTGAATGACAACAAGCTAGAGAAGTGAAGATCTAGGGAAAGAGCATTCAAGGGAGAGGAAAAAAAGCTAGATATCTTTACAGAAATAGGAGTGTACTAGGTACATTGATCCACTAGGTACATTGATCCACTAGGTACAATGTACACATATTAGATATCTTGCTTTTCCCCTACTTTGCCATATATTATACATGTATTTCCATGTTGGCCTCTCACTCTTTTTAATAGCTGCATGTTATTCCATAATATTGATACACCATCACTTAACCATTTCCCTGTTGATGGACATTCAGGTTGTTTCCAGTTTGGAGCTACTGCAAAAAATGCTGGAAAGAACAGCTTTTCACACCTGTGTTCATATTTCTGTAGAAAACATCTCGAGGAGTGGGACTGCTACATCAGTGTCCATTTGTGTGCGCACATTTTCACCCACTAAAAGCCCGGGACAGCTTTGACTTTTCATATCAGTCTCATGTTCAGAGGTATAAAAGATAAACTCTTAGGTTAAAAAAGCAAAACAAACTACTGTGTATTTGATTAAAGGTGCTAATGCTGTGACCCTGATTTAAAGGCAGAATAACTAAGCTGGGGGCTTGGATGACCACAGAGAATGAGAGAGAGAGAGAGAGAGAGAGAGAGAGAGACTGAGACTAGGAATGCCAGCAGGGGGGATTTGCATTGGAAGATGGGAATATCTGTGGTAAAATGGCTCAGACTTGAACAAGCATAGCTTTGCAAAGTTAAGCTGTTGTCAAGCTAACCTTGTGTGTGTATCACAGGGAATAGCAGGACGTCCTTGGAAAACTATCTCTTAAAGTTGACAATCCTGTGTCTCAACAGCCCCAGATGAGTGTAAAAGGGCAGTATCATCCCAGACTCCCTACTGATTCCTGCATTCAAAATTTATTAAGAATGTTTTTTATGCCAGGCATTATACTGGGCATTACAAATATAAAGAAGATGAATAAAAGATTCTGACCTCAAGTTGCCCAGTCTTAACACAACAGTAATTATCAAGACATTGTAAATCAACTATACTTCAATTAAAAAAAAAAAGAAAAACGTGGGAAAAAAAAAAAAGAGCTTCTCCCTTTTCTATTTGGAACAGTGTCTCTACTCAGGCAGGTCAAAGCTTTTGAAAACAGAGTGGACTCTTTCCTGAATAATTATCCTATTCAGGGACAGTTAATGACATCAACTTTTCTAAGCTGCAGTCTTAGCAGTTTCTTTGTTCCTACAAAAAGCACCAAAAGAAACTCTGCTAATTTAATTAGATGTGAAGAACTAACCTATCAGAGTGATCACCCAGTGCCCTCCGGGTGATTCCTCTTGAAGTATGGTATCTGATGACAAGGGTTGAAGAAGGACAGTGTGGTTCACCATCTGAGTCAGTTGCTTGTGTTGACACTTTCTTAGGAGTAGGTTGGGGAGAGCAAATCTTGAGTCAGAAGTCACTTTAGGCACTTTATTTCTGACACATTGTGTTTTCTTCTTCTTGTGACTCTGAGTCAATAGCAAGGCAGGTCTCCTATATATGAAAGAAGGTCTGATTTTTATATCAATCATTGGTAAATTCTCTGTAAACCTGAGGGCAATCACTTAATACCAACTTTAAAGCAGGTCACATAAGAAAGATCCAGTGGGGTCTTCAGAGAACTGTATTAATAGGCTGTAAGCAGATTTTTGTATTAATCAAAGGAATAAATCCTCTGTTGTGGGGAGGAAAAAAATATCAATGTCCAGAAGATTTCAGGGAGCATGAACCACAGACCTGTCGAGAAACTTAAAGCCAGCCTTGTGATAATTGAGGTCACTGGTTTCTTTACATTTATAGGGCTCAATTTCCCAAGTGTTATGTGTTAAAGAAACAAAGCATCCATCAAATTTGCTAATTTAATATTAAACACAATTTCAAACCACTTAGGACTGGTTTTCAAAGGTAACTGACAGCTTTGTTTTTGATTTGTCTCATTAGGCTGAGTCCTCTTTTACCTTTAAAATAGATGTTTAAAATTAATACCTAGATCTAGATTTTGGACCTTAACATAAGGTTGTTAAGAAACATTCTTTCTGTGTTCCCCCCTGTACTCTGTTATTTCTAGCTAACAGGTTAGTTGCACTCTGTCTAGACTTCTTGCAGAAAAATATCAACAATGTTTTTCTCTGTCTTGGGATCCACAAGGGTGAATTAAAAGAAAACTTAACAGGTACTTTCCTACTTCGAGCAGTTGGGTCTACGTATTTATCTTTCGCTTTTTTTCTTTTCCCATGTTTACGGAACCGCAACCTGGCAGCGTGAGATGCAGTCAATCAAGTATTTCGGGAAAACCTGAGCAAATCCGACCATTCAAAAGAAAACCACCTCACCTGAAGGTGTATAACGACCCTGGACGCACAAAAATAACCCTGTCAGTTGGGTCCAGCTGGCTACATCATGGAATATGGCAAACTTCTGTTTAGTTTGCAAAGCCCTTGACCGGGAGGAGGAAGGGACGGAAAAGTTTGAGTGAGGGCTTTAAATGACTAGTCATACAGACAGTGAGTCATTGTAAGTTTCCAGTTAATAATCCCCTCTGCCGGAGTAGAACCTGGGCCGGAGCGCTTTATAAGCCACTTTGCAGTTTTAGTGGTAATGGGTCACGGTTTTATTGTCTCTTCCACCAAATGAATACAGAAAATGAAGGACGCCCTGCGTCGCCTTTGAAATGTAGGGCAAACTCTGGCTGGGGGCGGGGAGGAGGAAGGTGGAAAGAAAGAGAACACTGTGCGGAGACTGTAAGGCAGGGAACGCAGAGGGCTGGTGAAAAGAGAAAGAAGGAATTTTCAGGAGTTGAAAGCTTTTTTCTCCACCTTAGAACTGCTGCTGTTCGTTTTCCCGCGTCCTGTGTAGAACAGGACGGAGCGGGCCACCCCCGCGAGCTGAGAGACTCACGGTCCCCCGCCCTGCGCCGAATCGCACCAGGGCTCGCTCTCACCCCTGCCCCCACCCGGTGACAGGTGGGGCCGCCGAGCTTCGACCAGACCTCCGCCTCCTCGCGCTGCATGCCGGGAGCCGGCGCCGCTTCCGGTTGCTTCCGGCCCCGAACTCCGACTCCCGTCTGCCCCCGGGAAAACCGCAGAGGCGTCGCGCGGATCCTGTCGGAACTCGTAGTTCCGCCTTCTGCCGCGCTTCATAGGTGGAAACGGGGTTGACCGGGGCCGAGAACTACCGAGGCGAAGGTACGGGTAGCGGCGAGGGGTCAATCTGCTCCGGGCGTGGGGTTGGCGCTGAGACGGTCGGAGGTGGTTGGGGCTGGGTGGGAGGAGATCCGCTCGCACACACGAGGAGGGTTGAGCCGCTGGTGCCGTTGTCGTCGCGAGTGCGGAGTCGGGACTGGAGCTGCTGCCGCGACAACGTCGGGAATTGTGCCGCTAGCCCCCGGGCTTTCTGCCTCGCCGCTTCCCTGGGTCAGCGCGGCCTGCTCCTCCCCGGCCCATAGCCCCCGCCTCCATTTCCCGCCCTCGCTTTACCACACACACGGCCCCCCCGATCATGGATCCTGGCAGTGGTGGCGGCGGTGGTGGCGGTGGCGGCGGCGGCGGCGGGAGCAGCAGCAGCAGCGACTCAGCACCGGACTGCTGGGACCAGGCAGACATGGAAGCCCCCGGGCCAGGCTCGTGCGGCGGCGCCGGCGGTCCCTTGGCGGCGGCGGCCGAGGCCCAGCGTGAGCACCTCAGCGCGGCCTTCAGCCGGCAACTCAACGTCAACGCCAAGCCCTTCGTGCCCAACGTCCACGCCGCCGAGTTCGTGCCGTCCTTCCTGCGGGGTCCGGCCCAGTCGCCGGCACCCCCACCTGGCGTCGCCGCCAACAACCACGGAGCCGGCAGCGGCGCGGGAGGCCCTTCGGGTAAAGGGCCGGGACGCGGGGCAGCCCCGGGACGCGGGAGGTAGCCGGGCTGCGAGGGCGGGAGCAGCCGGCCTGGGGGCCGGAGCTCACCTGGGATGGAGCCCGGGATGGGGTCGAGGGCGCGCCTCGCCGGGCCGGGGACGCGTGGCCGTGGGGCCGGGCGGCACGTGGGGCGCTGACAGCGGCGCCCGCTGTCCTGGGTGGGGCGGCCCCGGTCCGGGGAGGCGGACTGCGTAGGCTGACCGCGGCGGAGGGCCGGTCGGGGCGGGAGCAGGGTGCCGGGCACACCGGAGGGGCCTGGTGTCCGCTCCTCCCCCCCGGGGCCGCACTTCCCCGCTGGAAGTGGGAACAGTATGGGACGGAGAGGGGGACGGCCGCGGGTCAGTGCCACGAGGCCTAGAAGCGAGGACAGATGGAGCCAGGAGGAGTCGGCCGGATGGGCGTTGAGAGAGATGAGGAGTTGGGGAGGACGACTGGTCGAGTTTTCCCTTCACCTTGGGCCTAGGCGAGAGAGCGTCTCTCGCTGCAATTTCTATTACTGAAACTGTAATTACATTTAACAGATCTACGGCACCGAACCGTCCTGAAGGAATCCCAGGATGCATTGCAGTCTTGCGATGGGGCAGAAACTGTTGGCTATCTATAGATCTTTTTCACCTTTAGCATTTTGTAAGCTTGTGAAGTTCATAGTGTCCCAAAGTTAAGAGTTCCTCACTTAACATTAAAGTGCGTAGGAGGCTACGCTGATTTGTGTGCCCTTTTTATAAGTGGGATTTGGACTCTTCTCCTTAGTTGGTGACACGTTTAGAATTTTTATTGCGTTAAAATCGTTTGCCTTATTAAGGTTGCTTGGTGTAACTCTCTCTCTGTGCTCCTGTGTCAGGAATTAGTCTGTTCAAACTTATTAGGTGTCACGCGTCGTTTTGACCATAGCGAGTAGACAGGCTTTCTGTGGTTTCGAGTTAAGTTGTCTTCAAAACTCTTTGAGTATTTAGGGGCTGCTTAAGTGATGGCATGCTTTCAGGTACTGATTTTGTAGGAATGTCAAATGAGTGAACTTGATTTCTCTTTAAAGTTCTATATTGTAGCATTTCTTGGATAAGTAGACATTGTAAAAGTGCTCTAGGAGTTTAGTTTCTTCAGAGACTTTGGCTACAGTTTTCTCTCTAGAGGCAAAAAGCGTGTTTGGGGAAATGTTTTTGGGAAGTATGTCTGTGAGCACAAAGTTCGGATTTGCTTGTTTTATTGACTGGTATTTCTTTTACTGTGTGAAGCCGTTGAAGTTTGCCCTTTGAATTGAATAAGGAAGCTTAGCTTTGCTTAGACCAAGTCCTTTGGGCCACATAAACTAGTTCGCTTACCAACTCCTAAAAGTGCCTCTTTCCCCAAACCTTATCATGAAGTTTGCTTTTATCCAGCCATTTTAGTTTTTGGCCCTCCCTCCTAACTCTGGAGTTGCCAGTCATCAAGGGACCATCATCCTTAGAGCAGTGGTCTGGAATGGTGGTCGTTCTTGAGTAAGTAGGCATTACCTCTTATGTAGAAGAACTGTCTTTTCTCTTCCCGGTATTTGCCAATTTGCAGTTTTAATCCTTTGCTCTGTGACACTGCTAGAAATTGGAGATGTAAGAATGTATAGGAAAGTGGTTGTCCCTACCTTATGGTCCCTACATTGTGGTCGGTTTTTTCTTTTTTTAATCAGAAACCTATCTTGGTGTTACTGACTCTATCAGCTGCTTCTGCAAAATGCCAGTTAATGTTAAAACAACAACAGCAACAACAACAACCCATCCTCTGTAGGATGTCTGTTTGGAAAAGAATGGATTTTCTAAATTGAGGTCCAGAGTTAATGTGGCACCGTTGGATTGCATGTTCCAGCTCATTCAGGTCCATAAATTACCAGCATCAGAGCAGAGAACTACGGAAGAAGCAGGGAAAAAATTGGAAATAGCACTTAGGTTGAAATTTACAAAGGGGAAACCATAAAGTTTGCAGGTTTTTTATACTGAGGAAACGGACTGTAGGGCTAGCATGTTTTCTTCTGTTGTTAACCCATAGCTGAAATTGGTGGTGGGTGTGTTTTTAAACTAGATACCAGGGGAGCTCTTGAAGGAGTCTAGAGGTAGAGCACTAGAATGAATGACTTTTAAAATGAATGAACGACTTTTAAAATGTATGTGTCTAGTATGAATATCTGTCATTCTCTGGAAAGAGGGCTAGTTTTCTCTTTTTCTCTCTTTTCTTCTTTCTTTTTTTTTTTTTTTTTTGAAATAATTTCAGTGGTGCTTTGAGCAGCAGGTAGAGGAAGATGCTTTGGCACAAAGCGTCATTCACTTTCACTGGCAGGCTGCTGGTTAATGCTTATATCCAGCTGTCTTGAGTCAGAACATGGGATTCAGTGTTGACCTTGGATTCCTTTGAAAATTTTTAATATAGGTTTCCAGATTAATGATTAAGTAGAACTCATGTAAGTGTAATTAAGTATAATTCACTTAAGAGCAGTTCTCTACAGATGCAAGTAAAATGGCTAAGTGATGGTAGTTTAGAGTCCCTGAAATGAATGAAAATGTAGACAAGGGTTGTGTGTGCTAGAACATTTTCTGTGATCGAATGTACTTATTTTCAGTTTCAATTTGCACCAAGTTCAGTCTTGCTCTGTCTTTTTTAGTGTGAAATGAGAAACAGGTTCAGCAATGTTAATCAGGGTTACTTGGTGTCTTGGTCTGATTGGGCTGCTATAACAAAATACTGTAGACTTGGTAGCTTGTCAGCAACAGAAATCTATTGCTCACAGTTCCGAAGCCTGGAAGTCTGAGATCAGGGTGCCAGCCTGGATGGGTGAGGGCCCTCTTTCCTCTTCTGGATAACAGAATGCATACTGACTTCTTTCTGTGTCCTCACAGGGCTGAAGAGGCAAAGGAGCTCTCTGGGGCTTCTTTTAGAAAGGCACTAATCCCATTTATGAGGGCTCTGCCCTCATGACCTAAGGCCTCCCAAAGGCCCCACCTAATACCATCACTTTGGGCATTAGGATTTCAACATACGAATTTTGGGAGGAACGCAAAACATTCAGGCCATAGAATCTGGACTTTTAGACACTGCCAGAGCTTCTAAAGTAATGGTGTAGAGTTCGTAGAGTTGTTTCTGTCATCCCACCCTCAATGCCTCTCAAAACTCTGCGGTTGTAAAATGGGTATAGAATAAAAGTAGCAGTCCCCAGTGAGCCCGTAGAGGGGGCTTATCTCCCAAATGTAACGAATTATATTGAACTTTAAAGAGAAATGTTCTGTTTTGTAGTGTTTGGTTTTTGCTGAATGCCTTGTGGAGAAGGGACTTTTTTTTGATGATTGTTATGATTCACATACCATAAAATTCACCTTTTAAAAGTTCAGTGGTTTTTTAGTATATTCACAAAGTTGTGCTACCGTCCCCACTTGGTGGATGCTTGTTAATCACTGAATTTTCCCAAAGGTGACCTCCTCAGGGCCACCGAGTAGAGAAGATCCAGAGTCAAAGTGATGGTTGTTTTGTCCTGAAGGGCTCTTACACTTTATGTTAAAGAACACCAGCTGATTGATAGTTAAGTTTACATAGATGATAGATATGGTTCTCCACTTGACACTTGTTTTTCTTTTCCTATGTGACTGAAATGCCTGCAATAACAATTCTAATAGAAAGGACTTTTCAGATGGGACAGTGAATGGGATAAGTGGGTTGAGGAGATTAGAGAAAGTATTGTTCTTGGAGTATTATTTCTTTTCCTACCTTGACTTACTGATTATTAGAGATCATTCGGTTTTGGCTCTTGTTTCATGATTTTACATGTTGGAACGGCTCAGGTGTGAGGATATAGGGAACAAGTGAGGGCATCCGCTAGTGCTATGCCATGTTGAGCAGCTGTTTAAACTGTTAGAAATTTTGATTGGGAATAAACCTTCTTTATTTATTTGTTTATTTTTTTGGCCATGTCACTGCATGTGGGATCTTAGTTCCCTGACCAGGGATGGAACCCGTGCCCCCTGCAGTGGAAGAGCAGAGTCATAACCACTGGACCGCCAGGGAAATCCCATGTGAATAAACCTTCTTTAGAGCAGGTTTTATTCAGTGCTTTTTGCTTCTGTGTGTGTGTGTGTCCTTTGTTTATTTTTCACCTTTTCTGGAATTGTACTGCATGAAAAGATAACAATTAAAACATATCACAGCGAGTTAGGGAAATATTGTAGAGAACAGATTTTAGCCTTGTTTTTTTTGCTGGGGAGGAAAGTTAAAATAGCGTTGTCTTTCTGATTGGAGAGAAAGGAAGGAAGAAGAGATTTGATAAACTTTTGGGGTGAGTTAGCAGTATTAGAATGAAATTTTTTGAGGTATGAATCTCTGGTTTTCTTAAGATATATGTATAGCAATTAGTGAACAGACATTTGCCTGCCTACAGAAGGCAGGATGCTGTGCTAGGCACTTGAAGTGGTACCACCAAAATGGAGAACTGTTTCTCAAGGAGTCTAAAAAGGGATCAGATACCCAGTTTACTCTAATGGAAGACACTTCTTGGTAAGAGGGCCAGGTACAGGGTGTAGAGGGCTTTCAAAGCTGAGAAGAATTGTTCACAGGTACCCTTGTATAAATTCAGTCGTGAAATCTTAAAACCAAAGATCTATTTTCTACTAAGTGTTCTTTGTGAATACCATAAGATTGGGGGTGGGTTTTTTGAGCTATAATTAACATATAAAATTCATCCTTTAAGTTTGTTAGAAATTTGCTAAAGTAGAGCATCAGTCATCTTTACACTACTTGTAAGTAGAGGCTTGTTTATTTCATATCAAACAGCAGTGAGTTACTGTGATTCTGGCTGTCTATTAGGCATGTTAATTTAGAATTTCATCATTCTATTCACAGTTCTTAGAAATGTTGGGGAAGCAAGAATTTGGCTACTAGTTGAAGGTCCTTGATCTTTCTGCCGTCCTCAGACTCCTTTTTTAGCTGTCAGTTGCTGATTCATACCAAAGCTTCTTAAAAGGTGTGTCCTTGTTTTCAGTAGATTTTAACAAAGCGTGGCTGGACTACAGATGTGTAGTTGGTTTTTTCCATAAATGACTTTGTTCTAAGGAAACCTAGTCGTTACAATACTCTAAGTTAAACCAGTGCCCATTATACTCTACTTCCTAGGTGAGAGAAACACTTAGCAAGGATTTTTTGAGCATCTTTCACTAGCCTAGCTTGAGAGTGGTCACACCAAATTCCAGACCACATTCTGAAAAAGTAATTGTATGTCACTTCACTTGAAACAAAAAAAGCATACCTTAGCAAACTACTATGTATAAAATAAATAAACTACAAGGATATATTGTACAGCACAGGGAATATAGCCAGTATTTTATAACAACTATAAATGGAGTATAACCTTTAAAAATTGTGAATCGCTGTGTTGTACACCTGAAACTTATGTAATATTGTGTATCAACTCTACCTCAATTAAAAAAAAAAGTGCGTACCTTAGGATGTCCCTGGGGAAATTTCCCAGTTGACTAGTTCTATAGAACTCCAGTGGGTTGCTGTACTGCTAAGTAGTCTGTGTCCATCTTCTTTGCAGAGTTTGGTTGCACATGGGTGTTTTTCTGTTTTCTTTGTGCTTTTTTGTGGTATCTGAAATTAAATATCTCATTGTTTTTGCAGTAGATAGGATATAAATCATAAATAAGACTATCTTTTAGGTTTGTTTTAAAAGAGGGGAATTTTAGTTACTCTACAGAAAAGCCTAATCAGGTTGATATGTGGCATTGCTTTAGTGACTGAGTAAATAGGTTCTTAGAATGTTAGGGCTAGAAATGACCTGGCAGTAATACAGCCTCATTTTCAGATGAAGAAACTGAACCCTACAGATGCTGAGTGAATGCCTAAGGTCACTCACAGATTTAAGGACACAGTTGAGTCTAGAATCCAAATTTGCCAGCGCTAATTTAGTGCTCTCACTGCCACACCATGCTGTTTAATAATGGGGAAAAGGGCATGCCTAGAGCTAATTACTACAACCTGCATGGATTTTCTGAGAGAGTGGCCCTGGAATTTGCTTTTCTTTATTTCATTCTTAAAAGTTTTTGTAATTATTATGGGGCTTTGAAATGCTTGTAATAATAATTTTTTTTTTTTTTTTTTGTTTTGCGGTACGCCGGCCTCTCACTGTTGTGGCCTCTCCCGTTGCGGAGCACAGGCTCCGGACGCGCAGGCTCAGCGGCCATGGTTCACGGGCCCAGCCGCTCCGCGGCATGTGGGATCTTCCCGGACCGGGGCACGAACCCGTGTCCTCTGCATCGGCAGGCAGACTCTCAACCACTGCGCCACCAGGGAAGCCCTCGTAATAATAAATTTATTGAGCAGTTACCATGTGGTTAATATGCCCTTATCTTCACAACAACCTCTTGAGGTATAGGTACTGTTGACCCATTTTTACAGATTAGAAAATTAAGGTTCAGAGAAGCTAAATAAACAGGTGAGGTGACATCCATGAATAAATGGAGGAGTTAGGATGAGAATCTAGGTCTGATTTCAAAGCTTATTCCTAGTAATAGTAACTCCACTAGTTTCTTTGTGATTGGACATTAAAAGACCTTTTTGGCTGAGACACTTTTTCAGAAACTGGGCCTATGAGTTTGTGCACTATGGCACCGTCTCTATGTTCTTTCTCAGTAGTAGCTGGGTGACATTGTCATAAGTAGGCAATGCTCTAATTTAAAGTAATATTTTGAAATTACTTCTTCATACATTTTAGGAAATCATGTAGAATACTTTAAACAGTTCTGTTCACCACTGTCTGTAACATTGTGTGTTTTTATTTTTAGAGTGTTAGGTAGTTAAGGCAAAACCAGGGACTCTTGTATATGTTCTGTGGGCTTTTCTTTCTGATGTCTGCCTTTACTATTTAACAGTGTTGTCTGTGGGAGAAAAATGCCTCAACGTGCAGTTTTGGTAAGACTATATGGTCACCTGTGTGCTAGAGAATTTTAGTTTTTTATTCAAGCTGTACTTTAACATCTCTTGGATATTGTTTCTCTAGCTCCTTTCTTAGAAAATTGGCACATATAAAATTGTTTTTACTCTGCTGAACCCTAACGGAAACTGCTTGAATTAATTCAGTAAAAATTAACTGTATATTTATTCTATTACAGTACACTGTGCCAACCTGTGGAGATTACAAGAGTAGAGACAAAAAAGCCTCCATATTCCAGAAAACCAGTCATTCTGGCAGTCCATAATCTCCTAGGGAACAAGAACTAAGCTATGTGTGTAGGTGGATCTATAATTGAAAGAAGGGTCATATCCTAGAGGAGTTCAGAAGAGAGCTCATTAGCCCTTCGGGGTGGTGGGGTGGACCGGGAATGGGATAGAAGTGGAAAACCAGATAAGGCAAGTTCCTACCGCAATTGAGGAGACTACTCCTTCAGAGGAACTAGAACTGTGTACATGTGGCTATTTAATTTTAAAATTAAATAAAATCTAAAATTCAGTTCCTCGGTCACAGTAGCTACCTTGCAAGTGCTTTAATAGCCACATGTGGCTAGTGACTATCATCACAGCACAGATATAGCACATTTCCACCATTGTAGAAACTCGTATTGGACAGAATTGTCACACTGTTTCTCACTTCCATGCAGTGTAGGACACTTGTGACTTCTGTGACAACGCTGAAGTTTTTGTTTTTTTTCTTTAATGAACACACCATTTAGCTAACAGGCGTAAGATATTTTAGTTAGGATGGCTATTTTAAATATCTGTATTCAGTGTGTAAAGAGGATTAGAGATTGGTTTTATATCTAAAGCAGTGCAGATTTAAATTGCTTATTTATGAAATATATGGATTAAGCACTTTTCAAGAATTGGCCATACGTTTGGGGCTTCCCTGGTGGCGCAGTGGTTGAGAGTCTGCCTGCCGATGCAGGGGACACAGGTTCGTGCCCCGGTCCGGGAAGATCCCACATGCTGCCGAGCGGCTAGGCCCGTGAGCCATGGCTGCTGAGCCTGCGCGTCCGGAGCCTGATCTCCGCAATGGGAGAGGCCACAACAGTGAGAGGCCCACGTACCGCAAAAAAAAAAAAAAAAAAAAAAAAAAAGAATTGGCCATACGTTTGTGTAAATAAAACATGTAGCCAGAATTAAAACATGGTTTTCATTACCTGACACATGTATGTTCTTGACTAACCTGTGCTGTACTGTGAACTGGCAAAATAGGAGTCTCCATGTTGAAGTCCTTTGATCCATGATCAAATCTTTAAAAACTTTTTTATATTCTTTAAAAAAAATCGAGCCGAAATCCGTATAACATAAAATTAACCATTTTAAAGTGAACAATTCAGTGGCATTCAGTACATTCAGTGTTGTAAAAACCATCACCTCTGTCTAGTTTTTTTTCTAATATATATATTTATTTTATTTATCTTTGGCTGCGTTGGGTCTTTGTTGCTTCGCGCAGGCTTTCTCTAGTTGCGGCGAGCGGGGGCTACTCTTCGTTGCAGTGTGTGGGCTTCTCATTGCGGTGGCTTCTCTTGCTGTGGAGCATGGGCTCTAGGCCCATGGGCTTCAGCAGTTGTGGCACATGGGCTCAGTAGTTGTGGCTCACGGGCTCTAGAGCGCAGGCTCCATAATTGTGGCGCATGGGCTTAGTTGCTCCGTGGCATGTGGGATCTTCCTGGACCAGGGCTCGAACCCGTGTCCCCTGCGTTGACAGGTGGATTCTTAACCACTGCGCCACCAGGGAAGTCCCCACCTCTGTCTAGTTTAAAAATATTTTCATCACCCCAAAAGGAAACCTGTACCCATTAAGCAGTTACTTCCCATTCCCCTTTCCTTCCAGCTTCTGGCAACCACCAATCTGCTTTCTGCCTCTCTGGATTTACCTATTCTGAATATTTCTTGTAAGTGGAATGGTATAACATGTGACCTTTTGTGACTGGCTTATTTCACCATGATCAAATTTAACTAGCAATTTTAAGACCCAGATTATCATCTGTGTTAAACCACAGTCAATACTGTTGCCCGACTGTTTTTTGGTAAAATCTTTTCTTGTTTTAAAAATTGTGGTAATAATTTTACCACAGTTACTTCTCTTTTTAACTTAGGGTGTGGCAGTTTTATTCACTCATACACTCTGATAACTTTCCTACTTAATTAGAATTATTCCTTTGAACACTTGATAAGGTTATGTTTCTGAACATGGAGATACCATTGGAAAATACGAAACCATAATTTCATTCCTTGGGAGGTTTACTTCTCTTTCACTAACAGATATGAACCATGCAGGACTTGAGAAATCAAGCACTAATAGTCACCTGTTTGCTAACCATAAACAAATGACTTTGGGCCTAGTAGAATTCTAAGTCCAGGATCAATAGTAGCCAGTAAATCTGGATGTGATACGCATTTTGAGTAAGACCAGAGTAGAATGAACAAGAAGGGGTTGCGTGTGTGTGTGTGTGTGTGTGTAGACTGGCTACAACTATACTGAGAAGCTTAAATTTAGGGAACATCTTATTATTATATCTGTGATTTTTCTGGTTCATTATTCCAAAAACATCTATCACTTTGCAGATGTCTCTAGCATTGCCATTAAGTTTATGTTATCCGTGGTCTGAATGCATGGAAAGCTTTTTTCCACTATGGGAAAACTATGGTCAACTTCTTATTTGGGGCCCCTTTAATAATATCATGAGGTGTATATTAAGCATTTAATTGCTTTTGGTACTTGACTCTGTAAGCTTTATAAACTTAAAACAAACATACTATAAAGGTTAAGATATTTTGAAAAACCGTGAACAAATTTTGCATTATGCATCCATGGGGGTGATTTCATGACTGATGTCACTGTCATGAGAAGTTCCTTACAGCCTAATGCACGTATTGTATACTTGTAAATTTAAGAGTTGGTTCTAGAACTAGGTGATCAGGTGTATGTACTACTTCATTGCTCACTTGCAGTTTGGGTCATCTTAATAAGTGACAGGAGAGTCCACCATACCAGTTATCTCAGTCTTTTCCTGCCTTAAAATATTTGTACATCATCACTTACTCTGTTTACTTTTTCTTTCTTTTTTTTTTTATTTCTTTTTTTTTTTTGCGGTACGCGGGCCTCTCACTGTTGTGGCCTCTCCTGTTGCGGAGCACAGGCTCCGGACGCGCTGGCTCAGGGGCCATGGCTCACGGGCCCAGCTGCTCCATGGCATGTGGGATCTTCCCGGACCAGGGCACGAACCCGTGTCCGGAACCCGTGCCCCCTGCGTCAGCAGGCGGACTCTCAACCACTGCACCACCAGGGAAGCCCTCGGTTTACTTTTTCTGAGTGATTTTCAACAGGGGCTGTCTGAGGAAGGGCAAGATGGCACTTAACATAACTTGGAAAAGCCCAGTTGAGTCTGATACGTTAGATAGTAGTTATCTATTTCATAGGGTCTTCAGGGGAATTAAATGAGACAGCAGTTAGCACATAAGGGCTCAATAAAAATTAACTGGAGTTAGGGTAATTTGCCACCAACTTCACCCCCATCTCCAGCACTGTATGGATTGGTGAGTGCTTCTTATCCTTGTCTAGCCCATAATAGACACTCAGTACATGTTAGCTGATAGAATTGAATTGATACTCAGTCATGTTTGGAGGTGGAGACTCATATTTGTTGAATATCTACTAGGTGCCACAAGTTATTTAATTGATACTATACAAATGTATTCTCTCATTTAATCTTGTCTGGCAGATGGCATGCCATTTCCATGATTCCAGTGAAATAATTGTATCTCATAATTTATAAATGACAAGCCAGGATTTAAAGCCAGGAGTCAGCTCAGTTTTGCCCTCTTGCTACTACCCTGTGCCACCTCCTCCATCCCTAGGGTGGTATGTGAACTTGATTCATTTATAGCACTGCCTGGCTTTCTCTGAAAATTGAGTAGTTTTTCCTTATCTTACCTATAAACTTTTTAAATAGGAAAACAAAATAAGTATATTACGTCTGAAGTACAATTCCTGTTACCTTCCAAACTGAGTTCAAAGGATTTTTCTCCCCAGTTTCTGTTAAAATACCCTGCTTAACCACATAAGTTGGGGTCATCTTAGACTTTTCATACTTCCTTTCTTCCTACTCCTGTCAGATATTGCTCCCATTATCTTTGCACTTAACACCTCCTCTAATTGTACTGCTTATTTGTCCTGATGGCATACTTTTTATAAGTAGTGTTTTTGGTCTTTCTGCCTTGTAGTCTTTACTTCTCTGGTTCATCTATGCACTACCATAGAATGATCCTCCTAAGTAACACTTGGCTGGTATGTCACTTCTTTCCTCAAAAAATTGGTTGCCCTTTACCTTTCAGGGATAGGAATTACATTTTTTTTTTTTTTTCTTCTTTTTTGGCCATGTCGTGCTGGCTTGCAAAATCCCAGTTCCCTGACCAGGGATTGAACCCAGGGCCATGGCAGTGAAAACCTGGAATCCTAACTACTAGACCACCAGGGAACTCCCAGGAATTACTTTCTTCAGCACTTCATGTTATTGAAGATTGGGCCCAAAATTTTGTTGACTTATGGGTGTTAATACTTTCTGGGCAATGATTTTATTTTTTTCACACAAATCAACAATGTATTTCAGTTATTTTAGATCTAATAAAATTGCAGCTGTAGAATTCCAGATTCTATTCCATAATACAATAATATTAGTGTTGATTTTATTTTTAAGAATTTTTTATTTTTTTGTTAGTTTCTGCTTTATAACAGAGTGAATCAGCTGTACGTATACATATATCCCCATATCTCCTCCCTCTTGCATCTCCCTCCCACCCTCCCTATCCCACCCCTCTAGGTGGTCACAAAGCACCGAGCTGATCTCCCTGTGCTATGCGGCTGCTTCCCACTAGCTATCAGTTTTACATTTGGTAGAGTATATATGTCCATGCCACTCTCTCACTTAGTCCCAGCTTACCCTTCCCCCTCCCTGTGTCCTCTGAGCAATGATTTTAAATGTGAGTTTTGCAGGTTATTCTTTATTGGTGTGCAGGATTAATGTGACTTCAAATTCTTTGATGTCTTTGTGCATCTTGTGTATTGTTTTTTTTTTTTTTTTTGCGGTACGCAGGCCTCTCACTGTTGTGGCCTCTCCCTTTGCGGAGCACAGGCTCCGGACGCGCAGGCTCAGCGGCCATGGTTCACGGGCCCAGCCGCTCTGTGGCATGTGGGATCTTCCCGGACCGGGGCATGAACCTGCGTCCCCCGCATCGGCAGGTGGACTCTCAACCACTGCGCCACCAGGGAAGCCCTTGTGTATTCTTTAAAGCAAGAGTACTTAGATATTGGAGTATCATTTAGGTTTATCAGATATAAAAAATAAACTTATGTATTGGGGTATTAGAGTATATTTCACATACATCTCTTCCAGTGATGTCATAAGATTTGCAGTATGACACTTGTGGAAACTGGATTGTTGCTTGACCTTAGAATTCTAATATATGACAAAACTGGCATCATTGTAGTCACTTTTTATGAGATGATGTAAGGGCCTATATGCATTTCAGAGACTATATGAATGTCCTTTTAATTTTATTGGTATTGAATAGAATTTATTCAAGGATCTTGATAATACATATGATTATAGAATCTTAAAAAGGACTGATCATTGCCTTCTTGGGCTAGAGCTACCAAGGGAGAATCTATAGAAGTAATGTGTATTTGTTGAGCAGAATCTTACTTATTTGATCTGTGCTGGGCTGCAGATTACTTTTATAATATCTGTAAAGGAAAAGTTTATGAAGCAAATTCAGAGAATAAACATGGTTTTGTGAATACATTTTAGTTACTGAAAATGTTTTAAAATTGGCTGTGATGGGTAGATTTTTTAGTAAGTTAAACAGAGGCTTCTAATTTGAAAGCCTAAATTAGTTGCCATTGTTCTGAATTATTGAGGGTTTTGTTTTGTTATTGAACTTCTATTTTTCCTGTATTTTAAAAGGTATGTAAAATGGATGTATAGGTCTCAATTTTTAATAGAAGTTATTTCTATTAAACAGCACCTGTGGAACCTTCTCAAGAGGAACAGTCATTGTTGTGTGAAGGTAATTTTCTATGATGTGACTCTTTGAACATCTAATTCAGAAAACATTAAGTTGTCTGTGGTGTGTAAAGCTAGATACTATTTTGTAAATATATATTATATCTCAATTTCTTGTCTAGGTTCAAATTCAGCTGTTAGCATGGAACTTTCAGAAGCTGTTGGTAAGAAAATTTCTGACCATATTAATACAGTAATATGAAACTCTTTCACTCTCAAGATTTAAGGTACAAATGTAAGTGTTATGCTTATTATAATGCCTACATTTAAAACTGAATCTTTGCTGTTAGGATTTAGAAAACAGAACTAATTGGGCATTAATACTGCCATGATAAATTAATTAATTTATTTATTTATTTATTTAATTTTTGCGGTACGCGGGCCTCTCACTGTTGCGGTCTCTTCCATTGCGGAGCACAGGCTCCGGACGTGCAGGCTCAGCGGCCATGGCTCACGGGCCCAGCCGCTACTGGGGCATATGGGATCTTCCCGGACCGGGACACGAACCCGTGTCCCCTGCATCGGCAGGCGGACTCTCAACCACTGCGCCACCAGGGAAGCCCCATGATAAATTTATTGATGGCAAATATAAAAGAATCGAATGGAGGAAATGCAGAAGTCAGTTTGAATAGTTGTACTTGATCCATTTACTTTGTGAAAATTTTCTTCTTTTTTGTAATGTTCTTACCCTTAAGGGTTTCATATTCCCAAGGTGATTAATAACGTCGATATCAAAGTTCTGTTACTTGAAGAGGAAAAAGAAAAGATCTAAATCTTTTCACACTTTTTTTATTCTGATTTGGAACTTCCCCTTTCTTCTACTGTCAGGACATCTTGACGATGGAATAACTGGGCTGTTAGGAATGTTGGATCTGCTGTTCATGTTTTGTTTGTCCTTATGAAGATGAAGCTACGTTAAAATAGTCTCTTCTAGTCTCTGAGTCAGAGCTCTGATGTCAGCAGTGAGGAGGCTAGCTTGTCCATTTCTGTTGTGAAAGAGATTTTCTTGCTTGTGTGTCACTAGAGGTTAGGAAATGGAACTGAATATGTTAAGTTCTATTTGTTATTTGAAAGCATCTGTGTTTTAAAGTACAGATGATAAACGTTTTTCAGAATACTAAGCTAAAATG
Organism: Delphinapterus leucas; assembly: GCF_059928025.1. Taxonomy (NCBI): domain Eukaryota; kingdom Metazoa; phylum Chordata; class Mammalia; order Artiodactyla; family Monodontidae; genus Delphinapterus; species Delphinapterus leucas. Next base: position 28,394,062 of record NC_143143.1, read on the forward strand.
TCTTATTTCAGTAGAAAACGGGGAGACAGAAATGTCCCCAGAAGAATCATGGGAGCACAAAGAAGAAATAAGTGAAGCAGAGCCAGGGGGTGGTTCTTTGGGAGATGGAAGGCCCACAGAGGAAAGTGCCCAGGAAATGATGGAGGAGGAAGAGGAAATACCAAAACCTAAATCTGTGGTTGCACCACCAGGTGCTCCTAAGAAAGAACACGTAAATGTAGTATTCATTGGGCATGTAGGTAAGTTGTACTCATAGCAGTGATAAGAAATGACCAAAGTTATTGGGTACATCAAACATAGAACATCTTATTTAGCTACTTGGAAGTGTTTCGTGAAACTGAACTAAATTAATCTAAAATGTCCTGATTTTTTTTTTTTTTTTTTTTGGTGTTACACGGGCCTCTCACTGTTGCGGCCTCTCCCGTTGTGGAGCACAGGCTCCGGATGCACAGGCTTAGCGGCCATGGCTCACGGGCCCAGCCGCTTCGCGGCATGTGGGATCTTCCCGGACCGGGGCACGAACCCGAGTCCCCTGCATCGGGAGGCAGACTCTCAACCACTACGCCACCAAGGGAAGCCCTAAAATGTCTTGATTTTTAACTCAATAGATTTTTTTTTTTTTTTTTTTTTGCGGTATGCGGGCCTCTCACTGCTGTGGCCTCTCCCGTTACGGAGCACAGGCTCCAGACGCGCAGGCTCAGCGGCCATGGCTCACGGGCCCAGCCGTTCCGCGGCATGTGGGATCTTCCCAGACCGGGGCACGAACCTGTGTCCCCTGCATCGGCAGGCGGACTCTCAACCACTGCGCCACCAGGGAAGCCCTCAATAGATTTTTTTTTTAGCTGGCAAGACATTGCCAGTGCTTTATTTTTGAAGGTTGTGATGGCATCGAAGCTGGAAGAAAATAAGCTTCAGTATATTTGTATGTAATGAGTAACTGGTCTATAGACCACTGATGATGGCTCAACATATTACGACATCTGTTAATTAATATAGAAAATGTACCTATATTTTTTGTGTGAACTCCAGTTGATTTTGCGGTATTAACTTTACTAGGTAGTTTAATTTTGTGTGTGCAAAAAATGAATAATTTGGAGTAACTTCTGGATGTTGTCAGCTTGCTGGTTTAGCACACAAAACAAAACCCTATTTCATTTATTCAGATATTCTCTGCCAATCTCACTTGTCAGAGAGAAGTGAGAAGAAAATAAGGGAATTATGTGCCCCTTTTACTTCCCTTTATCTTATCTCTGCCTTGCCCTGACGATACACCGTTCTACTTTTTTTTAGTAGCAAGAACTCCTTTGAAATTTGTAAAGGAACATCTATACTGGCTAAAAGTGAAAAAGCAGACTACCTAAATGTAGTTCATGGGTCTTTGGCTACTTTTGTTCTCCTTCGAGGCTCCTCTTGGGTAATTCATATTCTGTTGCTGCTGCAGAAGGTCAAGGAGCAATCTGTTAAAGTCTTTCTTTATCAGTAAAGTAGCGCTAAGTCACTGCAGAGCTGCAGGGGGTCTTAGCTTCAAAGGGAGAAGGTGACTAACCAGAGCTTATGACCCAAATTTCTATCATTGCAGTTGCTTTTGCAAGCTGTAATTATGATGTTAAACCACTTTAGTTGTATTCCTATATAGTGATGGTGTTTTGTTTTGTTTTTATTACACCTGTGGTTTGCCTGTTGTTGATGATGTTACTTTTTAGATGCTGGCAAGTCAACCATTGGAGGACAAATAATGTAAGTATATTTTTTGTTAAATATCTTAAGACTCTCATGGAACATTAAATGTATTTCTAATAGCTGTCTTTTAGATTTGTGTATAAAAATATAGAACCCTAGATTATAAGAAATCTTAGTGTGCTTTAAATATGATTTTCTTGGGAATAATGAATCTGGGGAACTGGTTTTTCCTCATTCATCAACTCCTTGAATATATGTGGATTTAATCAGACAGTCTGGCTAACATGCTGAATAGTTTTTTTTATCACACATATAGAAGGTATCTAAGTATGAAAATGCCATGGTTGACTTTTAGTGATGTGTTCTAGAATTGAAAAATAATTAAAATGTCTTTTTAATCTCTCCTAAATTAGACTCATTTCTTTAAACTGTGTCATCAGAGGATCCAGAGGGCATATCTTCATTGTCTTGCCTTGTTAAGTAATCTTAATCAGTAATCTTGCCAATTACTTTTGAAAATTTCCACAACAGACCCTAAAGCAGGCCGTTACACAGGAATCCTTATTACCTAAGGCTCTGTGGAAGGAAGTGACAGGCCCAGTTGATGCTGTGTTTTAGGAGAGTGTATATTTTTTGCTTATGGGCTGGAATTTTCATTGGCATTTCACCAAGATTCTATACCAAAATGGTTAGAAGTATGCACTGTAGATGACTCTGCAGAGAACACCACATAGAGACTAAAGCTAAGAACAGGATTTGATTTGGATTGAGTCAAGGGAAGCAGTTAGGTATTACTAAAGAATTATTTAAAAATTTATAATCTCATTTTGACTAATATTTTTAAAATATTAAATATTGAAATGTATTAGTAAGATATAATTGCTTGGACAACAGTTGGAATTATTTTCTTTTATACAGTATTTACATTTGCTTTTTTAAACTTTTATTCTGAAATAATTTTAGACTTAACAGAAAGGTTGCAAAAACAGTACAGAGTTGCTATACAACTAATTTTACCATATTAAATAACCATAGTACAATCATCACAACTAGGGAGTTAACACTGGCACAATACTGTTTACTAAACTACAGATCTTAACTTGAATTTTACCAGGTTTTCCACCAGTGTCGTTTTTTTCTGTTCTGGAGTTCCACATTGCATTTAATTGTTACGTCTCCTTAGTCTCCTCCAACTTGTGACATTTTCTCAGTCTTGTCTTTCATGACCTTCATAATTTGAAGAGTGTTATTTGGTTATTTTATGAGATGTTCCTCAATTTGGGTTTGACTGATGTTAACAATTAGATTGAGGGTATGCATTTTGGATAAGAATGTCACAGAAGGTATGTTGTGCTCTTAACAGAGCATCCTATCAGGGCGCACAAAATAGCAGTATTCAGTATGTTTTATTTATTACTGGTGATAATAGCCATGACTACTTAGTTAAGGTGTTGTCTGCCAGAATTCTCCACTGGAAAGTTATTTTTTTCCCCATTATCTTGGGGGAAGTAATTTGAGACTGTAAATATCTTTTCCACTGAAACGTTAATTCAACATCTACCCCAGTGGTACTTGTACTTTAAAGTAGCTTTTTGTGGAGTTCAAATTCCCCTCAAAAGAGGTTTAAAGGCTTCCTCACTTCACAACTGAATAATTTGCGAGTAACTAAATGTTGTTTCTCTTTTCTTTCAACATCTTCAGGTATTTGACTGGAATGGTAGACAAGAGGACACTTGAGAAATATGAAAGAGAAGCTAAAGAAAAAAACAGAGAAACTTGGTAAACTTTTATGACACTATAAATTACTTTTAAGGAAACTCTGCCTACTTAATGCTTTTGTAGTCTACTAAGATGTAAGTTCATGAGGTCTAAAATGGTGTCATAACAAAGGAAAAGTTTCCCTTCCCCTCATACTACCTAGTAGATCAGTTCCTGATGACTTCATAACTTTACCCAGAGAAAATCTGGAAATATCCAAACATCCAGGATAATAATAGGAGGCTTGTGGGATAAATTATAAAACATCTATTTAATTAAGTCATTACCTGGCCACTAAAATTTCATTTATAGAATTTATAGGAACCAGGAATAGAACTGATGTTACAGTGGAATTTGGGGAGAAAGCAGGTAACATAATAGTACTTTAGGGTATGATCATTATGTGAATAATGAAAAAAGAATAGACGGAATTATTGACAGTGGTTGCCTTTGCATGGTGAGAGAAAGGGTCAGCTTTTTTTTCTTCTTTCTAACCTTATTTAAGTTAACAAGCTTTATCTAAATAGGACATTGATGGTCTTTTTTTTTTTTTTAATCGTATTTCTGTGTTAAGGGAAAAAATCCTAATCAGTATAACACTAAAAAATGGATTACTTACTATGAAATACAGATGATGTCATCTAAATTAACACCTACTGTTAGAGATGGTTTAAATTTATATAAGTAATTCTTATATAGCGAAGAAATGTCAAAATAATTTTTAGCAAGTAACCATTGCTCCCAAATGGTGGATTAGTGGCCTTTACTTTTGAAAGATACCCTTAGACAGCCTTATTTGTATTATACTTTGTGCTAGATGATTTTTAAAATGAAATATAAAGGAACTTATTATTACTTAACTCATGGTGATATTGGCATTGGTACTAAATAATCTTTCTTTGTTATCAGCTTGTTCTCATACATAATGTTTGCTTATGGAATATATAATTGACACTGGATATATATAAAAGCACTGAGTGTTTGAGTCACAAGAATACAAGTTTTAGTCATTTAATTTTTATTTCTACCCAGTCTTGTTCATGATTTAAATGTTGGTAGAAGAATGTTTTTAAAACTTTCATGTACTTACCAGTATTATTCTTATTTTAAAATTATTTCAGGTACTTATCTTGGGCCTTAGACACAAATCAGGAAGAACGAGACAAGGGTAAAACAGTAGAAGTGGGTCGTGCCTATTTTGAAACAGAAAAGAAGCATTTTACAATTCTAGATGCCCCTGGCCACAAGAGTTTTGTCCCAAATATGATTGGTGGTGCTTCTCAAGCAGATTTGGCTGTACTGGTAAGGGAAGACATTTCCAATTCATCTGTGTATTTGTTAACAGCCCAACTTAAAATGTAAACTTTTTTTTTTTTTGGCTGCGTTGGGCCTTCGTTGCTGCACGCAGGCTTTCTCTAGTTGCGGTGCGTGGGCTTCTCACTGCAGTGGCTTCTCTTGTTGAGGAGCACGGGCTCTAGGTACATGGGCTCAGTAGTTGTGGCTCGCGGGCTCTAGAGAGCAGGCTCAGTAGTTGTGGCACACAGGCTTAGTTGCTCCATGGCATATGGGATCTTCCCGGACCAGGGCTTGAACCTGTGTCCCCTGCATTGGCAGGCGGATTCTTAACCACTGCGCCACCAGGGAAATCCTAAAATGTAAACATTTGAATTTACCTTCTAAAAGCTAGAATTTAGGTTACAGTGAACTATAATATATACATAGTCACAATTTTCACTTTTGTCTCTCTAATCTGCCCAATAAATCTTCATAATTTGATTTACTCATGAAAATGTTCCAGTTTTTCTCTGCCCTTTATTACCTCTTACTGTGCCAGAAATTAGTGTCCACTGACTGCCAAGCCTAATCCATTTTGTAGTCAATAAATGTACTGTGGGTACAAAACTGAATAAGAAATTATCCGTTTTAAGGTCTTCAGTCATTTTGCAATTTTTTTTTGGCAGGGGGTGGTCAGTGTACTAGCACTAAATCACATACATAGAATTTTAAAATATAAAGGCATACTAGATTTTGGAAAATTGGGAATCAAGAAACATTTACCAAAATCTTAAAGCATTTAGACATTGTGATGTTCAAAAGTATGTATGTTATAACTAATTTATTTATATTTTCTTGGAAGAAGCTTCTAATAAAACTAAAAGGAAAGATGTTTTATTGCTAGAAGAGTGTACCTGAATGTGTAAGAATAAACTGTTTAATTTCTTGGAATAGGTAATCTCTGCCAGGAAAGGAGAGTTCGAAACTGGATTTGAAAAAGGAGGACAGACGAGAGAACATGCAATGTTGGCAAAGACAGCAGGTGTAAAACACTTAATTGTGCTTATTAATAAGATGGATGATCCAACAGTAAATTGGAGCAATGAGAGGTAAGTTTGGATGTCTTACTGTTTTTTTTTTTTTTAATAGACATGTTAGTGGAATAAAGGATGGTTTTGTTACTGTATGCTTTTTTTCCCCTGGGGTTTTTCTAAACCTTAATTTGTGTAGTGTTGAAACTAGAGTTCAGTTGCTTTACATTATAATTGAGTTATTTATAAATATTAATAGATATGAAGAATGTAAAGAGAAACTAGTGCCGTTTTTGAAAAAAGTTGGCTTCAATCCCAAAAAGGACATTCACTTCATGCCCTGCTCAGGACTGACTGGAGCAAATCTTAAAGAGCAATCAGATTTCTGTCCTTGGTACATGTAAGTAACCTTTTTAAAAGTTTGTGTCTTAGTAAGTAATTTAAGAAAATATTGACTGTAACCTTGGCATTAAAAATACCATGACCTTTGTCTTTTAATTGGGTTGTCTTTTTGTTATTGAGTTGTTAAGGGTACTTCACTCACCTGATACAAGTCCCTTATCAGATATGCGATTTACAAGTATTTTCTCCCATTCTGTGGGCTGTCTTTTTACTTTCTTGATGGTGTCCTTTGAAGCACAAAAGGTCTTAATTTTGATGAAGTCCAGTTTATTTTTTTTCTTAATTGTGCTTTTGGTGTCATGCCTAGGGAAGTGTTGCCTAATCTGGTCATAAAGAGTTAGCCCTGTTATTTTCATTTAAGCCTATTGAAGCTCTTAGGGGAGTGTTTCATTTTGGATTAATTTTTTGTAAGGTAAAGTCTTGATTACTTTAGCTTTATATGAGTGTGTAAATTGGGAAGTGTGAGTCTTTGAATTTTTTTCCCCAAAATTATTTTGGCTGTTCTGGGTCCCTTGAATTTCCATATGAATATTAGGATCAGCTCATCAATTTCTGCCAAAAGGCAGCTGGGATTTTACTAAGGATTTCATTGAATTTGTAGATCGGTTTGGGGGGAGCATTGCGATCTTGGCAATATTAAGCCTCCCAATCCATATACTGTAGTTTTAAAGGGGAAACTATTAATATTTTATAGAATCCTGATTTCAGAGCTGGAAAACTCCATAAAAATTAAGTAATAGAGTGGAGTCATTTTATTACATGTGGGCTATTTGCCATAAAATACTTTTCTCAATTTTAATAAAATAAGTTTATGGGGAAGCTTTTTCATTATATTGAGCTATTTTGTTTTTTTTTTAATTTTTCTGAGGAATAAGTGAAATGAACTGGATAATAAAAAGGTTGAATGAGAAGACTACATGGGTAGAATGGAAATATTGTTATAACCACTTTTTTTGGTATAAAGTTAGAGTCATGTAATTTCTTAAAACTTTAACATTTATGTTGACTCTCTTTAATGGATATTGTTATGTTCTCAGTGGATTACCATTTATTCCATATCTGGATAATTTGCCAAACTTCAGTAGATCAGTTGATGGACCAATCAGGCTGCCAATTGTGGATAAGTACAAGGTACCCAAAATGTTCAAGAACTTGGGTTTTATGGGAGGTGATAAATTGTTTTGTTTTAAATTATGAAATAACTTTAACAACATAACATAGATGTCTCTTTTTTAATGGTTATATATTATTCAGTGATATAGATAGACCATAATTTAATCAACAAACTTAGTTTATTTCAGCTATTTTCCAGTGAGCCAATGATCAGTTTTAGAGAGACTCCTATAAGTAAAACTGCTGGAAGGGTTTGTGTATTAACGTTGATGGATACTGACAAACAGCCTTCCAGAATACAGTGCTAACTTACATGACCACCAGCAAGCAGTATATGAGTGCTAGTTTTCCCATAGCCTCACCAACCAACTGGATGTTAATCTTTAAAAAAATAAGCTTCACTATTTTTAACTAGGTTTTTAAGTATTGCACTATCAATATGTAATATTTTGCCCTTCTCAAAGACTTCATTCTTTGATTAGCTTCATGTTAAATTTCTTGAACAAGTATTTTTCCAATTTTATAAAAGAGAGAAAAGTCTCAGATATTTTTGAGAGAACCTGAATTTGAACAAATAATTCAGATCTTCAAACAAAATTCTGCCCTGTCTCCTGCAGTGTGCTTTCTTTTTAAATCCTAAGCCTCCTTTTTTTTAGTATTATAATTATACATATGCTTATGACACAGATATAGAGTATTTACCTGTGTTTGAGATTAATCCTAAGCATTCTACCACTTGAGCTAAAGATTTTCTTTTATGAGTAAGCCCTGCAAGATTTCACTTTGGGTTGTTGAACTGCTGTAGAGTAGTAATAGAAGTCTGACATTTGGTTTTTCATTTTAAATTTAAACAGGATATGGGCACTGTGGTCCTGGGAAAGCTAGAATCAGGATCTATTTGTAAAGGTCAGCAGCTTGTTATGATGCCAAACAAGGTAAGAATTAGTAATGCTCTTGCTCATTTAAATTTTCTCTTGAAAATATTAGCAAGGAGCCAGAACTTTTCAGTCTTAGGGATTTCATTAAAAGAAACAACTTTTTAAATGCAGGATTATGTTTTATTAATGTCAAGTACAAAATTTAATCAAGAATATGTGATGTTATTTATTGACAAATGGAGAAGGGACAGTATTAGCTCCATGTTAGAGTTAAAAGGTGCACCATCTGGCTTCCCTGGTGGTGCAGTGGTTGAGAGTCCGCCTGCTGATGCAGGGGACACGGGTTCGTGCCCCGGTCTGGGAAGATCCCACATGCCGCGGAGCGGCTGGGCCCGTGAGCCATGGCCGCTGAGCCTGTGCGTCCGGAGCCTGTGCTCCGCAACGGGAGAGGCCACAGCAGTGAGAGGCCCGCGTACCGCAAAGAAAAAAAAAAAGGTTCATCATCATGAAAGCTTCAACTCCGTTTTTGTTTATTTATTTATTTATTTTTGAATGCATTGGGTCTTCGTTGCCACGCGCAGGGGCTACTCTTAGTTACAGTGAGCAGGCTTCTCATTGCAGTGGCTTCTCTTGTTGTGGAGCACGGGCTCTAGGCACGCGGGCTTCAGTAGTTGTAGCACGTGGGCTCAGTAGTTGTGGCGCGCGGGCTCTAGAGCACATGCTCAGTAGTTGTGGCACACAGGCTTAGTTGCTCCACGGCATGTGGGATCTTCCTTGACCAGGGCTTGAACCTGTGTCCCCTGAATTGGCAGGCGGATTCTTAACCACTGTGCCACCAGGGAAGCCCAACTCCATTATTTTACAGGAAGTAGAAATCTGAAGTGATTAAGTGACTTGCTTAAATGACTTGCTTAAGTGATTAAACACACTGGATTAGTAAGTGAGCCAGGGATGAAAACTCAGCTTTAATCATGATATAATTAGCTTCCTTTTATTTTTTGTACATCGTTATGTTGGGTACTATAAAATAATGTGTCTAACCTATGTTCCTAATTTATTTTGGGAGAAGAGGATTTGCCTTTATCATAAATGGGTCTTTTCCTAACTCTTTCTTTCTTATTGGAGAGGGTTTCATTAAGTAACATACAAAAATATCAAGCTATTCCTTTGTGTTATTTCTGACTGCTCAGTTGCTAATAATTGCACATGACGTGTTACTAAGAAACTGTTACCTGTTTTCCAGAGGACTTCTCTAACAATCTAGAGGTATTAGTTATGTAGGAAAACAGGCCTGAATCATCAGAACCTCCAAATAGAGACTTTGTTAAGATTTAACTGAGAATTTCTTTTTTTTTTTTTTCATAAATTTATTTATTTTTGGCTGTGTTGGGTCTTCGCTGTTGCACACAGGCTTTCTCTAGTTGTGGCGAGCGGGGGCTACTCCTTGTTGCAGTGTGCAGGCTTCTCACTATGGTGGCTTCTTTTGTTGTGGAGCACGGACTCCAGGCACATGGGCTTCAGTATTTGTGGCTCGTGGGCTCTAGAGCGCAGGCTGAATAGTTGTGGCACATGGGCTTAGTTGCTCTGCGGCATGTGGGATCTTCCTGGACCAGGGCTTGAACCTGCATTGGCAGGTGGATTCTTAACCACTGTGCCACAAGGGAGGTCCCCTGAGAATTTCTTTACCATGCTTATTCCAGGCACGGTGAATTACAAAAGGTAATTGTCAATGTACTGTTTAGGTATAATTGGGGTTTCTTTTTTTTTTTTTTTTTTTTTCCGCTGTACGCGGGCCTCTCACTGCTGTGGCCTCTCCCATTGCGGAGCACAGGCTCCGGACGCACAGGCTCAGTGGCCACGGCTCACGGGCCCAGCCACTCCGTGGCACGTGGGGTGTTCCCAGACCGGGGCACGAACCCGTGTCCCCCGCATCGGCAGGTGGACTCCCAACCACTGCGCCACCAGGGAAGCCCTACTTTGGGGTTTCTTGATGCCTTGGAGATCAGAGTATCCTATCATAGAATCTTTTTTCTAAGTTTCTCTGCAACTTGAAGGTCAATGATAAATGAATGGAAATAATGGTCAGTTTGAATCCTTGCTCTATTTTGTCTGTTCAGCAGTCACAGAAGTTGAGTTTGCTTGTGGAGATGGAAGCAAGGGGCTTGGGGAAGAAGAATGGGGAGTGATTGTTTAATGCGTATAGAGTTTTCTTTTGGGGTGATGAAGGTGTTTTGGAGCCAGATGCTGGTGATGGTTGTACACCATTGTGAACGTAGATGCCACTGAATTGTACAATGTAAAATGGTTTAAAAAGGTAAATTTTATCACAATAAAGAAAAGAAAAGTACTTATTATGGGCAAGTGAACCTAGAGCTGGGCTATAGCTAAAGGTAAAGGGCCTTAATATACTAGTTCTTGTAGAAGCTGTCACTTTATACTAATGACTAAGCAGGTCAATGTAGCATATCTTACAGTTGTTAATCAAGCCTTAAAAACTCTGTTCACTGAGTTCACTAGTCCCCTGAGTCTCAGTGGAATAGAATGAAATGTTTTAAAAGATGTAGATGCCAGGCTATTTTACATTTAAAAATTAATAGGTAGGCACCCTACAGAATGTGGGTAAAAAATTGTATATCATAAATCTGATATGGGGTTACTATCCATAATATATCAAGAACTCCTACAACTCAACAACAAAAAGAAAACAAGCTGGGCTTCCCTGGTGGCGCAGTGGTTGAGAGTCCACCTGCTGATGCCGGGGACACGGGTTCGTGCCCCGGTCCGGGAAGATCCCACATGCAGCAGAGTGGCTAGGCCCGTGAGCCATGGCCGCTGGGCCTGCGCGTCTGGAGCCTGTGCTCCGCAAAGGGAGAGGCCACACAGTGAGAGGCCCATGTACTGCAAAAAAAAAAAAACAAAAAACAAGCTGACTAAAAAATGAGTGAAGAACTTAAATAGACATTTCTACAAAGATGTACAGTGGCCAAAAAGCACATGAAAAGATGCTTAATGTCACTAATCATTAGGAAAATGCAAATCAAAGCCACAGTGAGACCTCACACCCATCTGGATGGCTACTATCAAAAACCCCAGAAAATAACAAATGCCGGTGAGGATGTGGAGAAATTGGAACCTTTGTGCACTGTTGGCAGGAATGTAAAATTGTGCAGCTGCTGTGGAAAACATAATGGCATTTCTTCAAAAAAATTAAAAATAGAATAATCATGATCCAGCAGTTCCACATCTGGGTATATACCCTAAAGAACTGGAAGCAGACCTTGAATAACTGATGTTCAGGGACTTCCCTGGTGGCGCAGTGGTTAATAATCCGCCTGCCAATGCAAGGGACACGGGTTCGAGCCCTGGTCCAGGAAAATCCCACATGCTGCGGAGCAACTAAGTCCGTGCACCACAACTACTGAGCCTGCGCTCTAGAGCCCGTGCACCTAGAGCCCGTGTTCCACAAGAAGAAGCTCGCACACTGCAATGAAGAGTAGCCCCAACTCGCCGCAACTAGAGAAAGCCAGCGCACAGCAACAAAGATCCAACGCAACCAAAAGTAAATTTTAAAAGAACTGATGTTCATAGCAGCATTATTCATAATAGCCAAAACGTGGAAGCAACCTGTAGTGTCCATTGATGGATGAATAAGCAAACAAAATGTGGTGTATACGTACAACAGAATACTACCTCAGCTTAAAAAGGAAGGAAATTCTAACATAGGCTACAACATGGATGAACCTGGAGGGCATTATACTAAGTGAAATATGCCAGACACAAAAAGATAAATCATGTATGACTCCACTTATGTGAGGTACTTAGAGTAGGTAAAATCCTTAATACCTTTCACAAACTAAGAATTTTGTTGGTCTTAATCTTAACTTCATAAGTATGGATTAGAGATTAGACTTGCTCTATTTTGTTCAGCTATAAAAGTCCTTATTTGGGGAGAGGAATTAATTATGCTGGATTATTTGGGCAAAAAGTATAAACAATACTTGTTTAGTTGTGTATGGTGGAACTGCTAGTTTCTACCCCTTTATCCCATTACTGTAAAGAATTTGCTAGCAAATATGGCTATATTATCAGTTCTTGGAATGAATTTCAACAGACAGGTATCAGTAAGGTATAAGCTGCCTTTTGGGAAAGAAAGCCATTATTTGTGTATGTGTGTGTATGGGGAAACTACTAGAGTTTAGCAAGTGACAGTTTGTAGAATTCTCGTATGGAATATAGTGATTCTGGATTCTCTACTGTATGTCCACCATCATGAGAAAGTTCATTTTTGTCCTGAAGGCTTTATTTTGTTTGTTTTCTGCCATGTGTTTTAAAAATATGAATTACCTCTAAGGGCAGAAGTGGAATAAAATGAGGGAATACTAGTGAGTATTGCTTTTAACATTTTTTTCCCCATCTATATTCTCTTTAAAAAAAAATTATTGTGGTAAAAGACATATAAATTTTACCATTTAATGACATTTAGGTACATTCACAGTTTTGTGCAGCCGTCACCACTGTCTAGTTCCAGAACATTTTCATCACCCCAAAAGGAAACTACCTATTAAACAGTCAATGTGCTTTAAAGCTTAGCTATTCAAATAACCTTAGAAAAGTACATTCTTTGGATGTTTGGGGGATTGATAGGTAATGGAAGCTATGTCTGTTAACTCCTGGAATTTAACAGTAATAAAAATTACATCCATAAAATTAAAATCCAAATTTTAGATTTAATGTTGTAATTTTGAAAAAGTAAAAAAAGACAAATGTTACTTTATACTTGTTCTATTTGGAAATTATTAGGATGTGACAGATAAATCTTCTAACTGGCAGTTTGTACTTCTAGGATATGATTTTTTTCATTAAGTTCGTGTCATACAAATGTTATAAAGTTTCACACTCAAAGAATTATTTTGGCTAATCAACAACCACAGAAAAATGTGACTTGCAAGTCTTCAGCAAACAGATAATTTTCCATTCTATAATGCAGTGAATGTGTCAAAAAATCCCCAATCTTGGTTTCTTTTTAAGCACAACGTGGAAGTTCTTGGAATCCTTTCTGATGATGTAGAAACTGATTCTGTAGCCCCAGGTGAAAACCTCAAAATCAGACTGAAAGGAATTGAAGAGGAGGAGATTCTTCCAGGGTTCATACTTTGTGATCCTAATAATCTTTGTCATTCTGGTCGCACATTTGATGCCCAGGTAAACCAGTTGTTGTAATTATTATGATGATGTTCACTGTCTAAATGAAACTAGAATTTAAATCTCCTTTGTCCTGATTATTGGTGACATGCCATTGTGTGCAGAAGGGGAACTAAAATAGAATAAACCATATATAGAGATCACAACTGTGATGTATATCTCATACACATAAAGTCTTTAAGATGGTACAAGTACTGGGTAGGTAGTATTCTTTGTAAGTTCCCTATTTATTTCCTGTTGATAATATATATTGATACTTACATTTTGCTCAAAGTGTTTTTCACTTTAAGTAGAGAGTAGTTGCCGTGGAAGTCATGGTTTGTCTGTTCATTCAGAGCAAATAACTTTCCAGACAGAAAAACACACATAATTTCTCGATGTTATTAGCAACCTGACCTCCCCAGGACAATGAGAGTAAGTGATTGGTGCAGCTCGCAGAATTTTTGAGTTCTAAGATACGATGACTAATCAAGTTAGATTTTGATGTCAGATACAAGGTTGTTAACTTTGGACCTTGGATACTGGGAAATGGATAAAACTATAAGTTCACATCTAGGAGGAAAAAACCTAGCATGTGAGCAGCAATGATTAATTCCTTGGTGGGGAGTATAGAGGAAAGCCTTCCCAGAGAAGAAAGTCTGCCTGTGTCTTTAAAGTTTGTGTGCTTGCCAAGAAGATCAGTGAGGTAAGGATATCAAAGTTCATGCTTGGAGGTAAGGCAACCTGATCTAACACAAAAATAAGTTGGTGCCCTATTGAGATTGTGAGTTACACGTTCAGTTCTTTTTTACCTAGGGATAAAGATGTGAATTTTTTTGTTTGACAGATAGTGATTATAGAGCACAAGTCCATCATCTGCCCAGGTTATAATGCGGTGCTGCATATCCATACCTGTATTGAAGAAGTCGAAATAACAGTGAGTTTTAAGATAACTGAGGTTTTTGTTTTAAGACCATTTCATCTTGATAATTTTTGATCAGCAACAGTGATGTATTCTTATTTGCACTTCTAGTATTAGTTTAAAGATTCTTTTATTTGACATTATTCCAATCTCATCCTTTTTTGTTGGATAGGCCTTAATCTGCTTGGTAGACAAAAAATCAGGAGAAAAAAGTAAGACTCGACCCCGCTTTGTGAAACAAGATCAAGTATGCATTGCCCGCTTGAGAACAGCAGGAACCATCTGCCTTGAGACCTTTAAAGACTTCCCTCAGATGGGTCGTTTTACTTTAAGAGATGAGGGTAAGCCTTTAAATTGATGTCTAGTGTTATATCTAAGATGCTTAGCTTTGGTAATCTTCATCTGAGTGCAGCGCACATTGCAAGTTCATAGGAAACTTGGATACTTGTTTTATAATATATTCATATAATGTTTTATGAGTTGAATGAGTTGAACAGCAGACAGACTTGACAACACATCTTAGTAGTGATGCTCTAGATGAATAATCTTAATTTTAATATTTTGCAAGCAGTGGATTTTGAGAGTCATTTTATTTATTACTAAATAAGACATTTCTATGATGAAATCCTCTGTAATATGTGTGATTAAAACTCTTCTTGGGGCTTCCCTGGTGGCGCAGTGGTTGAGAGTCCGCCTGCCGATGCAGGGGACACGGGTTCGTGCCCTGGTCCGGGAGGATCCCACATGCCGCGGAGTGGCTGGGCCCATGAGCCATGGCCGCGGAGCCTGCGCGTCCGGAGCCTGTGCTCCGCAACGGGAGAGGCCACAACAGTGAGAGGCCTGCATACCGCAAAAAAAAAAACAAAAAAAAAACCTCATCTTGAAGGACTCTATCCTGTAGAGCAAATTTTTGCTAAGCAAGCCTCTGAGGTAGACATCTTTTTTTATGCTCAGAAGAAATCATTTTAAAATCAAATATGATAAACATTAACCACATCGAAATGGGGGGAGATAAAAGGGGTACATAGATTGATAGTCTTAACACCTAATATTTCAGAAGTTTAATATTCATGTTCTTTTGTGTGTGTGTCCATTTCTGCCTACCTGAGTGGATTGGAACAGCTGTAATTTTCTTATCTCACAGCCATGAAACTCTGGTATTATGGAAACAAAATGACATTTCTCTATAGATTATTATATTAACTTAGATAACTTTTAAGACTATGGAAAACTTTACATAAAACTTCATGGCTCACTTGAAATATAGAATAGTCAGTTCACATATTAGTTCCAGTTCATTCAGCAGTAACTTTACTGTATATCTACTGCATGGCAGGAGCCATGCCAAGCACTGGGAATATGATGAATATGGTCCCTGAGCCTTATTTTGGAGAAATCTGTATAAAGGTGGTATCCATTTGAAGTCATTATCTTAAAACTCTTCTTGGTGAAACTGGTTACTGGGTTTGTCCCATTAATATAACAAAACGAGAATTTTAGTTACCTGATAAAATCAGGCAGAAGAAATTAATGTAGCAAGAATCTTTAACCCCAGAATTTTTTTTCTTTCTAAAGAGTAGTTGGCTTTTAGGTTTTTCACAAGATCTACATGGGTTTTGTATCTCTTATAATAGGACTGAGAGCCCTGTTTAACAGCTTTTAATGAGATAATTTACATACCATGAAATTGACCTGTTTTAAGTATACAATTCAGTGAATTATATGTTTACAGAGTTGTACAGTCATCCCCGCATTCTAATTTTATAACATCTAGAACATCTAAAAAGGAACCCTAATACCTGTTTACAAAGTCACCACCTATTCCCACCCCTAGCCTTAGGCAACCATAAATCTACTTTTTCTCTCTGTTTGCCTTTTTTGGGACACGACATAGAAAATAGAATCATATAGTTTGTGGCATTTAGTGTCTAGTTTATTTTACTCAGCATGTTTTTGAGCTTCAGTCATGTTGTGGCTTGTACTGTATGTAATTCATTCCTTTTTATTGCCAAATAGTATTCCATTGTACGGATATCCACATTTTACTTCTCCAAGCATAGATTTTTGAAAGAAAATCATATCTTCAGTTCCCCTCCATTAATCAGAAATCATGTCTTTGATGGTAAAGCCAGTTAATTAGTCATTTACATTGTAAAATAATGATTTAAAATATGATTTAAAATAATAAATTTTAATATCTTACATAGCCTTGCTGTTAACTACTGAAAAGGTTTTTTAAAAATTTCATTTCTAGGTAAGACCATTGCAATTGGAAAAGTTCTGAAACTGGTTCCTGAGAAAGACTAAGCATTTTCTTGATGACCCTGCACAATACTGTGAGGAAAACTGACTGCAAAAGCCTACTTCACACCGCCTACTCTTATTTTCTGCCCATTGACAAACCTCTCCCCATGTTTTGCAAAGACAAAAATTCACAGCAAAAGTCCACATTATGTCAGCTTTCTCATATTGAGAGCTCTGCTATGCCACTGTTGAATTTTTCCCAAGATTTTTTTCTTCCCCTCTCAAACTCTGCTTCCTTGGACAGATTTGGCAATAGCTTTGTAAGTGATGTGGACATAATTGCCTACAATAATGAAAACCTACCAGGAATTTTTTAATTTTTCATTTCCCTTAGGCATACTTAGTCTTTTTTTCCCCCAGGCAGATCATTCTGAGTGTGCGAGTGTGTGTGCACATGTTACAAAGACAACTACCATGTTAATAAAATATTCAATTTGAAACCCTTTTCGGTATTTGAATTGCTTTTGAATAATGTTTTTTATCTGGATGTAACACTGTTGCATTAGCTTTTTAACTTTACCAAGTAATTGAGTACATTTTATTACTTGGACTTTTCTAAACTTTCCTTATCCACTACTTTAAATGAGGCATTTACAAACAATGTTCAAGTTTGTATTAAAAGAAAGAATTAGTTTGACCCCATTCTTTTGATGGTTAATGCATACATACAATATCTTTATGCAACTGTGACACTGCTTTATTAGGTCTACCAGTTTCTGCCAATTTATATTTTAACATGATTTCTTAAACACAGTAAGTGGTTTTAAAATACAAGAACAGCATACTGTAGTTTTTATAAGTATAAAGCATAATAAAATTGTACCCCTACAAAAAATTCCATTAACTTGTTAAATTAATGGAATTTACAATAAAGACAGCATGTTGAGACGTGGCAGAAATGCCTCCTTTAGTATTTATAAGAGCTGCATGCATCTAATATGAAAACTGTATCAACTGCAAGTGCCAGTTCTACAAATTACTCAGTTTATTGTTTGCATTAGTAATTTTAAAGGCTGGATGATTCTTGCTGATTAAAGCTAAATCTCATCCAGCAACTAAATGAACATATTTTTAGAACCATCAGAATCTGCACAGACTAAAGTTAACAGTGATAAATAGAATCAAGCACAGTGTAAGTTTTTCTCAATTTTTTCGAAATTGACTGTTTTCTTTAAATTTGCTAAATTACGATTTGGATGAACCGCAATGCAGCATTGTGGATTTTAGATCAAAGGCTGACTTTCTGTTAAAACTGTGTCACAACTTTGAAATTTTTTAATGAGAATAATGGGAAATGGAGGGGACACTTTCTGGGTTTATTGGATGCCCCCTTTATCAAAGACTTGGCCTCTTTTAGACTGGTTTATCTCTAAATAAGATACTTTGTAATTGTGTATTTAATGACATGTCCCTTCCATGTAATCATCTGCCTCAGAAAAGAAAAGCCTAGTCAGACTGTATTTCCAGTCACAAAACATAAAAATTAATCTAATCCTGTTTTCTTAACTGTAAAATTCCCATTCATTTCATGAATGAGGCCACATCTTATGGACAGAGCATAGTTACTGTCCTCCAGCTTCCTATAACTATACTCATGGCTATTAAAACTGCATGAAATTTAAATAAAATTTATTATGTCTGCAAATCTCTGGGCTTTTATTTTTCTGGGATATGTGGGAGCTTTAATCAGTGCATAGTAACTCTTTTTCTACTTCCAAGTTATTAAGAACAAAATACTAGCAATTGCTTGGATTTTAATGAATCTTTAAAAGCTCAAGAGTCATTGAAATTAATTCCAGAGATAGATTTCCATTTTTAAACTGAACACATTTTTAAAAAAACAGTTATGTTTGCTATTAAAACATTTACACTTTTAGGATATTATGTGTATGTTGCCAAGACTCAAGTAAAATGACATGGATATCAACTGTGAAGGGCCTACCTCTAAAAAAAAAAAGATAATTATGAAATAAAAATTTCAATGGATTCTTGTACATTTATGCAAGTAAGATTATTTAGAAGAAACCTCATTGTTAATTTAACCAACACCATACATTTTTGTGGGCTTTTAAGTTCTTTGGGAAGAATGCTCACTTAAACTTGATGCATTTTAAACTCATTACACTGCCTGGTTACTTGGATGGGCAAATATAATGTCTGAAGTGAACTGGCAGTGTGTGGAGATGTTGGACCTTTAAAAAGCAATACAGATTCCTACGCTGTCATTTTGTCTTCTGTAAGTACAAACGTGTTTACATTGTTGACAAGGCAAAAATAGGGTAATTGGCTGTAGACTTAGGATATTACAGACCTAAACATTTTTTTCCTCTTTAGCATAGACATGTTAGAATCACAATTTTCTTTGCATTAATGATGTTCTTTATACAGCTTTCATGATATATTATTTAATTATAGTTTTTTAAATTAATGAAATGAATTTAAGAAAGATACTGAAATAAACATCTAAGTAATGGCCATTTTAAATCCTATTTCTTACTGTGGGAGAAGGGGAGATACAGCATTTGCTTCTTGTTTTTAATTTGCAAACAGAACTTATCCAATGAAAATTATGTAAAATCAAACCAAAAGAGATGGACTGAGTATATAATGCCATGAAACTAAGTGACAAATAGTAAAGTGTTCTTGGGTAAATAAGCCCATGTATATTTGTTTTGAATTGAAATATGTGATAATTGAATGTAAAAGTTTTGAAAATTATAAAAGGATACAGGTTGTTCACTGTAACAAGAGGTAATTCATACTTGTCTGCTAGTTACATAAACTACAAGAACTGCTTTTACAATATGGGATGGACTTTGAACGTGATGCAACTGAACAGTTACAGGCATCCTCAGCTGAAGTACTGCAGATATTCTGGGTCATACTTTCAACCAGCCGCAGTTTTGCAACCCAAGAAAAAGGTGAACTTATGGTCGAAAACGGCTTCCATGATGAATTTTTTAAAAAAATCAACTAAACTCCCTGGCAATCTTCAGAAAACACTAGTTGTGACTGTAATTACTCCGTGGTCTTTGATGGCTGTTCCACATGACAGCACTCTAGCACCTTTCCTCATTGGCATGGACTTCCTTGTGGACCGCTGCTTCGTGGATGACAGCTTCACTGATTTGGGTAGGAATTTAAGGTAGCCAAGGGACAGTTTTTATTGTAGCTCTTAACGTCACGCAACTTTCAGCTTTTAAAAACCCTTTGTGAAAATTCTGGTAACAGCACTATAGCTCTGACTGTAGGATGACTAAATTTTCAGCGTTGGCCTATCTTATCAGAATAAACTGTGCCATTAATCCTCTCACAGACATATACACGTAAGGTAGATAGCAATCAACAGAATTTAGGGGACGATTTTCTGTCTCCAAATAATATGGCTTATATTTCCTCCAGCTAATTTTTCAGTGATTATAACAGATGCCATCTAATACATTTATGATCTTGTTTCTTTCTCTAGAAATCTTGCCATGGCAGCAACTTGTTATATAAATGTAATTACACATGCACAACTTTGAGTTCAAAAACCTAGTAGGTTTAACTTTAGCAGTCAGTTGGTTATATTAGATTTCATAGTAAATGGAATAGGAAGTGTTATTTTCCTGTAGTTCAGTGGATTCCATTTGAACCAGTTTACTGCCAAATTTCAGGTAGGGTAAATTTGGTTCAACTTGTGATGGTTTTGGCTCTAGGATATTCTTAATTTTCAATATGCTAGAACATATTGAGTCTTCCTTTCAGTAAATACACTTTTCACATACCTCTAATCCTATGCTTCCTTGAAACAGTAATATGCTAGCTGAGTTGTTTACTAAGAAATGTTTTAAGGGCCTGGAGGTGTGGGAGTGTTGGGAGTGTTCTCCAAAATAAGGGAGAAGCAGATAGGCACCATGTCTGATTAGGCAGAAAATTAGGCAGGATTTCTTCATCAATTCTCAGAATGGTAATTGTCTTTTCTGCCTTGCCACACATGCCACTGTGCCCTTTAAACCTCAGGTTTGTGGACAGCAAAGGTAGAATTACATTTTGTGCTTCCTGAGGCTACCCTCTGCCAGGCACATTACCTTAGTGCTTCAGATGTCAGCCCAAGTCCCTGCTACCTCCTTCCCTGCTTCTCCGGAAAGAGTGTCTGTGCTGGAGCTGGAGCTCCTGCACTCCTCAGGTGACCATCCACATGCATTAGGTGAAACTGAGGTCTGAGTCCAGAAGGTCTATATCTTAAGGACTCACATGGGGCTCTCAGAAATTGACACACCTCTTAGTTAACTACTTTCTTCTCTTTGCTCTAAAACAAATGTGGCTCTCTCTCAGGCCAGGATTTAGTGACTAGTTTTCACTAGACAGCAGGTTAATACCTAGCTCTCATTTTTTAAAAAGCAGAATTAAAGGGAACTGATTAGGTTTGCTGGGTTTTTAACTAATTCCAAAGCATGGCAGAGTGCTCTAGGTAGGAATTACAGGAATCCAAGGTAAAGAAACCTTTTTCTTATGATTTGTAGCTACCTACTGTGCCTGACTTGGTGCCTGTGTGAGGATTAAGCCCTTAGTCTGCTCTTGCAATTATTCAAATGACTGAAGTTAAAAAAATTTGCTTTTGTAATAACAATAAAAATTGTCATCTTCCCTTTTGAAGGATTTGTCTCTTTATATCACCTGTATTGTATCATACTCTGAGTGAACCTGTTTTCTCTACAGTCCTCAATGTCGTGTTTGGGCATCAGACCACACATAGGCACAGTACTGCAGTGTGTACAAGATTTTACACTTCATGGTCTGTGGAACCAGTTTCAGATACACAAGTTCTCTCTATCAATGCATCTTAAAGCAGAAAAATAGCATCAGTACCCTGGATGTTGTAGCTTTGTAGTGAAGAACTGTATCTCCCAGTCTAGAATAAATGATGGCCAAATTACAATGAAATAAGTTGTATTCTTTGAGTTTAGAGAAGAGTGAGGCTACTGATAATATGTCTACTGGCAAAATAGATTAGCTAGAGAGGGCATAATGGAAGAAAACATATACTGAACTTGCTTTGCACCCTTATTTGTGATTATATTCAGGTTGAGATTTCACCCCTCTGAATTGAGTAGTACAATCCTCCTAAAGGACTTTGTTTGCTTACAAACTACACAAGTTACTTAGAACAAAAGCAATCTCCACCATCTTTGCTATTTCCCTGGCAAATACACTAAGTTTTAGGGTGAGAAAGGAATTTTGAAAGGATTAGGTTCGTAGGAGTAATTAGTATTTTAAAGAAGGTCCAGCAAACAAAGTGTACACAAAGAGTGTTTTTTTTATTAAGATAAAGCTTGCATACAGTGAAATGCACAGATCTCAAGTTTACAACGAGTCTGTCAAGTGTATACAATTATGTAAACACCCCCATCAACATATAGAACATTTTCATCACTACAGAAAGTTTCTTTCTGCCTGTTTCCAATCCATCCCCCCTTCCTCCTGCCAAGGCAATCACGGTTCTGCCAGAGATTAGTTTTGCCTGGTTTTTTTTTTTGGCCTCACCTTGTGGCATGTGGGATCTTAGTTCTTCCCAGACCAGGGATGGAACCAGCACCCCCTGCAGTGGAAGAGCAGAGTTTTAACCACTGGACCACTGGGGAAGTCCCAGTTTTGCCCATTTTTGAACTCCACATAAATGGAATCATATTATGCACCCAATTGTCTTTTTTTTAAGCATGTTTTAGAGATTGACCCACATGTCTTAACAGTAGTTTATTCTCTTTATATTTGCTGGGTAATAATTTTATTTGATGAATATCCCATAAATTTTTGTCCGTCCTTGAAAATTTTAATTTTGTTTTCCAATTAGGATTTTTTCTCCTGTTGGTTGCAAATACAAACAGCCTCGTTTGAATTTATCATTAGAAATGCAAATGAGTAAATAAACCAGAGAGAAAAGCTTTACTTCTTCTCCCTTTATCTGCTTTTGTAAAGCTGTTACCAAACAGAAACAGACTATTTAGCCTCCCCAAAGGTGAAAAACGTGAGCTCCCTTCTGATCTCCCTATCAGTCTTGAGTGCTTGCTTCACTGTTCCCTTTGATGTGCCCTGTCAATTATAAAACTGGATTGTCCCTATCACACTTTCATGTTGCTAGAGGCAAATTCACCTGACTTGTACCTCTACTGATTAACTCTTTTAAACCTCAGGGCTAAGTCCTTGTTTTCTTTTTTGGTAGATTTATTTTATTAAATTACATGTATGAATAACTTTTAGAAGTTCTTTTATTGATCCCTTATTGATGACCTAGCATAATACTTTCAGTGGCTATTGAAAACCTTCCTAATTTGAGTAAAGATGCACTTTGAACTGTCAGTAACATTCACCAGTTATATACTGGTATGGTTAAAAGAACACAGTCCTCCAAGAAGTTGTCAGCTGCTTATCTTCAAAGATAAAAGATGATCAGTGGTACTGAAAACGCTTTTTCTTTTTAAAGCCTAGAGGTCACTTTTTAAAATAGCCTTACCGGTGATCCAGTGGCTAAGACTCCACGCTCCTAATGCAGTGGGCCCGGGTCAATACCTGGTCAGGGAACTAGATACCACATGCCACAACTAAAGATCCCGCATCTCACAACTAAGACCCGGCACAGCCAGATAAGATTTTTTTTTTAAAATAGCCTTAATAACATTTCTCAAGGAATATAATTCCTCTGAATTGAGACTGACTGGATTAAAAAGTTGTCTACCTAAATGGTGTACAAGGAAGGGTTGGTGTACATCATGAGACGAGCAACAAGAGGTGCTCAAGGTACCCACACAGCTATATAGGTACAAGAAGAGAGCTAAGAGGAACAGCAAACAGGTTGATAAAGTTTCTCTACTGAAAACCTTTTCATTTTCTTCTCTCCTTTCTGGTGATCTCATTGTTCTCTTGCTTCTCCTTCCCTAGGGCCCTCCCCATTTTTTTTTTTTTTTAATTAGAATCTAATAAAAATTTCTTGACTTACCAGCCTCTTCTTCCCTGCTTGAGTTTAGGTACAGGCCTCCCCTCTTTCAGGCCCTAAGATGCACATTTCACTTTCTAATCCATTTAATGACTATTTTCAGCAAAGGGCCCTGTGCTATTATGTATGTGCCAGGTACTATGTTGATATATATGATATCTCATTTAATCTCTTACAATTCCAATGGAGAACTAGCTTCATTTTACAGATAAAGAAACTGAGGCTTGGGAGATTAGCTAACTTGTCCAAAGCTAAATAACTAGTATATCGCTGAGTTGGGATTCAGACTCAGATCTTTCTGACCAAAAAGACCATGCTCTTCCTACCTTCCTTAAAATGTCACATTCTGTATTTGAGCAATATTGTTTCACCTCTTAATTCTACTACGTCTAGGTTAATATCTCTTAGCAGATTTCAATACCAGGATGAGTATCTTGAGGACACTAAGATTTTTAAAATTGCTTTTAGATAACCCAGACATGGGTAATTATATGGCTTGTTTGTTGTTGTTCTGTCATTTGTAATTATTCTGATTTTGCAGGGTTGTTTAGATTTACTAGTTGATTCTAGCAAATATTTATTTTCAAATAACTGGAATTTGAGCTCCATTATTAAGTTTGCTGTTTCTTAAACTTTGTTTACCGTCTAGCAACATCTTCATACATTCTTTGCAGGTAGTTGCATTATGATTTATTAAACCCTTTATAAGATTATATACTACTTTGCATACAGTTAATGCCATTTTGTTAAGCAGGCAGATTTTGCAACTACTAAAAAAAAATTTCAAGAAGTTTAAAGAGAAACCTCTTTCAGTACCTTCAGAGAAACAACTTAATAGTATTCAGTGAGACCTGGGTACTCAAAATATTGAATGTCTCTTCCTTAATGTATGTTTACTATAAAAAGAAATCATACCACAAAACTTAGTAATTGTTCCATTAGAAATGTACATGCTAATTACTTTCATTTCTTCCCAGATGTTAATGTATGTATGAATTCTTAAAAAGTAATTCACATACATGGTTCAGGATACTTAATTACATTTAGTTTTCCTTTAACTCAATCTCCATTATTAGGACTACCTATAGTATTCCTTTACAAGTACAATACTATGTTCATTTTGGCTGGCAATTACCATATTTAATTCTTTTAAAAATTCATTATTTTTAGGGGGTAAAGGATAGACAGGCATAAATAATGTAATTTAATATGTGGAGTCTGGATAGAGACAGTTTACATAGTATTAATCTTGTGTGTGCTCAGCAGTACCTTGAGTTTGAAAAGCCTTAAAAAGAAAAGGTAGAACTGACAGCAGTTTAAGAAAATTTTAAGTTATTTAATTTATTAATGAAATATCTACCCTCAGGCTATTGAGTGAAATTTGATAAAATAATATGGATTAGTTTTTCAGATTAGCTTGTTTTAAAGGACCATTTGGGGGATTTCCCTGGTGGTCCAGTGGTTAAGAATCCACGCTTCCACTGCAGAGGGCCTGGGTTCAATCCCTGGTGGGAGAAATAAGATCCCGCATGCCGCATGGTGTGGCCAAAAATAAATAAATAAAAATAAAAGACGAACTGGTGGAGTAAAATATTTTCCAACATAAATCCCAAAGTTAAATAACATATTACGGCAACTATACTTACACAGAAAAAATTGAGTACATTTCAGATTTAAAACTACTGCTC
The DNA here is from genome assembly GCF_059928025.1 of Delphinapterus leucas. Taxonomy (NCBI): domain Eukaryota; kingdom Metazoa; phylum Chordata; class Mammalia; order Artiodactyla; family Monodontidae; genus Delphinapterus; species Delphinapterus leucas. The sequence continues at coordinate 28,419,267 of NC_143143.1, forward strand.
ACTAATGGCTAACCCAGGTCTTAATAAACAGCAGGCACGGATATTTAGGAAGGGATAAAATTCCTTGAGAAATTTCAGTGTACATTAGAATGGTTTCAAATACAACAGGTCGAAAAGAACAAGGATTTTTAAAAAATTATTTGACTTAAAAGGTCACTGGTGACTTTAAAGGGAATAGGAATAGTGTGATTGAAACCAAGGAGTCAGGAGAAACCACTTGACTACAAAAGGACAAAAAAAAAGTAGGGGGAAAAAAGGAGAAGTAGCATGACACTACCTCTTAATAACACACATGAAACAAAGACAGCTACTGGAGAAGGGGAAAATGAAGAAAACGGAACAGGAAGAGGAAAATTAAGAGTAAAGCCTTAAGGCAGCAGAAAGGGATTCACAGACGCAGTGTCTGCTCACCTCAGGCCAGGCATACCCTGTGTGTACCAAAATAACTAAACTCTAGTTCTGGTCCTCAAAGATTCAATCTAGTACATAGAGAAAACAAACTAAGCAACAGTTATTATCAAAGCAGGGTGAAACACTAATTTTAAGAACTCTTCTTACTACTGCTATTCTTTCAGTTTTTAAGTAATCTGAGTTCATGTGGCATCTTATACCACTTACAGCATTTATCACTTCCTGCCTCGTATGCCTTATTTTGCCCTGTTAAGTTGTAAGCTCACTGGTGGTAAGCACCTACACATGAGTTGGGCCCTATGGATTGAAAGTGAATAGGATAAGGCCACAGACGTTCAAACTTTGGAGAAATCAAAAATGCTAACAACTCAATAAATGCCATATAGGGACTTCCCTGGTGGTGCAGTGGTTAAGGATCCGCCTGCCAATGCAGGAGACACGGGTTCGAGCCCTGGTCCGGGAAGATCCCACATGGCGTGGAGCAACTAAGCTCGTGTGCCACAACTACTGAGCCCATGTGCCACAACTACTGAAGCTCGCATGCCTAGAGCCCGTGCCCCACAAGAAGAGAAACCACCGCAATGAGAAGCCCGCGCACCACAACGAAGAGTAGCCCCTGCTCGCCGCAACTAGAGAAAGCCCGTGCACAACAACGAAGCCCCAACGCAGCCATAAATAAATAAATAAATTTTTAAAAATAAATGCCATATAGAGAGATGGGCAAGTGCTATTATATACGTTATCGTTGATAGTAAAGAGAATTGTCAATATAAAGAATTCCCTGGGACACAAAAATATTTTCAGTTCATTTGCCTTAATGGTAAAAGTTTAAAATATACCAATATTCCAGTTTTCCTCTCTCACTCACATTCCTCATAATCCTTTACTGAAATTGCTTTCTGTAAGGTCACCATGACCTAACTGCCCAACAAATTGGCCTTTTAGAAGTTCTTCAGTATTTGACGGTATTAACACATCCTCACTTCCCATTCCTAAGCACCCTCTTTTACATCAACTAGTTCTCTTTTACAGGCTCTTTTTCCTCCTGTCCCCTACTGAGGGTTTCTCCATAGCCCTATTCTGACCCTATGCTGCTTCTCTTTGCTATCTCATCTATTTCCAAAGTTTTTGTTTTTGTTTTTTCTGCTGCACCACATGGCATGCGGAATCTTGGTTCCCCGACCAGAAATCGAACCATCATTTCCATGACTTTCACATTTCCTATTTAAGTACAGGAACCTTCTCCTCCACGTTCCAGATCCACATAGATGTACCCCTGGAACTTCAAACTCAATATTGAAAAAGAATATCATATTTTTCTTTCCAAATCTACCGCTCCTCCTGCCTTCCCAAGCTCTATTAACAAAACCACCGATTTGCCCAGTTATTCAGAATTTGGGAATAATCTGAATTTCCCTTGTTTATCCAATTTTTGTTCAAGTCTTATACTTTGTCCTCACTGCTATCACACTATTAGATCAATACCTAGAAAACCACAATAGTTTCCTATTCTTGTCAACCTAAGCCCTGTCTCAGGCCATTACAATGCATTACTCATTCTTCAAGTGAATATTCATTATGTTATGTATGGGCTAGGTGCTAAGGATACAATGGTGAAGATATCATTTACAGTTTTCCTACCATTAATTGGCTCTCCCCTGCCCTCTCAGAGCTTATTCTCAAGCAGGGGACAGCCAATTATGGTAGGACGACTTTGCAGGTGGTAGTGCTCCAGGAAGAAGTTACAGCATGTTAGAAGGTATGAAGACAAGTGGGAACTGCAGAGTTGAAACCAGGATCTAAAGACTGAAGGGGTGAGAGGCAGGGTATGAAGTCAGGGAGGTAATAAGGGAGGCAGCAGATGAAGAGTGCCTAATATGTTGAGGCTGACCATAAAATTTATTTTTCAAACTGGGACACTTTTTTCCAGGACAAATTCTAAACCAGATGGGACACAAGAAAACAAATGCACACTTGGATATGTAGAAGGCAAATTAAGGAATCTGTATTTCGTCCTAATGACAATGATATTGCAAGGAAGTTGGTTAAGCATGATCAGGTATGATAGGACCACATCTGCCCTTTACAAAGATCACTCCCACCGAAGGGCAAAGAATGGACTATAATATGCAAAACTGGAGGTAGGAGGACAACTTAGGAGGCTGGTACAGTAGTCTAGGAAAAAAAGTAATGATAGTTTGCATCACAAGCTGGAAGGGATAAAAAGGATTGGATGAATGCAAGAAATATTTAGAAGAAATAAACAAGACTTTGTTATTGACCATATATGGAGGATGAGGAGAAAAGAATTAAGGAGGATTCCCATATTCTGGCTTGGGCAACTAGGCAGTGAGTTTGTGGTGCCATGAACTGAGACAGAAAACATACGAAGAGCAGGTTTGAGAGGAAGATAATGAGTTCGTGGTGGAACTTGTTTTGGGTGTGAGGTCCTAACAGGACTTTTACATCAACACAGCTGATGGGTCTGAAGATGGGAGGGCTACACATTTCCACTAGTTATCTATTTTTGGATAACAAATTACCAAGCCCAAATTTAGTGGCTTAAAATAACAAACATTTATTATCTCATAGTTTATGTGTGTGGGTCAGGAATCTGGAAGCAGCATAGCTTTTAGATGGTTCTGGCTCAGGATCTCTCAAAACTTTGCAGGATCAGCTTCCCTGGTGGCGCAGTGGTTAAGAATCCGCCTGCCAATGCAGGGAACACGGGTTCGAGCTCTGGTCTGGGAAGATCCCACATGCCGCGGAGCAACAAAGCCTGTGCGCCATAACTACTGAGCCTGCGCTCTAGAGCCTGCAAACCACAACTACTGAAGCCCATGCGCCTAGAGCCCATGCTCTGCGACGAGAAGCCACTGCACTGAGAAGCCCATGCACTGCAATGAAGAGTAGCCCCCACTCGCCGCAACTAGAGAAAGCCCGCATGCAGCAATGAAAATACAGCGCAGCCAAAAATAAATAAATAAAATAAAAAATTTTAAAAAAAACCCAAAACTTTGCAGGATCGATTGGAGGAGGATCCACTTCCAAGCTCACTTGCTGGCAGGTTGCCTGAGTTGTCTCAGGACTTGGTAGCTGGCTTCACCCAGAGAAAGTAATTTTGAACAAAGGAAAGACGGAGGGAGAGGTGGGGGGGAAGATGGAGGGGAAAAGAACACTTAAGGTCGAAACTATAGTCTTTTTATAATCTAATCTCCAAAGTGACATCCCATCACTTCTGCTCTATTCTATTTGCTAGAAGCAAGTCTACTCAGTCCAGCCCATACTCAAGGGGAGGGGAACGAAACTCCATCACTTAAGTTTCAAAGAATTTGTGGGCATATGACATTTTTTTAACCACTACAATACCACAGCAATATTAGCTTTGCTAAAGCATAATTCATCACCTCCTCTTCTTCCCTAATACCAGTTCAAAAACCTTGTATCTGTATGATTTCTCCAAAATATAAACCTTCAGCTTGATAATAAATTCCTTAACCTCCCCACTCTAGCCTCATCTCCCATTTCTTCCCTCTGCCATCCCTACTCCAGCCACTTACTACTTCCAAACACCACCATCCTCTTTCACCTGAATTCATGCTGTTCCCCTGGCCCGAAAGTCTGGTTCTCAAACTTGAATTCAGGTGACACAACATGTGACAGCCCCGATGCTCTCTTCAGAATACTAGGAAACACAGATACATGAAGCCTAACGTGACAATTCACAATATCATGCTAAAACGAATTCCATCTTATACTAGATTCTAAAACAGACAAGTGGGAGTAGGTGCCAAAGGTTTAGAACACTTCTCCTACAAGTTTCTGGTTAAAGACAAAGCCAGACAGGACTTCCCAGGTGGCACAGTGGTTAAGAATCCACCTGCCAATGCAGGGGACATGGGTTCAAGCCCTGGTCCGGGAAGATCCCACATGCTGCAGAGCAACTAAGCCCATGGGCCACAGCTATTGAGCCCGTGCGCCTAGAGCCCGTGCTCTGCAGCAAGAGAAGCCACCACAATGAGAAGCCCGCGCACTGCAAGGAAGACACAATGCAGCCAAAAATTAATTAATTAATTAATTAAAATAAAAAGACAGAGCCAGACATAACACTGGTAATCAGCTATACCCCAATTAAAATTAAAAAAAAAAAAGACAAAGCCAGTGTTAGAGATCAGCAGCAAAACACCCCTTCCTCCAGCTTTGGCAATATGGAAGGAGCATTTCTTTGGAAGCAATTGACACGGAAAGCATCCTACTCCCATTCTTTGATCTCTCAAAATCTTCTGTAGCTAATTGCAAAAAGAACCATCCTGAATATCCATCAAAAAGCTCCTAAATTCCCTTTTGTTTATCTACATGGTGAAAGGCCATACGGCTGTTAAAAAAGAGGCACAGCCTTAGGTACTGACTTGGACAATCTCCAAGATATATTAAGAGGAAATGGCAACGTACAGAACAATGGGCGTACAGGCTACTACTTGTGTTTAAAAAAGAAAAGAGAATTGAAACCCAGCCATCGCTAAAGAGAAAAAAGTGTAAGTATTTCCTAAACATGCCTAGAACATCCCTGGAAGGTTCCAAGAGAAACAGGTAACAGTGGTCACCTCTGGGGCCATGGGGAGGAAGGGAGGCTTCCTCCCGTTCTCCAGCCTGCACCTTTACGTGTACATGCTCTTACCTCCCCCCTCTGTGAGCCCCGAAGCTCAGGAGACTGGCTCCGGCTCACCGCTCGGGCTCCACACCGCTTAACGACGCGCCTGGTGTTTCCCGCGCACGAGGCCACGGAATCTTCACCAGTCAGCGGGGAGGGGCCCGCCACCCTGGCCAGGGCGGGGACTGTGGCTAGGTTCGCCCAAGGTCACCCGGCAGGTGGGTGATGAGGCCGCACTCCCCGCGCTCCCCACGCCCCACGCCGCCAGCCTAAAGTCGAGGGCTGGGGGGTCCACTGACAGCAGACGGCCCCACGGGGTGGGCGGACAGGCCTCATCTCCCGCCTCCGGGCGCTCGATTTCTTCGGTGGAAGAGTGAGAGCGAGATGTCACCAGGCTGCTCCCCGCGCCTCGCAGACACCAGGAACAGAAGAGAAAGAGAAGTAGTCCCTCTGGGAAGTGACAGACCGCAGGCGGGGCGAATACCTACCTCAGTTTGCTTTCGCCCGCCAAACTCTGTCGCCGCAACGCCCAGAGACTCGACCCCGCTCTCCCGGAAGTGATTCGAGGGCCTAGTCCCCGCCCCCCGACTTCCGGCTACGGGCCTGGTTTCGCGCGTGCGCCTCAGGAACCAGCTCCTGGCATCCGGATGCGCGTCTCCACGAGGTGAACGCGAAATGGAGGCCTCGGCTTCTACCCCACCGTCAACCTCAACCGCAACTTCAGCTTCGACTCCAGCGACCCCGGCCGGCCTGGAGCAGCTGGACGAAGAGCAGGTGAGTGGCCTCTGGGGAGGGGCGTTCGGAAGCGGGATGGCCGTGGCCTTGGGCGGCGCGGGTGCGGAATGCGGGCTCCGGGCCGGTGTGGGCGCCTCCGGAGCTTTAGGGAGGGTCGCTTGTTCGCGGTGCCCTCGGCTCACCCGCTGCTTTGTACTCGCGGGTAGACGCCCGCCTCCTCCAGCCCTGCGGCCTGGCTCTCTTGAGTTGGATTTTTTTGTTTTGGCTGCTCCGCGCGGCCTGCGAGATTCTAGTTCCCCGACCAGGGATCGAACCTGTGTTCCCTGCGGCGGAAGCGCGGAGTCCTAACCACTGGACCACCAGGGAAGTCTCTTATCTTGAGTTGGATTGCAGGTATAGCTTGGGATCCTGGGGTGAGGTCCACCTGGCTGTGCTTCCCTGCCTTTGACTTTGGCCAAGTCGCTTGATTTTTACCAGCCTCAGTAACTTCGCATTTAAAATGGGCTCTGAGAGGAGGTGATGCACCTAAAGCGCGGTAGCCAGGGAGCCTGGCACATAATAAGCGCTCAGGAAATACTAGATGCAGGTGTATTGCGCTTTTATTGGTATTACTGCCTTCATCATCCAGGGCAGGGGAAGCACGTTCTCTCTGTCTCAATGTTATATTTAGAAGAGGTTCGTTTCTGTAGACGATGCTATTAGCTTAGGTGGCTACATTCCTCTGATTACAAATTGCAGGATCCTAATGGATACGGTTGTGGAGGTTACCTGCTAAAATAGAAATTTATCAGGGACAAATTCTGGGGCGGGGGCAAGTTTTAAATTCTATTGAGATGTAATTTATTTGTGTATCTCCACCTTGCAGATTAAAAAGGCAGTAGAAGCTCTGTTGGCACATTCCAGATCCAGGAAAAACGCAAATGGATTGCTTTTGAATGAGAATGAAAATTTCTTTTTAATGGTGGTATTATGGAAAATTCCAAGTAAAGAACTGAGGGTCAGATTGTAAGTTCTGATTTTCTACCTTTGCTCTTTTTATCTGCTTGGCCATTCCGTGGAACTTTAACAAATGGCAGCTTAGTTTCTGGTGGAAACTTTGCAAACTCGGGATATCTTGAGTTGAAATAATTGTGCCCCCCGAAAACCATAGGTCTTCAGACATTCTTAAGTTTTTTAGGATTTCAGATGTGCTTAAGTTTTCTAGAAATGTCACCAGTTTTCTGGATGTTTGCTGGACAGTTTGACCTAAGCTGTTCTATTGAATCTGAAAACCTGGTTTTTGAGAGGACAGAGGTTAGAATAAATGAACCAGCTTTCATATTTTCATAGGATCTGTTATCTTTCCACGTCAAGCTAGTTGCAAGCTAAAATTCCTGAGGTCCTGAACTCACTCCTTTATACAGACAATTAAAAATTTGGCAGTGATTTCCTAAGAGAAAAAAACCCATGGTGATAGCACATTCTTATTGCTAGGACTCGTAGGTGAGAGATGCCCTCTCTGCAGAGTTGCCAGATTTAGCAAATAAAAATACAAGCAATTTTTTAGATAAGTAGGTCCCATGTAATGTTGGGGACATAATTATACTTAAAAAATGGTTCAGATTTAACTGGATGTCCTATATTCTGTCTGGTAACCCTGCCTCTCTGTGGAGTCTCTCATTTCTTGGGTGTTAAAAAGCCAGCTGTGCTATAGAAAGCAGTGTGTGGGATAGCTTCTTTTTCTTTTCCCCATAAAGGTGGGTGATAGGGGTTAAGAATGACTACAAATTGGAAGGACCCTTTTGACCCTCAGACTCTCTCTTAACTCATCCTCACAAACCGCACCAGCCAGATTGCCTTAGTTATTGCTTTATGTATCTGGGTGCATTCTTTATTCCATACCTCTGCCCAGGCGAGTTTTTGCTTCTGGAAAGCCCTTACTTTCTCCGCGGTGTTTTTCCAACTGCTCACCTCTTGGTGATTTCTGCCACTTGCCATCTCGTTTGCCAAGTCCTGCTACTGCAGATTGCTCTCTTTTTAAACTGAGGAAATGTTTCCTCAGAACATGTAGGCCTAGAAAATGAGCTAAACCTTTTTGAGACTCAACATAATTCATGTTTGCTGGTCCCTGTAGGTTTGCTCTGTTTTCTGTTTCTAGTCTTGAGAGTTATGTTTATGGAGCCCAGGGGTTTCTGCAAGGTAGAGTTCTGAATCAGAACTGTCCTGATGAAACTAGATTATTCTAGCACATGGTAGTACGTATGCCTATATAGCAACACGTAAAATAATAATAATTACATGTGCACTGTTTTGAGTGTCTTTGATTATATTTTAAGTCTTAATTGTATCCCAAATATTAGTTGATGTTTTGGCCTGCAGATACTTGTGGTGATTTAGTATTTGAATGTTAAATCTCTCCTCTGTACCACCGAAAACTAGATTGTTTATTTATTTATTTATTTATTTATTTTGCGGTACGCAGGCCTCTCACTGTTGTGGCCTCTCCCGTTGCGGAGCACAGGCTCCGGACGCGCAGGCTCAGCGGCCATGGCTCACGGGCCCAGCCGCTCCGCGGCATGTGGGATCTTCCCGGACCGGGGCACGAACCCATGTCCCCTGCATCGGCAGGTGGACTCTCAACCACTGCACCACCAGGGAAGCCCTAGATATATTTTTAAATGTTCTCAGTAGTGTATTTGCTTTAAAAGCATGAATGAAGTTTATTGAAATGGCAGTGAATTTATTGTGTATTCTGTGGGATATAAACATACATGTTATCAGTTATAATGCTTTATTCGTTGGTTCGTTCTCATGTATTTTGCAGGTCCTTGCCTCATGGTATTCGATCAGATTTAGCAGATATCTGTTTATTTACCAAAGATGAACCTAATTTAACTCCCGAACAGACAGAACGTTTTTATAAGAAGCTTTTGAACAAGCATGGAGTTAAAATCATTTCTCAGGTAATGAATAGCTGTAACTGACCAATGCTAAGCTGTCCATCATGGTAGCAGCTAGCCACACATGGCATTAAGCACTTGATACGTGGCTAGTCAGAATTAAGATGTAACACAAATACTGGATCTTAAGGATTTAATATGGAAAAAGAATATAAAATAATTTCTATAAATTACAGTTAAATATGGTATTTTAGATCTGTTGTGTTCAATAAAATATGGGAAAAAAAATATTTCTCAGGTAGGGAGCAGGTTAATATTTTCAAGACAACTAAAAGATTGGATTCAATTACAGTGACATTCCTGGTACATGTTTCTCTCCTAGGAATTTAATTTTTAACTTAATTTTCTCTTTTTAATTTAATTCTCATTGGCTTTAGGTAGGGCATATTCCCTCTTCCCTGTGACAGATGGGCTGTTGAGGTATGTTGACCTAAAAGCTCAACACATGCATCAGTAATGATTATATCTTGAAGATTTTATAGAACGCTGCTCTGTTGTGTCACTTCTCTCTCCTTCCAGAGCATCCTGGGTTTGCCTCTGACTTGGCACCCCTCCCCCTTTTTGTAGTCATTGGTTCGGTTTCTTTAGCTGAGGGTCCCAACTCATTTTCATTTGCCCCTGTGCCTGTGCTGTTTTAGATACTCACATGTTCGCTAAACTGTGACCCCAGAGCATTTTAAAATCCAAATGCAAATTGCCCCAGTATTTCTTCTTCTTGTTCAGGTTCTTAATTTTTTGTTTTTATACTTTTTTTCCTCTCTCTCTCTTTTTTATCGAAGTATAGTTGGTCTGCAATATTGTTAGCTTCAGGTGTACAGCATAGTGATTCAGGGTTTTTTGTTTGTTTATTTTGCAGATTATATTCTCTTACAGGTTATTATAAGATATTGGGTATAGTTTCCTGTGCTATACAGTAAATCCATGTTGCTTATCTATTTTATGTATAGCAGTTTGTATCTGTTGATCCCAAACTCCTAGTTTGTCCCTCCCCTCCCTTTGGTAACCATAAGTTTGTTTTCTGTGTCTGTGAGTCTGTTTCTGTTTTGTATATAGATTCATGTTTTTACATTTTCTAGATTATCCCCCTCCGAACTTTAAAAAAGGAATATAAAGCCTATGAAGCTAAGCTCCGCCTCTTGGGTAGTTTTGACTTCTTCATTACGGACGCCAGAATCAGGCGGCTCTTACCCTCACACCTCGGGAGACATTTCTACAACAGAAAGAAGTAAGTTTCTCAGCAATGACTGGACTTTAGTAGCGTGAAATTTATGGGTGTGTATGTGCTGCTGTAAATGCCTTTGTATTGTTTTAGAGTTCCAGTACCTGTAAACCTTCAGGCCAAGAATTTATCCAGAGAGATCAGTGACTGTGTAGGGGGAACTGTCTTAAACATCTCTAAAAGTGGTTCTTGCAGGTAGGTAAAAGGCGTTAAGGTGTGCCTCTGTTTCATTTTATATTTAATAATGATTTTATAAACTTTTTAAAATAAGATAGTATTAATGAAACCAGACTCTTCTGTTAAAACTAAAATTCATTCTTTAGAAGTATTCAGTTCTCTAGAACAGTGCTGCCCCCTAGAACTTTCCAAAGTGGTGGAGATGGTCTATAGCTGTGTAGTCTCATGCAGAAGAATGAGCCACAGATAGCTGCTGAGCACTTGAAACATGGCTTCCACAGCTGAGGATCTGAACTTCTAACTTTACCTGATTTTAACTAACTTAAATTTTAAAAGGCACGTCTGCTGATTTTTACTGTACTGGATGGGCACGCTTTTTTTTTTTTTAATTTTTTGGATGTGCCGTGCAGCATGTGGGATCTTAGGTCCCCAAGCAGGGATTGAACCCGTACCCCCTGCATTGTGAGCATGGAGTCTTAACCGCTGGACCACCAGGGAAGTCCCTGTACAGGGCACCTTTAGATGTTTAGGAAAACAGGAGAATAAGCCTGGTTCAGGGTGTACTTGCAGGTCAGTGACAGTGGGCACACAGAATGGGCAGAGCCCCGTCTTTGTCTGGAGGGAGGTAGGAGCATCAGCCCGTCTCATCCTCATTCTGCACTCATCCTGCCAACAGCCAGCCTGCCTTTCAGCTCCCATGGTGGGGAGAGTGGGGGCTGCCAGGACCAGCGGACCCAGTGGCTGAGCAGTGGGCATTTCTGGGCTTCCCCGTTGGCTTGCGGCTGCCCTCTGCTTCAGCTGAGGGGATGGTTTTGCTCTTGGCCAGAAGAAGCTATTACACGAGCAACTGTTCATTTTAGAGGTGGCCGCTGTGTCAGGGCAGTGGAGCTATAAAGGTAGCAAGCAGTCCTCCTGGGGGTGGTCCTTTTCAGAACAGCCGCTGCTGGGGGTAATTGCCCTCAGGAAAGCTTGAGGGCTGACTCAGTGACCTGTGTTTTCCAGAATGAAGGTGGAATTCCCTTTGGCCCTCCCCACTGCCCCTCCCAGCCTCACATGGTTAGGTGCCAGCTCCTCAATCACCTCTTGTTGGTAGGGCATATTTCAGGAGGAGGGCACTTCTAGAACATGAAGGATGATCATCTTCCTTTAAAATAAATTGAGAACGTAAAGATTTCAATGACTTTACATTAAAAAAATTTTTTTTAGGATTGTGTATTTCTCACATACCTGCTTATGCTGTATTTTGAAAACCAAGTTATTTTTTCAGCTCTCTGTGTCTAATGCTTTATTAAATTTCAGTACCATCCGCGTTGGTCACACTGGGATGCAAGTTCAGCACATCGTGGAAAACGTTGTTGCCGTCACAAAACGGCTTTCACAGAAACTGCCAGAGGTACGGTCTCGCAGATGCTTCCATTGGCCGTTCGTTTAAAGGAACAAAACACCTACAAATGATGTTACTCTTCTCTCTGTTTCAGAAGTGGGAGAGCGTGAAGCTCTTGTACGTGAAGACTGAGAGATCGGTTTCCCTGCCTGTCTTTTCTTCATTTGTCAGCAGTCGTGGTGAAGCCAGGGGACTACGCACACAAAATCAGAAGAAGAAGGTTAGTAGAAGTTCACATCCCAGGCAGGCGTAATCAAGGCTGTAAGCGCAGCCCAGGAAGAGAGAACAAAGGCTCAGAAGGGGCCTGTGCAGTGTCAGGAGGAGCTGAGAGGAAGAGGAAAACCGAAATCAAGTCTATTCAGTATTCATACATGGTTATTTATGGGTGAAATTCAAGATCATATGAGGCTGGCATACCTCTTGGTTTTGGTTTGTAGGTTTTCGGTGCTGCTAGTAATATTGCAGAAAGCCGCATGAGAGAAAATGGAACTTTTTGCTATTGGCTGGACCAATCTCCTAGTTTATTTGGTCTTTCTCCAGCCATGTTCATCAATGTGTCCAATGAGTTTTTAGACTCAGTCTTTTAATTTTTTGTCTTCTAGAAGTTCTGTGTTTTATTCTTTTTCAAATTATCATTACGTTTTTTTGGTTTCCTGTTATCTAAATAGTCTTCCAGTTTGTCTTAATTCTTAGAACCCATTAAGCATAGTTGTTTTATTGTCTGATAATTCAAACCATTAGCCGTCTTGGTGATGTAGCGGGTTGTCTCTACCTGCTGGTTCCTGTGTACTTAGTTATTGTGGACTGTATCGTGGATAGTCCATTTGGAAAATTATTTGTAGAAGTAACTTGAGGGGTGGGATGAAGATCTTTCCCGAGAGGATTTAGACTTATGGCAGCCAGGCACCTTGGGGCACTCTCAACCCAGAACCACCTAGAAGCACACTCAAGGCTTGAGGTTCCCTGAATGATTCAAATCCACCCACGGTGACAAATCCTCACGGCTCTGCCCCCTGTTCATCTCTATACTGATGGTCCGACTCATTGGGGTCCCAGCTTATTGTAATGAGAATCCCTGCCTGGTATGGACATTAGGATTTGATTTCTCCACTTCACACCCCTGCCCTCCTGTGCCCAGTCATAACAGCTGTTAAAAGTTAGGGATCAGCAAATACTCTGGGGGCAAACATTTCTTACAGTGTGTAATCAGCTCATCAGTGCTTTTATGAAGAAAGTTGGTAATATTTTACCCTACTTTTTACTTGTTCTCACAATCCAAAATAACATAAACTGCTGCTACTGGAAACAAGAAGTCTGAACTTTTTGCTGTTTGTCAGATTCAGTTGAGGGCTTGGTGACAATGTTGGAATTGCTGGTTAAAATGGAATTTTGTCACAGTTATAGATGTTATCTAACAGTACTCTGTGGTAAGGATAATGGACCTCTAGCTATGTAAACTCGCTACTGTGTTAACTCTCAACCACAAGCTCAGGCAGGAAAAAAATACCAGGGTTTTTTGTTTCTGTAGCAGCTTCACGGAGATGTACATCTCATACGTGGGGGGATTAGTTCCAGGATCCCCCCCAAGGATGCCAGAATTTGTGGGTGCTAAAGCCCCTTAGGCAGCATAGTATTTGCACATAAACTACACCACATTCTCTGGCATCCTTTAAATAATCTTTTTTTTTCTTAATATTTATTTATCTATCTATGTATTTAGCCAGCTAGCTATCTAGCTGTGCCGGGTCTTAATTGCGGCATGCAGGATCTCCGCTGCCTCATGCGGGATCTTTAGTTGCAGCATCTGGGATCTAGTTCCCCAACCAGGGATCGAACCCGGGCCCCCAGCACTCCCAGGAGCACAGAGTCTTAATCACTGGACGCCCTTTAAATCATCTTTAGATTACTTATGGCTAATACAATGTGAGTGCTATGTAAATAGTTGTCAGAGTGCAGCAAATTTAAGTTTCGCTTTTTGGAACTTTTTTTTTTCCCTTGAATTTTTTTTTTTTTTTTTGTGGTACACGGGCCTCTCACTGTTGTGGCCTCTCCCGTTGCGGAGCACAGGCTCCGGACGCGCAGGCTCAGCGGCCATGGCTCACGGGCCTAGCCGCTCCGCGGCATGTGGGATCTTCCCAGACCGGGGCACAAACCCGTGTCCCCTGCATTGGCAGGCGGACTCTCAACCACTGCGCCACCAGGGAAGCCCCCTTGAATACTTTTGATTCACATTTGGTTGAATCTGCAGATGTGGAACCTGCATATATGGAAGTTCAACACATCACATACTATACAATTCTGGATTATTCGTAACTCGCCTGTAAATGAGGTTGACTTCCACACAGCTGGTGACTGCACACTTCAGATACCCAGATTCTGAATATAATTTACCACATAAAATGCATCTTTGGCTGGGACTCTGAGGCAAAGCAGAGTTGGGGTTCAAGTGCTGGCGATGGGATTCATGTGCTTGGATCTTGTACAGGTCAAGGCCCTTTCAGGGATCTTATGGATGACCTGACTGCACGTGCTAAGTCTGTGCCATTTATTTACCAACAAAAGAGTCCCCCATTAAAATTATGCTTGTTTTTTTTTTTTTTGGTAGGTATCAAAGAAAAGCCAAAAGAAGAAAGAACGTCTTAAAAGACAGCAGGAAAAGAAAGGAAACAAGAAGCTTATGAAACAGGCTGGAAAGGCTGCACCAGCCCCGACTACAGATGCACCGGCCCCCAAAACTGGTGGTGCTCCAGCCCAGGACCCGGGACCCCAGAAGGAGACCAGTGGGGTGAGCACCCCCCCTAAAGCTCAAGACGAGTCTGAAGATGAAATCCCACTGCTGGTACCAGTGAAGGAAACTCCAGCTGCAAGAAGCGTAGAGGTATTTTCATTAATATTTAATATCCATCATGGACGGATTCCAGGGCTGCGTGTGCCAGGCAGGCACTTGGTGAGGGACGGGAACTGCTATGCAGCTGGGAGGCATCGTTTATAAAACTCTGTTCTGCCAGAGATTGTGAAGTCATGGATGAAAAATACTAGGGTAAATCCCAAGAACCCCTGACTGACTCTATCCCCCTCCTAAATAGTGAAGCGATGTGTAGTCAGCACAGCCTTTTGTGTACCTTGGAATCAAGGGACACTCGGCCATATTAATAATTCTAAAAAACATTGCCTGTGGTTTTGAAAAGCAGGTTCAGTTTCTGAAGGTGAGTCCTCAGTCACCACATAATTAGTTTCAGAAAATTTACCAAGGGAAACTTGGGTGCTGGATTCTGCCTCTGAAACCTTTCAAACACCCCACCCTGCATGGTTCTTACAGAAATCTGACTTCATGGGTTTCAGAGGAGGTGATTTAAAGGAACTGAGTTTTTTTGTTTTGGGGTGCTTTGATAATGTTTTTTTGTTTTTGTTTTGTTTGTTTGGCCGCACCACGAGGCTTGCGGGATCTTAGTTCCCCAACCAGGGATCGACCGCGTTCCCATGGCAGTGGAAGCGCTGAGTCCTAACCACTGGACAGCCAGGGAATTCCCATTTTGATAATGTTTTTGCTCATACTCATAGTATCTATCCAAATATTGGGGGGAGACCTCTTGAAAATAAGGAGAGAAATGGGTCCCTAAGAGAGTAGAGGGCTGCCCTCACCACGTGTGCATGAGACTCATGGCCCCTCGGCACAGCCCATTAGAGTCAACCCAGGGCTGTTACTGCACTTTACCTATTATGTATTTTTTCCTCACAGTAATCCTTAACATCTTCAACGGAGTTATAATTTTCCTCTGCTAGTGAAATATTCCTTTTACAGTGTCCCCAAGCTGCTAGTGAGGTTTTCTTTTTAAAATACTTGAAATTAATGTTGATCAGTATATTAACTGTAGGCAGTATAATTGTTTCTAGAAGAAGTAAGCTATATTTGTTATAATGGGACTGGCAGGTAATGTGTTGGAAATTAAAGAGTGGAAAGCATAGCTTCCTGGGTAGGTGATACGCATCAAGAGTGTAGAAGTGTTGGGTGTTCCCTGGCAGTCCAGTGGTTAGGACTCAGCGCTTTCACTGCCAGGGGCCGGGGTTCGATCCCTGGTCAGGGAACTAAGATACCACAAGCGACGAGGCGAGGCCTAAAAAAGAGTGTAGAAGTGTGTATGCCCTTGGAGCCCATCTAGGGAATTTGATGAGGGGAAAGATATGAAAGTTTCAGCATTGTTCACTGTAGAAGCAAAAGTGAGAAAATGCTATGTACCCTTGCAGTAGTTTTTATAAAGTTATTCAAGATAACGTTTAGTACGAGTTTATAGTGCTTAGGAAATACTAATGAGATAGTTGGGGAAAGAGCATAATACTTGGCTTTTAAATACATACTCATGGGGAAAAGGTAGTGAATAATATTAATATTGTGTGGTAAAGTTATCAGTTTTGTTTTTTATATTTTCAGTGTTTTTCAAATTTTCCATCTGTTTTATGTTAACTCAAAAACAAAGTTTTGTTGGTTGTTTTGTCTATATAACCTCTTTCTGTGTGGGACGGAGTCCATTGCTGGAATGTTGTCCTTGGATCATCAGCCACATCATCTGGGGTGCTTGGAAAATCCAGGATTTCCAGTCTGGAACACGGTCCCCCCTTTTGCTAACTGGCACCCCAGTTGGTTTTCACACACTGTTACGGAACCGCCTGCCGTAACCCACATGCGAGGAATTTAAAACTGGAGGTGAAGAAGAGTCAGGATTTAGGTCACAGGTCTTCCCACTGTGCTCCCAGTGCTTCTAGGAGTCCTTAGCCCCAGCCATAAGGAAAGATGGTTAGACCAGGAAGGTGCCAGGGTCCTTTTTACAGTCATTAATAGTGGAGTACAGCTGCCTTTCAAAATGATTTTGAGGCAGGAGGAAAAAGCCATTCCTCATTCATCGTGCTGCAGTTTCCCTCTTAGGGGTTCCCTAAATTTTAAAAACAGTGACTCTTAGAATTACATCATCAGTTGTCTGTCCCACACCACACCCACTTTTTTCTTTTTCTTAGACACAAAAAGATGCTGCAGGAAAGAAGTCTCCAAAGAAGAGTCCTGGTCCCAACACACGTCATGGGAAGAAGAGAAAGGCCTCCCCAGCTTTGGAGACCCCAACAGCTCCGGAGCCCAAGAACCCAGGTAAAGGCCCAGGGAAGAAGGCAAGAATCAAAGAAGAGTTGGAGAAAGAAAGAACCTCTTCGCTGGGGAAAAAAGACCCAAGACAGACTCCTAAAAAGCCAGAGGCCAAGTTCTTCACTACTGCTAGTAAATCTGTGAAAAAAGCTCCCCGTACCCCCAAACAGTGGCCCAAAAATCCCAAAGTACCCCAGTCAACCTAAAATCAGAGACTCAACCAGCAGGCTGCTCAGCAGAGCTATCTAAAGAGCTTGTAAAACATACCTGGGTCCTGACCTCTGTTGGAACCGCTGAGTGAGGCCTAGACTTAAATAGTTTCTAAAACCTCCACAAGTAATTCTCATACACGTTCATGGGTGTAAGAACCAGTAGTTTGAAGTAAATCCATTTATTTCATTGCTCTTTGTATTTGCTAATGCAGTAGAGGGAAAATACAGTGCTTCTCTGTGGTTGTGTTTTTTTATTATTAAAGTAAACATTTGTTTCTCAGTATAAAATTGGCATCCCATGTCTTGTTGGTTTCACTTGAATGCCTATGATGTGACCCTTTTCCTCATCTGCTTTAAGTTCACGTGACAGCTCCACCACAGTAATCTGTGCAAACACATCCAAAGCTTGTTTGCAGGCCACTGATGGGCTCACTGCCTGCAAGTCAGCCGTGGCCCTCGTGCTGAGATGGGTCTTAGAAAAGGCCTTGGAATCGAAATTAAAATAATCGATTCCAGGACCCAGATGGTGATCAGCCAAGGTTGCAGATCACTGAGTTAGCATACATTTGTTGGGGGAGGTTAACGTGGAGTCATTCACAGAGGCACTGGATCGAATCCTGAACGCTGGAGGCAAGAAAATATTTGTCTTCTATAAGCCTTTCCATCTTCCTCCAGATTCCTCCTCACCCTAAACAGACTTATTTTTATGTGACAGCTCTAGGGTAGGAAGCTTGGGAGAGTAGACTCTTAAACTTTGGGTCATTGTCAAATATATCCTGAGGCAGTAAGTGACTTTTCAGGTACTCGGCCTTCCCTGCATTTGAATTGGGGTACACATCTCTAATAGTAAGTGACATAGTCAGTGTAGTATAGGAAAGGCCAAAGTGAGGCATGCTTTCAAAGGTAATTAGGGTTCATGAACATAACGACTAAAGGAATCAAAGCTTCAGATGGTTCTCCAGCAAGTCAAGGAGTTGAGACAGCTTTTTAAATCATGAAAACCTCTGAAATACAAAATAATTTGTTTTTCATTCCACTGTCCTTTTAGGCTTGTAAAAGTGAGTATACTACATTTAATGTAGGGTTTTAGTGTAATTGATTTGTTTACCATAGAAACGAAACTTATTCAAAGATGAAGATTTAAGTCTACTGCTTTGCTTAGGGCAAACTTACCTACCTAATCATATAGTCTGTGCTCTCCATGACAGTTTTCTGGGGTTAGCTGTATGTTTTTTTAATCCCATCCTCTAGCCAGCTAAAGATTTTGCAACACCCAGTGGTTCTTTGGCCTGTAGCTTAGTCCCTGTTGAATACGAAGCAGATGTTTACCTCCCTGTTCCACTGCGCGTCTAGTTTCCCTCTGTAGAAATTCTCATAGCTCTCTATGTTGAAAAGAGCAGATTTACTTAAGTTTCTTGAGCAGGATGGTAGTTTTTTGACAATTGAAGGCCACAGTTGAGTTAGAGATAATTCTGAATTGTAATGAAAATGTTCACATCATGGTGCTAGATTCCCAAGGCTTAAGTTTGGGAGGCACCTTACCTCATGGCTGCGAGGGCTGGGAGCCAATAATGGCCTATCCAGGGGCCAAGAGGAGTACTGGAAATCTGTGCAGTAAATTACATTGTTTTGTGGAATAAGAGATCGAGTATGTGGCTTATGTTTCAGTGGAAGTCAACCCTGGGTTTTCTGGATTCATCCTCCATGCCATAGAGATTTAACGGACAAAACCAGATCTGGTGGGAGAAATTTGCCACGTTTTTGTTCTGAAGAAATAATTGAATCTTAGTTAATTTGTTTTTTAGGAACTGTAATAAGCATGGAAATTTTAGTATTTTAAATGCCTTGAATGTATTTAAGACTGTCCAAGTGTTTAATAAAGGTTACATTTTATTTCATAGTCTTGAGAAATATTTGAATGCAAAGAAATTGCTAAGTCATTTTGTCTTGTCACCAGACCAAAAACACTTTATGTACTTCATTCAGTTCATGGATGTTTAGGGTTTAATTAGCAAAGAAGTCTTTTGTCATTTAATTAAATATTTGAAGGTTCTGCACTACCTGCATTTTTCTCTCTTAAATTTGCTATGTTTTCCTTGCCTGCAATTAGTGTGTTAGTAGTCGCAGTGCCAAGATTCCCAATTAGGACTTTAAGAAATGCGAGAAGCCCTCATCGGTGCTTGGATCTTAAAGGAATGAATGCATGTGATAAAAGACCACAAATAAAATTTTGGTTATAGTGATTTCTGTATAATGGTCCTGGAGAGAAAATGGCAAATTATTTAGGTGGATATATTTAATCCCAGATTCTACATCTTAGTTAATACTATCTTAAAAGGATTAATCCTTGTTTGTATAACTCGGGGCATTTTCTATACTAGAAGCTACAGGAAATAGGGCATGTGTATGATTTTGACTCACCTAAAAAGATGTCTCTTAGCTATCTAAAAGATGTTAGCTTATGTGAATCGAACAATCAACTTTTCATTACAGATTTCCCTCAAAATCTATTCCTCCAGTGTACTCAACCTTACAGTCTCAAAAACTGTTGAGCTCAGCTGTTGAGCTACCAAGTTTTTATTTCATTCACTCAGCCAGCCACTTACCCACATACCCTTTAACCATTAAGTTTCTACAAACTGCCAAGGTACTAGATTTGAAAAACTAATACACAAAACACAGCTTTGCCCTTCAAGAGATGCCCTAGTCTAGTTAGTGGAGTGGCATCCTCAGAATTTTGATACAGGGGCACAGTTTGGCTGCAAGGAGGTGGGCCCGGGGGTTAGGGAACTTCTCTTGATGTCTGTCAAATGTTTTAAATGTAGAATATGCTTTTAGAAGGAAGTGCTAGTGGAGATCGTAGGAAGGGACTAGAAAAAGAACCAGACATATAGACCAATGGAATGGAATAGAGAATCTGGAAATAATCCCTTGCGTTTAAGCTCAGCTGATTTTTGACAAGGGTGCCAAGACAATTCAGTGGGAAAAGACAGTCTTCAACTAATGGAAAATAAAATGGGATCCTACACCTAAATGTAAACGCTTACAAGAAAACACAGGAGTAAATCCTCATGACCTTAGGTAAGGCAGTAGTTTCTTAGCTATGCTACCTAAGACACAAGTGCTAAAAGAAAAGTTGAAAAATTGGACTGCATCCAAATTTGAAATTTCTGTGCCTTAAAAAACACCATCAAAAAGGTGGGGCTTCCCTGGTGGCGCAGTGGTTGAGAATCAGCCTGCCAGTGCAGGGGACGTGGGTTCGATCCCTGGTCTGGGAGGATCCCACATGCCGTGGAGCAGCTAGGCCCGTGTGCCACAACTGCTGAGCCTGTGCTCTAGAGCCCGTGAGCCACAACTACTGAGCCCGCGTGCCTAGAGCCCGTGCTCTGCAATAGGAAGCCACCGCAATGAGAGGCCCGCGCACCACAATGAAGAGTGGCCCCTGCTCGCCACAATTAGAGAATGCCCGCGTGAAGTGGTGAAGACCCAACGCAGCCAAAAATAAATAAAATAAATAAAAATTAAAAAAAAAAAAGTGAAAAGGCAACCTACAGAATGAAAGGAAATACGTACTTGAGAAGGAATGTGTCTTTAGAATACATGAACTTATAATTCAGTAATAAAAAGACGATCCAATTTTTAAAATGAGGAAAGGATCAGAATGGACATTTGCCCAAAGAAGGTATACAAATGGCCAACAAGCACGTGAAAAGATGATCATTGTTAGTCATCAGGAAAATACCAATCAAAACCACAATGAGGTACCACTTCACACTACTAGGATGGCTGTAATCCAAAAGACAATAACAAGATAGATGTGGAGAAATTGCAACCCTTATTGCATTGTAGGTGGGAATATGAAATGGTGTGGCTGCTTTGGGAAAGTCTGTCATTTCCTGAAAGGGTTTAATACGTAGAGTTACCGTATCCATTCCTTTGTATACACACAAGAGCATTAAGAACATAGGTCCACAAAAAGACTTGCACCTGAATGTTTATAGCTGCACTATTCTTAGTAGACAGGAAGTGAAAACAACCCAACGTCCACCAGCTGATGAATGGATAAAGGAAATGTAACATATCCATTCAATGGAATATTATTCAGTCACAAAAAGGAATGACTTACTGATACATGCTGCAACATGGATGGACCTTGAAAACACTATGGTAAGTAAAAGAAACCAGACACAAAAACCATATATTGTAAGATTTCATTTATATAAAATGTCTAGAATAGGCAAGGCCATAGAGACAGAAAGTAGATTATTGGTTGCCAAGGTCAGGGGCAGGGAGGGGATGGTAAGTGACCACTAATGGGTACAGGGTTTCTCTCTGGGATGATGAAAATGTCCTGGAATTAGAGGTGATGGTTGTAAAGTTCTGTGAAAATACTAAAAACCACTGAATTGCACACTTGCAAAGGGTAAATTTTATGTTACATGAATTATATCTCAATACAGCTTTGATAAGAAAAATTTATGTTCACAGAAGCAAGTTCAAACTTCTCATTTACAAATATAAAAACACATTTGGGAGTTTTATTCAATATTTAATATCACCTAATAGGGTATATTTTATTTTAATATAATTCTAGAATGTAAAGAATGTTTTGCATTTTCCCCACAAATATCATATGGATGGCTCTAAATCCCTTCCAGTTTCTCTCTGTGTACCACACAGATATTGACATGTTCCAAGTATGCCCTAACGTGAGGAAACTATGTATCTACTGGGTTAGCAGAAAGGGAATAATTCTAGAGCCAGATGGAGTTGAGTTTCAATCCTAATTCTGTTGTTTCTGCACCACCACTCAACCCTCACCTCTCTGAGCCTCAGATTTCTAATTTATAAAATGGGAATTAATGTACTTACTGTAGAGGGTACTCACAAGATTTAGAGTTATAAAAGTGGCATGTAGAGAGGAGGAGTCAAGATGGTGGTGTGGGGAGATGCGGAGTTAGCGTCTCCCCACAACTAGGACACCTGCCAGCCACTGCTGGGGGACTTTGACCCCCAAGGAGACAGGAGGAACCCCAGAGTGAACCGGTAGGATGTAGGGGGACTGAGGGGGGAGGAAAAGTGGAGGCCAGACAAGATCGGCACCCCTGAGGCCAGGGAGATCAAGAGAGGCAGGCGGGAGGGGCCCTCCGGGAGGAAAGGGAGAGGAGCAGAGGGTGTTTGCCCCACCCACTCGAGCCCAGGAAGCCTGCTGGGCTCCCAGGTGAGGTCCCCCACCCTCTGAGACCAGGGGTGGGGGGCTCACCTGGCCCCCTTCTGTACCTGGAGCCTAAGCCCCACCCCCCACCCCTCCAGGGCCTTTTCCAGCCCTGTGGGTCCTGCGCATAGGCCCCGCCCACCACCCAAACCTCGCCCTTGCTTAAGCCCCGCCCCCCACAGCCAAGGCCTTTTCCCCTTTTTTTTTGTTTATTTGTTTTGTTTTCTCTTTTCCCTCCTCCTCTTTTTACTATTGTGGAACTGATGTACCTTCTGATGGTTGATTCATCTATATTTTATTTTTATATTCTTTCTAACATATCTGTTAGTTTCCTAGTCTAATTTTATTTTTTACTTTGTTATTGTTCTCTTTTTTTTTTTTTTTTTTTTTGCCACCCCACGCAGATTGGGGGATCTTGATTCACGAGCCCGGGGCCAGGCGGAGGCTCCTGCGGTGGGAGCCCCAAACCATTGGACTAATAGAGACGCTCAGACCCCAGGGAATATTCACTGGAGTGAGGTCTCACAGAGTTCCTCATCTCAGCACCAAGACCCAGCTCCACCCAATAGCCTACAAACTCCAGTGTTAGAAGCCTCAGGCCAAAAGACCAGTAAAACAGGAACACAATCCCACTCATTAAAAAAAAAAAGAGAGAGAGAGGCAGCAAAAAATATGTCACAAATGAAGGAGCAAGGTAAAAACCTACAAGACCAAATAAAGGAAGAGGAAATAGTCAATCCACCTGAAAAAGAATTCAGAGTGATGATAGTAAAGATGATCCAGAATCTCAGAAATAGAATGGACGCATGGATTGAGAAAATACAAGAAATGTTTAACAAAAATCTAGAAGAACTAAAGAACAAACAAACAGAGGTGAACAACACAACAACTGAAATGAAAAATACACTGGAAGGAATCAATAACAGAATAACGGAGGCAGAAGAACGAATGAGTGAGCTGGAAGACAAAATGGTGGAAATAACTGCCAAGGAGCAGAATAAAGAAAAAAGAATGAAAAGAATTGAAGACAATCTCATAGACCTCTGGGACAACACTAAACTCACCAACATTCGAATTATAGGAGTCCCAGAAGAAGAAGAGAAAAAGAAAGGGTCTGAGAAAATATCTGAAGAGATATATTCAAAAACTTCCCTAACATGGGAAAGGAAATAGTCACCCAAGTCCAGGAAGCAAAGAGACTCCCATACAGGATAAACCCTAGGAAAAACACACCAAGACACATATTAATCAAACTAACAAAAATTAAATTCAAAGAAAAAATATTAAAAGCAGCAAGGGAAAAACAAAAAATAACATACAAAGGAATCCCCATAAGTTTATCAGCTGATTTTTCAGTGGAAACTCTGTAGGCCAGAAGGGAGTGGCAGGATATACTTAAAGTGATGAAAGAGAAAAACTTACAACCAAGATTACTCTGCCCAGCAAGGATCTCATTCAGATTTGATGGAGAACTTAAAAGCTTTTCAGACAAACAGAAGCTAAGAGAATTCAGCACCAATAACCTACCTTTACAACAAATGCTAAAGAAACTTCTCTAAGCAGGAAACACAGAGAAGAAAAAGACCCACAAAAACAAACCCAAAACAATTAAGAAAATGGTAGGAACATACATATCAATAATAACCTTGAATGTAAATGGGTTAAATGCCCCAACCAAAGACACAGACTGGCTCAATGGATACAAAAACAAGACCCATATATATATTGTCTACAAGAGACCCACTTCTGACCATACTGAAGGTGAAGGGATGGAAAAAGATATTCCATACACCAACAATGAAAAATCAGAAAGAGAAATTAAGGAAACACTCCCATTTACCATTGCAACAACAACAACAACAAAAATACCTAGGAATAAACCTGCCTAAGGAGGTGAAGACTTGTACTCAGAAAACTATAAAACACTGATGAAAGAAATCAAAGATGACATAAACAGATGGAGAAATATACCATGTTCTTGGATTGGAAGAATCAATATTGTGAAAATGACTATACTACCCAAAGCAATCTACAGAATAAGTGCAATCCCTATCAAATTACCAATGGCATTCTTCACAGAATTAGAACAAAAAAATCTTACAATTCGTATGGAAACACAAAAGACCTTGACTAGCCAAAGCAATCTTGAGAAAGAAAAATGGAGTTGGAGGAATCAGGCTCCCTGACTTCAAACTATACCACAAAGCTACGGTAATTAAGACAGTATGGTACTGGCACAAAAACAGAAATATAGATCAATGGTACAGGATAGAATGCCCAGAGATAAACCCATGCACATATGGGCACCTAATTTATGACAAAGGAGACAAAAACATACAATGGAGAAAAGACAGCCTCTTCAATAAGTGGTGCTGGGAAAACTGGATAGCTACATGTAAAAGAATGAAATTAGAACACTCCCTAACACCATCCACAAAAATAAACTCAAAATGGATTAAAGGCTTAAATGCAAGACCAGACACTATAAAACTTTTAGAGGAAAATATAGGAAAAACACTCTTTGACATAAACCACAGCAAGATCTTTTTTGACCCACCTCCTAGAGTAACAGAAATAAAAATAAAAATAAACAAATGGGACTTAATTAAACTTAAAAGCTTTTGCACAGCAAAGGAAACAATAAACAAGACAAAAAGACAGTGACTTCCCTGGTGGCACAGTGGTTAGGAATCCATCTGCCAATGCAGAGGACACAGGTTCGAGCCCTGGTCTGGGAAGATCCTACATGCTGTGGAGCAACTGAGCCCATGCACCACAACTACCGAGCCTGTGCTCTAGAGCCCGTGAGCCACAACTACTGAGCCTGCGTGCCACAACTAGTGAAGCCTATGCGCCTAGAGCCCATGCTTGGCAAAAAGAGAAAGCCACTGCAACGAGAAGCCCATGCACCACAACGAAGAGTAGCCCCTGCTCGCTGTAACTAAAGAAAAGCCTGTGTGCAGCAACGAAGACACAACGTGGCCCAAAAAAAAAAAAAAAAAAAGAGACAACCCTCAGAATGGGAGAAAACATTTGCAAATGAAACAACAGACAAAGGATTAATCTCCAAAATATAGAAAAAGCTCATGGAGCTCAATATCAAAAAAACAAACAATCCAGTTAAAAAATGGGCAGAAGACCTAAATAGACACTTCACCAAGGAAGACATACAGATGGCCAAGAGGAACATGAAAAGCTGCTCAACATCACTAATTATTAGAGAAATGCAAATCAAAACTACAATGAGATATCACCTCCCACCAGTTGGAATGGCCATTATCAAAAAAGCTAGAAACAATAAATGCTGGAAAGGCTGTGGTGAAAAGGAAACCCTCCTACACTGTTGGTGGGAATATAAATTGATACAACCACTATGGAAAACAGTATGGAGGTTCCTTAAAAAACTAAAAATAGAACTACCAGGGCTTCCCTGGTGGCGCAGTGGTTGGGAGTCCGCCTGCCGATGCAGGGGACACGGGTTTGTGCCCTGGTCCAGGAGGATCCCACATGCCGCGGAGCGGCTGGGCCCGTGAGCCATGGCCGCTGAGCCTGCGCGTCCGGAGCCTGTGCTCTGCAACGGGAGAGGCTACAACAGTGAGAGGCCCACGTTCAGCAAAAAAAATAAAATAAAAATAAAATAAAATAAAAATAGAACTACCATATGACCAAGCAATCCCACTACTGGGCATATACCCTGAAAAAACCATAATTCAAAAAGAGACATGCACCACAATGTTCACTACAGCACTATTTACAATAGCCAAGACATGGAAGCAACCTAAGTGTCCATCGACAGATGAATGGATAAAGAAGATGTGGCATACATATACAATGGAGTATTACTCAGCCATAAAAAGAAATGAAATTGAGTTATTTGTAGTGAGGTGGATGGACCTAGAGTCTGTCATACAGAGTGAAGTAAGTCAGAAAGAGAAAAACAAATACCGTATGCTAATGCATATATATGGAATCTTAAAAATAAAAAAAAAAGGTACTGATGAACTTGGTTGCAGGGCAGGAATAAAGAGGTAGACATAGAGAGTGGAGTTGATGACATGGGGTGGGAGGGCGAAGCTTGGGTGAAGTGAGAGTAGCATCGACATATATACACGACCGAATGTAAATAGTTGGCTGGTGGGAAGCAGCAGCATAGCACAGGGAGATCGGCTTCGTGCTTTTCGATGACCTAGGTGGGTGGGATGGGGAGGCTGGGACGGAGGCTCAGAGGGAGGGGATATGGGGACATGTGTATGCATATGGCTGATTCACTTTGTTGTGCAACAGAAACTAACACGGTATTGTGAAGCAATTATATTCCAATAAATATCTATTAAGTAAATAAATAAATAAAGGTAAGCAAAGTTGGAAAAAAAGTGGCATGTAGTAGGTGCTTAATAAGTCATATCTATTTTGATGACAAGTATAACTGACGTTCACCTTTAGAGCCTGCAATGAAGCCTTAAGCCTGCATTCTAGAATGGCTTTAGCTTTCAAGTGTTCATACTCATTGACACAGCAATTAAACTGTTAGGAATAGATAATTATTTTAGTGGAACAATCAAAGTTGCATGCCATGGTCTATATGTAATGTGTACTGATTTTTAATATGGGAAAAATAACAGAAAACAAATTTAATATAGTATTACAATAAGGATTTGGTTAAATCCTTATGGTTTGGACACAGAGCAATTCATTGAAAACCTACGCAATCATTACAAATGTTATAGAAAAGTATGCTAAGAAATATTTAAATTCGATGTTTAAATTAATAAACGTGGGATGTTTACTATTTATTATTAATGGCACAGAGAAAGTTACATGATATACAATCTCTTTCCAGTTCTGTCTTAAAGTTAATATGTGCACCAAAAGACTTGGAAAAGCTAATTTCCACAAAATGCTAATAACGGTTATCTCTGGGTGGTGAATTATAGGTTGTTTTTATTCTGTGTTTCTATAATTTCTAAATTTTCCAAAAGGCACAGGAATTAGTTTTATAATCAGAAAAAAGTGTTTAAAAAATAAAAGGAAAATTACTGAGTTTCTCTCCTTATTCTCATGACTTACTGAAAAGCTACAAGGAGTGAAACTTGTCAAAAGACACCCCTCAACCCTCATGAAAAAGAGCTAGAGAGTAGAGCAAAGACATCTAGTTTTTCCATCTCAGAGTACCACCTGGTCATTCCTCACGAATCTTACATATCAGCAGTTCTTATGTGTATGCATGTAAGTCTTCTGTGTTGGTGGTGGTTGTTTTTAAGACAATTTTTTTAGAGCAGTTTTAGGTTCACAGCAACATTGAGCAGAATGTACAGAGATTTCTCATACACCTCCACCCCCATGCCCACCATGCATAGCCTCCCCCCATCACCAACATCCCCACCAGAGTGGTGCATTTGTTACAACAGATGAACCTACACGGACACATCATTATCACCCAAAGTCCGTAGTTTATCTTAGGGTTCACTGTTGATGTTGTATATTCTATAGGTTTGGATAAATGTTGATAATATGTATCCACCATTATGGTATCACACACAGTATTTTCCCTGCCCTAAAAATCACCTGTGCTCCGCCTAGTCGTCCTTCTCCCCTCTCTGCACCAGAACCCCTGGCAACCATTGATCTTTTTATTGTCTCCATAGTTTTGCCTTTTCCAAAATGTCATAGAGTTGGAATCATACAGTCGGTAGACTTTTCAGACTGGCTTCTTTCGCTTAGTAGTAGGTGCTTAAGATTCCTCCGTGTCTTCTCATGGTTTGATGATAGCACATTTCTTTTTAGTGCTGAATAATATTCCATTGCCCGGAATATTAGCATTATTGTATGCCAAGTTTTTGGCAATTGTGAATAACGATGCTATCAACATTCAAGTGCAGCTATTTTTGTTTTGTTTCGTTTTGTTTTGTTTTGTTTTGTTTTTTTAACATCTTTATTGGGGTACAATTGCTTTACAATGGTGTGTTAGTTTCTGCTCTATAACAAAGTGAATCAGTTATATATATACATATGTTCCCATATGTCCTCCCTCTTGCGTCTCCCTCCCTCCCACTCTCCTTATCCCACCCCTCCAGGCTGTCACAAAGCACCGAGCTAATATCCCTGTGCCATGCGGCTGCTTCCCACTAGCTATCTACCTTACTACGTTTGTTAGTGTGTGTATGTCCATGACTCTCTCTCGCCCTGTCAAAGCTCACCCTTCCCCCTCCCCATATCCTCAAGTCCGTTCTCCAGTAGGTCAAGTGCAGCTATTTTTGAGGACGTAAGTTTTCAACTCCTCTAGGTAAATACCAAGGAGTGTGATTGCTCTATCATATCATTAAAGTGTGTTTAGTTTTGTAAGGAGCTGCCAAACCGTCTTCCAAATTAGTTGCACCATTTTGTATTCCCATCAGCAGTAAATGAGAGATCCTCGTCAGCATTTGGTGTTGTCAGTGTTCCGGATTTTGGCCATTGTAATGGGTGTGTAGTGGTATCTCATTGTTTTAATTTACATTTCCCTGATGACATATGATGTGGAGCATGTTTTCATGTCCTTATCTGCCATCTGTACATCTTCTTTGGTGAGGTGTCAGTTAAGAGCTTTGGCTCATTTTTAAAATCAGGTCGTTTCCTTATTGTTGAGTTGTAAGGATTCTTTGTATATTGGGGGATAGCAGTCCTTTATCAGATGTGTCTTTTGCAAATATTTTCTCCCAGTCTGTGGCTTGTCTTCTCATTCTCTTGAGGTATCCTGTTTTGAAACAACCATAAATATTTGTGCTTGTATTTTCCATCTCTGAAATGGGAATACTGCCATGAACTATTTTTTGTGTGCTCTGCAGTCTTTAGTCTGAAAATCTGTAAATAATACCCATAATTTCACCTCTCAAACATAAGCACAGTTCATGTTTTAATATTTTGATATATTTTCTTACAATATTTTTCCTATGCATAAGTATTTTTCTTCTAAACTATATTTTCTAACATTTCTTTAGTGAAATTATTTTGCAGTGGACAAACGCCAGTACTCCTGCACTTTACTCCCTTAAATGTCTATCATTGAGAGCACAGAGGAAATAGGAAATTCTTGGGGGTGAGGAGTGGCACTTTTGAAAAATGCACACTCCTGGTTCCATTGCAGGCCTACTTAATCGCTGGAATTACACACGGTGGGACATAGGAATCTGTGTATTTTTTTGGGTTTTGGCTGTGCTGAGTGGCATGCGGGATCTTAGTTCCCTGATCAGGGATCAAACCCATGCTCCCTGCTGTGGAATCGCAGAGTCTTAACCACTGGACCACCAGGGAAGTTTCAGGAATCTGTGTTTTTAACAAGAGGCCAGATGAGTCCTATGCTCAGCGAGGTAGGGAAACACTGGTATAATGAACCTGGTAGTTAAAAGTTGCTTCCACTACATCTTTACCAAATCCTTAGCAGGTGAAATCAAATGAAACAGCCAAGTAAAAGACAGAGTAAACGATTTTTTACTTCCTCTTATTATTATTATTTTTTTACATTGGACATTTGAATGAACTATATGCATTTGGCCCTAGTCTCTCACTGCTAGGAATTTCCTTCAAATCTATAGAATCAAGGTATTTACGTTATCGGATTAATCCAGAAAAAAAATAATCTGATGTGTGAAAATTGCTCCCCATGAGAACCCATGTTATTTCAATTATCCAGTCAAGAGCCTAAATCATAAAAAAGAAACACAGAACCATGTTGACTCTCTTTTCATCTAAAGACATTTCGCTTGAAAGGTAACTGGCTGTTTGGGGGAAATTATTTCTTATATTCAAAAAAAATTTAAACAGTTGCCTATTGGACCAGGTGTGAGAAACTATCATTTCTTCTATAAAATTAGTAGCTTGATTTTTGCTTAGTGTGTTGAAAGTCACTTAAAGGTGCCTTTTATAATATTATTGTTGGTTGAGCTGCATATCTTTTTATGTGTATTAACTTACATTTGCATTTCTTCAGAGGTGGGTCTCCTATTCTTATGCCTTGACTACTTTTCTATTAGGCTATTGGATTTTTGTCCTTGATTTGCAGTTCTTTGTATTTTAGGGATCTACATATGTTTTATATGTCTCTTGTCTACATGTGTTATATACATGTGTGTGTGTGTTAATGACCCAAATATAACAGTTACCCTATTTTAAGTAATGAAATCTTGCATACTAAAATACTTTTTTCCTTTATGGTTCTGGGTTTCACTTTTCTAAGTAAACTTGCAATTATTTTTTGAACAAAAACTGAAAATCATGTATGCATTCAACTTAAGGAATTGGGAGGAAACTAATAAAATGCAGGAAAGGCTTTAAAAGAAGAAAGCTAAAAATAACAAATTAACAGGTAAAACTGAAAGCTCTTTCTAGAAAAAGGTGACAGATCAATAAACCCCTGTACAGCCAAACAAAATAAACGTTCACTATTTAATAACCAAGACAGGAAAAATAGGCTGGAAAAAAAATCAAAGGGAATTATGGTTGACTTCCTACCAACACATTTGAAAATCTAGATGGAATGAATATTTTGGGAACATATTAATTATCAAAACTGAATGTAGAGACAAAAACCTAAAAAGTTGGAGAATAAAGGTCGTGAGATCTATCATCGTCATCATCACCATCAACATCATATCGTGCATTGTAAATCAAAGCTTCCCAGTTTGTTTTACTAAAGTAGCATTCTTAGTACTCAGACCTAATAATTTTCTCCACCTCCTTCCTCAAAAAACCCTATAACCTGGTCTGGCTTAAGATAAATGTAAATCACCATGTACTGCTTTATAAGGATAATAAATAGTCTAGGAGAGCTTATCTGAGGAATACAAGGATGGTTAAACATTAGGGAATCATTGGGACTTCCCTGGTGGTCCAGTGGCTAAAACTCCGTGCTTGCAATGCAAGGGGCCGGGGTTTGATCCCTGGTCAGGGAACTAGATTCCACATGCTGCAACTAAGACTCTGCATGCCACAATGAAGATCTCGTGTGCCACAACTAAGACCAGGCGCAGCCGAATAAATAAATAAATATTAAAACAAAACAAAAGCTTACTCTTTAAAAAGCAAAACAAACAAACAAACAAAACATCAAGGAATTATTAAATTCCATGTCGATAAATTAAAGGAAGAAAACCATAGCAACAAATGTTAAAAACGCAGCTACCAAACTGACCAGCAATTTGTGATTAAAAATTTTAAAGTAATAACCAGCAAAGGAAACTTCTAAAGCCACAAACATCATATGAAATGCTGAGTTAATAAAATGTTGCCATTACAGGCAGGAAGGAGTCTGTAAAGCCAAAACCATTAATATTTGCTACAGTTTTCATCTTCAATCTTTTGTTCCTATATGCCCTAAAATGTTGTCAAGAACTCTGTATCACCTAGCATGTCATCTAACACCTAAAATTTTCAGTGTATACAGTTACAAAGATACAATTACTGGAAGTTGTATAAATAGTGATCTTTTAAAATAAAACCATTATTTCACTCTCAAGTATATCTCAGATTCTATATACCTAAGGGATTTGATGACCACCATCTCCCACTTCAAAAAACACACGGGGGCTTCCCTGGTGGCGCAGTGGTTGAGAGTCCGCCTGCCGATGCAGGGGACACGGGTTCGTGTCCCGGTCCGCGAAGATCCCACATGCCGCGGAGCGGCTGGGCCCGTGAGCCATGGCCGCTGAGCCTGCGCGTCCGGAGCCTGTGCTCCGCAACGAGAGACGCCACAGCAGTTAGTGGCCCACGTACCGCAAAAAAAAAAAAAAAAAAACCCAAAACCCACGGACCAGCTCTTAACGCTTTTTCTCCTTAGATGTTTCCTTTCTGCTTCCCCCAGGGATTTTATATTAGTGTAGCGTTTTTTATGCTTAACTCTTTTATTGATCATTTTATCCCATCACTCTGCCACAAAAAAACATATCAATTTAAAATTTAATTTCCTATAAGTCTCTAAGTATCAACTCTTGTCTAAGGCAAAATTATAATCACCAGTATACAATTGATCAAATTGTGTATGTTATCTCTTTTAAGATTTTTCATGGTTCACAGTTATTAAAGTTATTAAATCTCTCAGTGAGCTAGATTTCTTTCCCTGGTTCGTTTCCACGAATGACTATTCCTTCCTGTTAGAATGAGATGGTTCAGCCTCCATTTGCCTCCTTTTTCACAGATGTAAGTACAGAGAAAGCTCACATTGGTAGATAGAGATGGGCGGGGGCTTACAGCAGTAAAGACCAATTACAATTAGAACTGACAAAAATCGCATTTATACTAGCAGTAAGAATTGTGGCTCAATTCTTTGGTTTTGTTCAGAGTTGCTAATGCATGCCCACATTACAGTGATGTATTCCTGGATTATTTTTACTGAGACGGAAATTCTATTAGTTCTGCCATTTGAGAGCAAGGAAGCGTTGAAAGCCAAAATTTGCAAACACCTGGCCAATTTAACAATGTTACCAGTCCCTAGTCATTCACTTTCTCAGCACAGGTATCTATATTTTGAACTTATGCTAGATTTTCTGGAGGTTTAAAAAACCCAAAACCCTGTATACTGCTTTTCCTCTCTTGAATGGAGAAGGGCAGTTGTGAAATGGGAACGCTTTAACTGTAGGTTCTTGGGCATTGCTGCTTTAACAGAAAACATGCAGAAGTTGAGAACCTAAGAACAATTTCCTTAAAACTCTTATGCCTGTGTAATTCTTGGAAAGTCCCTGTATACTCTAAAGGGACTGTGTACCCCAGTTTGAAGATCATCGTTCTAGGTAATATACTAGAACAAGAATTGATGCAGCAAATAAGATCAGGTTATAAGCACACAGTAGCTTTCCTTTATGAGAGTAAAGACCAATTACAATTAGAACTGACAAAAATCCCATTTATACTAGCAATAAGATCTATAAAACACATATAAATAAATCAAGCAAGACAAATAACTCTTATGTAGAAAGTAAGAAGTATCATGCTCTAAGGAAGGACATAGTCAACCTCAGTGAGTGCAGAGAACCTCCTCTTTCCAAGGTCCCTATTGACTCGTTAAGAAGATTTGACTTTGCCCTGTAGTACTACTTCAAATCCAGTAAAAACCCAGCTTGAATAGGTGCGTTGGGGTGGTGTGGCTAAGTTGAAGTCAATTCCTCTGCCGGAAAAGGAGGTATGTGAAAATAGCTAGGAAATCTCTACGAGGCTGTTGAAGGGGAAATGTTTCCCCCCAGGTCTGAAAACATGCCACAAAGCTCTACTATATGGTACAGGAAGAAACACATACACACACACGTGTAAATAAGTAGAACAGAATGGTAAGTCAAAATAGGCCTAGTGTCTTGGGGAATTTACTATCACAACAGTAATTTTTAAATTAAAGGGAACAAATGAAACCGGCACTATAATGTAGGAATTCTTGGTTATTTATTTGCGGAAAAATATAGAACCATATTTCAGGCATCGTACAAATTCTGGAAAACCTAGGATTTGATCGTTTTGTGTTGGACAAGGTCTTTTTTAACTTTCCTGAAGTGATGAAGAGTGGTGATTTCACAGCAAGGCGTGCTCAGATTTTCACTCAGTAAATGGCTTTTGTCTCTACATGTTAAGAAAAATGATTGAAAAAAAAATGATTGATTTGTGAGTTGGCGAATAAGCCCATTAATTAGAAGTCTTTTCACATGGGTTCTGGTGAACCCAAGCAGCCCATTTCTCTGTTAAAATACCGGTCAAGCCTTGAGTTATTTTAGTGACTGCTATTTAATTCTGCAATTCACAAGTGATGCTTTCTACTAATAAACTCAGGAGAAGTAGTGTAGGAAAGGCAAGGGCTGGAACGAATGGTTCCACCCCAAGGTTCTTGCTTATTAAACTTGGCACTGGGTCCCCCTACTGGCAAAAGGGAGGAAACACATTTCTCTCTCCAACTGTCCAAAGTTTCCTTCCCATACTCCCTCTTAAATTAACCTTTCACCTAGAATTTCATCACTTGTATCTAAAGCATAAAAATCTAAAAGTAGCATCGAGTAATAATGATGCTTCAGGAAGATATCACGTCAATTCCACTTTTTCAAGTACCCCTGGAGAAGCTCATTTTTGGAAGTAGTCTGCCTGGATGTCATGAGACAGCTTCATGAAATATATGGAAAGATGTACTTTAAGCCATTAAGAACTTCCCATAATCTAAGCTGACCTTCTGAGAATCTACTCGGAGTGGAACGTTCCCTCTTCCTAGAAACCAGCCCTTTTGAATTAAGGCTTCAGGACACTTGAGAGGGTCAACATAGTTCTGATGGATAATTCAGGGAGAGGCAATTCACTACAATGTCTTCAGTAAAGACATTTCTCCTCAACCTTTTGATATTTCTGACCTGTAATATTTTTTTCTTTCCTTAACCACTGCAGAAAAAAAAAATCATGATGTTGCAGCCGGTGGGAGTTTATAACCTGAGGACCAGGTTACTAAGAAGAGGGCAGGAAAAGCTCGGGTGCATGTCTAGCTCTGAATACATGATCATTGCTTGCATAGGGTTCCTGACTCTGGGAAGGGTTGTCAATGTGTGCGACTCCTCTGACCATGTGGCTTTCTCTGGTGGATTAACGATGGTCGCCACGAACATTTTTATTGTTGTCTTAACTGGAGGGCTAGCCCTGTGTGCAGGGAGCCAGAAGGCGCAGAGAACCACAAGCCAAGACAGGAAGCAGGAAGGAGGGGCAGAAGGACCTGAAGCCATGCAGAGCCTTTAGTGACTGAGAGACCCATAGCCACACCTGGCAGCTATAAACTGTATCTTAAACTCTGATATCTTCAGGCCATTGAAACTTCGATTTTAAGTCTCTTGAGCATTGATTTTTATATGCAAATAAAACCTAGCTTCTTAAAATCATTTCCTGCTTTTTGCAATGTTTTTGTTCCCAATAGCATAGATGAATTCCCCCTGCAGAAGTCCTTGGGTCTTCATGTTCATGTCATCTGGCCAACCACTTCGCTTCTGGTGGCTGCACCTACCAACCTTTAGCTGTCTTGCAACCATCACTGAAGATCCAGCTGCTGCTTCTCCCTCTGGCTTTTCACATCAGCTCCTGCAGATTTCAGTGTGCACAGAAATGACCCATCCAAGAACCCAGGTGCCCAGGTCACAGTCTGCAGTCTCCTCATATTATCTCTGATATCAGTTATCCACTTTCATGGTTGTTTCCTGTACCTTGTCATCACTGCTACTATGATACCTCAAAGATCATTTCAGGGACCCCACTCTCCCATCACACATTACCTCTTGTCCTCATTAACTTTCTCTTGTACTTCTCACCTGATAATTCTCCAATGTGTTGAAGTTCTTCAACTGTCTTTCTTTTTTTTAAGAAGATGTTGGGGGTAGGAGTTTATTAATTAATTTATTTATTTTTGCTGTGTTGCGTCTTCATTTCTCTGCGAGGGCTTTCTCTAGTTGTGGCAAGCGGGGGCCACTCTTCATCGCGGTGCGCGGGCCTCTCACTATCGCGGCCTGTCTTGTTGCGGAGCACAGGCTCCAGACATGCAGGCTCAGTAGTTATGGCTCACGGGCCCAGTTGCTCCGCGGCATGTGGGATCCTCCCAGACCAGGGCTCGAACCCGTGTCCCCTGCATTAGCAGGCAGATTCTCAACCACTGCACCACCAGGGAAGCCCTCTTCAACTCTTCGGTACCACAGTCTCCTTACTACTCAGAGTGCCTTGACTTTCTTCTTGTCCCTTTTGGAACAAAGCTAGAACACCCCCAACTTCTGCTTCCTTCTGACTCTACATGCCTGGTAAACACACTAGCCTGGGGTAACTGAACTTTCCACAGAGGCACACATCTTGGAGCAACTCACTCAAAAATGTTGACTGGGGCTTCCCTGGTGGCACAGTGGTTGAGAGTCCGTCTGCCGATGCACAGGATGCGGGTTCGTGCCCCAGTCCGGGAAGATCCCACATGCCGCGGAGTGGCTGGGCCCATGATCCATGGCCTCTGAGCCTGCGCATCTGGAGCCTGAGCTCCGCAAAAGGAGAGGCCACAACAGTGAGAGGCCCGCGTACCGCAAAAAAAAAAAAAAATAAGGTTGACTGGCCTCCTTTAAAATCATGATCACCAACTTCCAAGAGCACACTCTACTGCTGTCCCACCTTCCTTTTTTTTTTTTCCTTGTATGTTAATTTTTTTAACATCTTTATTGGAGTATAATTGCTCTACAATGGTGTGTTAGTTTCTGCTTTATAACAAAGTGAATCAGCCATACATATACATATATCCCCATATCTCCTCCCTCTTGCATCTCCCTCTCACCCTCCCTATCCCACCCCTCTAGGTGGTCACAAAGCACGGAGCTGACCTCCCTGTGCTATACGGCTGCTTCCCACTAGCTATCTATTTTACATTTGGTAATGTATATAAGTCCATGCCACTCTCTTACTTCGTCCCAGCTTACCCTTCCCCCTCCCCGTGTCCTCAAGTCCATTCTCTACGTCTGTGTCTTTATTCCTGTCCTGCCCCTAGGTTCTTCAGAACCATTTTTTTTTTTAATGTCCCACCTTTCTGATGTGTCCCCAACTCCTTCAGCTCAGGCTAGGGATTGCCAGACTCCTTGTCATGATACCTAGCAGAAGAGTCCTTCTTCTCCCTCAGCTGACATTTGTGGGCCCCACAATGAAAGTGATTTGCCATGTCACCTACTCACTCTACAGAACCCCCCATTCCACACACCCTACCCCACAGCCTCTGAGTGCTTCACTCTTAAATATGCAGGGAGAGCCCAGAAACTAGGAACTTTCAGCAACGCCTCTGTCATGTTCGACAAGCTCAAAGGATTTCAGAGAATCCAAAGACAAAAAGCAGGAAACAGAAAAAAAAAACCTTTCAACTTGTAATTGATGTTTTCAATATGCAGAGAAATTATGTAAGTAAAATAAGAGTAGGGTGTGATAAGGGATCAGTCAGGGAGAGCAAGAACTCTTAGAAATTATGTCAATGTCCAACAACAGAGAATCTAAAATACATGCATATATGAACAAGGCAAAACCTCTTACTCTCCCTAAAACTGATGTCAAAAAGAAGTAAACACAGGCTTCCCTGGTGGCACAGTGGTTAAAAATCTGCCTGCCAATGCAGGGGACATGGGTTCGAGCCCTGGTCTGGGAAGATCCCACATGCCGCAGAGCAACTGAGCCTGTATGCCACAACTGCTGAAGCCCACGTGCCTAGAGCCTGTGCTCCACAGCAAGAGAAGCCACCGCAATGAGAAGCCTGCGCATCACAACAAAGAGTAGCCCCCCGCTCGCCTCAACTAGAGAAAGCCTGCACGCAGCAATGAAGACCCAACGCAGCCCAAAAAATAAATAAATAAAATTTAAAAAAAGGAAATGCAACAGGAAATCATTAACAGTGGTCATTTCTGGGTAGTGGGGTAAGTAATAATCTTTATTTCTACTTGAGTCATTTTATATTTTTCAAAATTTCCCCAATGTGTAAGTATTTGTAAAAAAAAAAAGAAATTTTTTTTTTTTACAAAACAAAATTGCCTTTATCTATGTCAGTATCCCACTGACCTGGGAAAGGTTATAGGAAATAAAAATACATTCCCAAAAGTAGAGAATGTTTCTGTGCCGTCCAGCAGCAAGGAGCTAGGAGATAATATGTGGATGCCCGGCAGTTCTGCCGATCTGTCATACAGGCAATTCCTCGGTATTATTTTAATATTAACTATAAACTCCTTGCTTTGGCCTCTCCAGCCCTGAAATAGGAATACATGTTTTTGAAATGACTGAAGATTTGTAAGAAAAGTAATATCCAAAGTCCCACTTCCCAAGCATGATGGTGTATTTTCTGTCTCTGTTTCATATGTATAGAGTTTTTCACTTCCTTCTTTTTTACCATTCATATTTTTCAAGTTTTGTTAATAAAATTTCTCTCCTAATGAAAAGAAAGTTATCTCTTCTTAACTGTACTTCTTTCATTATCTACAATTATTTGTAATGGTCCCAGAATGAAAACAACCTCAATATCCATTAGTGGGGGAATGAATTCATTGGGATATACTATACCCCATGGTGGAATACTACATAAAAAGGGAGAAGCTATTGATACACAAAGCAAAAGGATGAATATCAAAATAATTATCCTAAGTGAAAGAAACAAGACAGAATACATACTGAATGATGTCATATATATAAAATGATAAGTAATCTATAGTAACAAAAAGCAGATCAGTGGTTGCCTGGGGATGGGAGGGAAGGAGATGTGAATTACAAAGGGGCACAAAGAAACTTTGGGGGGCAATGGATGTGTTTATGATCTTATTTGTGCTGATGCTTTCATTGTATATAACATATGTCAGAACTCATTGAATTGCACACTTTAAATTTGTGCTGTTTTTTGTACCTCATTTATACCTCCATGAAGCTGTGAATAAAGAAGCATACAGTGAATGATTTTAAGCAGTGTTTCCCCAACCTTTGCCGGTATTAAGAATCTCCTGGTGCCGTGGAAAGTCCACACACCTGGTTCTGATGCTGAGTCCTCCATGGAGCACCAGATGAGTTGTGCTTTCAACAAGGGTCCCGGGATTCTCAAGCTCAGGGCAATTGGGAAACCCTGGTATAAAGTGGGTGGTAGAAGAGAAGGAGATTTCCTTCATCTTGACAAAACCATTATCAGGTGAAGCCGAATGAAATCGCCACCATCAACAGACAGGGAAAAACAAACCTATGATTTCCTAGTGTTTCACGTAAGTGCCTGATCCTTAATTACATATAATACGTGTCCTACCCATCTCCCCTGTAAGAAGTTTCTCAGCCCCTCAGCATCTTCTGTCATTGGATTAATTGGGATGAAAGCTGATGGGTGAAAAATGCTCTCCATAGAATCCATGTTATTGCAATTATCCAATCAAGATCCTGTCTCCTATAAAAGAAACACAGTGAGGTAGCTCTGATCGACGTTTCATCTTGAAGGGTGTTTGCCTCTGTGTTGTTAAGGAGATTCATTTAATCAGGTAACGGAAACTACGTTTTTAAAAATATATGTTGTGGAATGTTTGAAAGTCACTAAAGATGTCTTTTTTCTTATTACTCGGTGAACTCAGGTACGTTTAAAAAAGTTCACTGACTATTGCAATTCCTCAGATGTGTTTCCTGTTTTGCCTTTTGTCTGTTTTTCCTTATTTGTTGATGTTCTTTGTATATAGGATCTTAACTCTTTATTTTCTATGTGTGTAAAATGTATTCCTCCAGTTGGTCATTTACCATAACTTGTCTGTAATGTCTCTTGCTATTCAAGGAATTTTTTTTCCTTGAAAGCATCTCTTTCACTTTTTCCAAGAAAAGCTTGAAAGTTTATTTATTTAGCAAGACTCAAAATAAAACATGTCTTCAACCTAAGGCTCTGGGGAAAAAAAGTAATAAAACCAATAGAAATGGAGGAGGGATTTAATAAGGAAACAAAATAATTTGGAAAACTGAAACCATGCTTGATAGATAAAACTCAAAATTTGTTCTTTGTGTGTGTCTGGCTTTTTTCACTTAGCATAATGTTTTGTTTTTTTATACATCTTTATTGGAGTATAATTGCTTTACAATGTTGTGTTAGTTTCAAAGTTAGTTCTTGAGGAAGGTGACAAGTTGCTAAACCTGGCAAGCCAAGATATTTAGCATTTTATGAATGAGGCAAGAAATATAGTCAGATAAAAAGATCATTGTAATACTTGGCATTTTAGGCAAAATGTATGGTTTTCTTTCTATTTTTTATCTCAGCCTTTATTTAAACAAATGCTAATACATTAAATCTGTGTCTGGCCATATTTTAGCGTTTTTAAAATTGAAATATAATTGACATGCAATATTATGTTAGTTTCAGGTGTACTGTTGATATTTGCATACATTATGAAACGAACACCACAATAAGTCTAGGAACCATCTGTCCCAATACAAAGTTATTAGAATATTATTGACCATATTTCTCATGCTGCATATTACATCCCTGTGGCTTATTTTATAACTGGAGGTTTGTGCCTTTAATCCCCTTCACCTGTTTCACCCACCCACTTCCCACCTCCCTCCCTTCTGGCAACCATCCCTTTGTTCTCTGTATCCATGAGTCTGTTTTCATTTTGTTTGTTTTATTTTTTTAGATTCCACATTTAAGTGAGACCATGCAGTGTTTGTCTTTGTCTGACTTATTTCACTTAGCCTAATACCCTAAAATGTATGGTTTTCTTAAAAAGTTACCAAAGAGTGTTACCAAAAGTTACCAACATTGAATCAAGGAGAGATGGAAACATCAGAACAAACCAACCTTTTTAGAAGAAATGAGGAAGGTGGTCACACATCCACCTAAGTTGGCCTGAAAGGACAAGGGCTTTTAATTCTAAAAGCTTCCCAGTCATCTTACAAAAGCAGTGTTACCCTAACCTCAGCACCCATAGAAATCCTCCCGACAAAACTAAAAATATAATGTAAAAATTCTTAGCAATGCAAGCAAATCATGTCTTTTAAAAACCTTTAATCATAATAATTTTCAAACACTTAGAAAAGTTTTAAAAAGGCACAATGAACACTCCCTACTCTCCACTTAGGTGCAACACATTGTTAATATTTTGACGTAACTGGTACAGGTGTATATAATTTATTATTTGCCGAATTATTATTTGCTGAATCATCTGAGAATAAGTTGCAGACACCATGACATTGCACTCCTGAATTCTTGAACATGCATCTCCTACAGCTAGGGGCATTCCCCTACAAATCTCAATACCACCTTTGCACAAGGAGATTACCTGTATGGTTTACTATAATGAGGAATGCTGATGATGGTTTATTTCAGGAACACAAGGATGGTTCTGTATTAGGAAAATCAATGAACTTCGTCATAGTAACAAAAGAAAGCAGAAAGCCCTATTTATCAGCAAATGCTGAAGAGATATTGGAAAAAATTCCCTAGCAATTCCTGATTAAAATTTCTTAATGAACAATAGAAATAAAATATTCAAAAGAGAACAGCAAATGACAAGCAGCATAAGAAATAGTTAAAACGTTTCCGTTAAAGGCAACGTACAAAACTCCGTGGTTTCTGCGTTCTCCACTGTGTTTGAGATCTTCAACCTCTTTGATCCCAAGGACCATAATATTTTGGGGGAACAACTCTTATTTCCCATATATTGACTTCTTCCGGTGTTCAGCATAAATTAGTCACGATGGATGTAATATCTGGCATTTTTAAAGTGCTGATACTTCTGATCGCTACACCACTTTTAAAAGTATGCATTGAATCTAAACCTTCACCTTCAGCATCCATGTGAAATACACATACACAAGCTCTTCACTAACACTCTGAAACTTTGCTTCATTTCTTTTCCTTCTTTAACTTGTTTTCCGTTTCATTCACTGCCTCCAGAATTGTGTCCTAATGTAATGTTATGCTTTAAAGTCTTTTAAAAAACATCACAATATATAGTTAGTTCTCTGGGACAAAATTATGTATATAGATTTAATTTAAAATTTTTTCTGACCATAAGGTTCTTAATGTAAAATTTCTCCTGAACTGGGTTACAACTATAATAATATATATGTGATCAAAACAACATATTACAAACTATGGTATTAAATGTAAAAAGGGAAATTTGCTTAAGAGCAGCATCTCTAGTCACACAATATATACACTTTTTCTTTTCTTTGCTCTCTTGTCATTTTTTAGTACCTGTTTGCATGTAACTTACTGCTAGGATGAGACCAGGTTCGGAATCCATTCTCTTGTTACTTTTATTTTTCATAAACAGAAGCAAAAGCAATCTTGTTCGCATACATAAAACGATAGGAATGGAAAGAGTCTGATTATAGCTGTGTCACTGAATTCTTTGAATTTTGTCAAGGTTACGTGCAAAAAAATCACATAATCATCCAGCCAGCTTTTCTTACTGAGCTGGCAACTTCATTAATTCTTCCATTTTTTTGGTAACAGGTAAAAATAAGAGACATCTACCTGCAAAACTGTTAGTTACCCAATCATTAGGCATTCACTTTCTTAACATAAACACCTACATTTTGCATTGTGCCTATATTTGGTGCCCCAGATATTTTTAATACCCTGTGCATTGCACTGTAGCAGATAAATATGAATGAGATGCTTTGCTTCTGTGAAGAGGGAGAAGGGCACTTGCCAAAGGGATGCCCTGACTGCAGGCAGGGCAGTTGTAGGAAGGATCACAGGAAGCTGAGGTTGTGGAGTCTGAGGAAGCTCCCTGACAATGAGCCACGTTGATGGTCTTTGTGGCCCTTGAGGGTACATGTGTAGTATATCACTTTGTAGACCAGTGTTCTAGGTAACATAATAAAATAGGAAAATTAAATGGCATACGTCGGGAAAATAATTCCTTTTTTTAAATATTTATTTACTTGGTTGCACTGGGTCTTGGCTGCTGCTCACG
The DNA here is from genome assembly GCF_059928025.1 of Delphinapterus leucas. Taxonomy (NCBI): domain Eukaryota; kingdom Metazoa; phylum Chordata; class Mammalia; order Artiodactyla; family Monodontidae; genus Delphinapterus; species Delphinapterus leucas. The sequence continues at coordinate 28,461,755 of NC_143143.1, forward strand.
GGCTCCTTAGCTGCAGCTCACCAGCTCCTTAGTTGTGGCATGCATGTGGGATCTAGTTCCCTGACCAGGGATTGAATCTGGACCCCCTACATTGGGAGCTCAGAGTCTTAACTCACTGTGCCACCAGAGAAGTCCCGAGAAAATGATTCTTTATGGAGATGACCATATAGCAAGCACATCCAGGTTTATTTATTTATTTTAATAATATTTTGTTATTTATTTATTTGGCTGAGGCATGTGGGATCTAGTTCCCTGACCAGACATCGAACCTGGGCCCCCTGTCTTGGGAGTGAGGAGTCTTAACCACTGGACCACCAGTGAAGTCCCCACATCCAGGTTTAAAATGCAGAGTTTTAAAATTCTTGCCACAAATTTAAACGGCTAGCTAAAAGTAATGGTACAAAAATTCAGCAGTTTTCCTTTATGGGTATAATTAGTAGTTAGAGAATTGATAAAAATCCCACTTAAAAAATATGTGTTGGGCTTCCCTGGTGGCACAGTGGTTGAGAGTCGGCCTGCCGATGCAGGGGACGTGGGGTCGTGCCCCGGTCCGGGAGGATCCCACATGCCGCGGAGCGGCTGGGCCTGTGAGCCATGGCCGCTGAGCCTGCGCGTCCGGAGCCTGTGCTCCGCAGCGGGAGAGGCCACAACAGTGAGGCCCGCGTACCGGGAAAAAAAAAAAAAAAAAGTGTGTTTATACACGTACATGCATACATACAGAAATGAGTTGAGCAGAAGTAAAATGTTAAGCAGGAAATAAGCATAACATTATAATGAAGGCTATAAGGATGAATTCAATCAGTAGAGCCCTTTAAGGAGGAAGACGATGGAAATGTAACTTTTTCCTAAGAAATCATTTTGCTATAATACAATCAAAACCCCAGTCAATCTGCTGGTTGATGGGGAAACACTCCAACCAGATCATAAAACAGGATCCAAATCACTACAATTTGGAAGTAGCAAAGGACTAGAAAATCTCAGCATGTGGCAAACCATGTCCAAGGATATATAGTTTGTCCATATGATTAAGGTGGCATTTCTAAGTAATAGGGGAGGATGAAATATTCCACAAATGGTTTACATATACTTTTCTCTTCCTTTGAGGGAAAATATAGATTCTCATTCAAGCAATGTACAAAAATTACCAATGGATGAAAATGAATAAGGAACATATATAAGACTTCATAATCTTGAAGTCGGGCATTACCTCTTAAATGTTTTTCTTTTTTTTTTTAATTGAAGGATAGTTGATTTACAATGTTTCTGGTGTATAGCAAAGTGATTCACTTATATATTTTTTCCTGTTCTTTATAGGTTATTATAAGATATTGAATATAGTTAAATGTTTCTTAAAATGTAACAAAACATGCCCAGCACCAGGATTCAATTGTCAAAGGGTATTATGCTTAAGAAACCAAGGTAAATAATAATAATAAATAAAAGGGAGAGGAAACTCCCTTGACTTAGTTGAGATAATGGCTCTTAAGCACATTAGTTAGAAACCATGTCCATCATCAGGTGGGTCCTGCATGGTCCAGAGACAGCAAGTGGCCCATCTGTCTGTTAAAATGCCAATCAAGACAAGAGTTACCTACTGACTCTTTCCTTAACTCTGCCCCGCCCAAGCGGCCCTTGGAAGCCTGGAGAACTCAAGACTTCCCTTCAGTTCACTCAGGCAAGGACAAGAGCATCTGTGGGGAACATCTGGAAGTTTTCTGCTCTCTTGCAGGTCAAACGTTGCACCCGGCTCCTCCTACTGGCAGAGGAGAGGAAAACACTGGTCCCTGTGCTGCAGGTCAAAATTCCCTTGTTATGTTTTGTCTGGAGTGCACGTTGCCTTTAACATGTATTACATTACATCTGTGTCTAAACTTTCTTTGTGTTCCATTTAATTTATATCTAATTTATATAATAATCCTAGAATATGACTATCATCTTAGGCTGATAGTTCAATAAAATGCAACCTGAGTCTTCTAGCAAACCTCAGGTCTATGGGTCATGCCCCAATTCCATAGTGTTCTCTGGATATAATCTAGAAGTTTGTGATAGATGGCTTCATGAAGGTTACTGAAAGAAATAGTTAAAGAAAATTAAGAATATGTACTCATCCTCCTGGATTTTCTGTCAGTCTTCTTTGGAAGTCAATTCCCAGGTTGTCCAGGAGGTAGCCCTTTGTTTTATACCATCAGGATACTTGGCAACTCAGTGAATATAATTGAAAATTTGATCCGAAAGAACTGTCATGCCAAATGGGGAGACAGGTTCCTGTCTACCTTTCGAATTATCTAACCCTAACTTTTTCCTACCCCTCATCCTGCAGATAAGACTCATCATGATCCTAGCAACTCAAGCTCGTAGTCAGTGGACTTGGTTTCAAAGAATAACGCAAGAATTCCATAAGCGCATCTGTTTGTTCTATACTGGATTAATAATTTTGCTCCTTGAAATTGCTGTGGTGGCCTTTTTTGCTGATCATTTACCTTTCTCCCTCTCAATGACAATTATTGCTTCCGGCATTGTTTTTATCCTTATTTCTGGAGGGATGGTTTTGTATGGATTATGCCGAAACTCAGAATATGCCCCTCTTCGACCAGAAGAATCAGTGAGGCATCGAACTGCCCAGGATCATCCTGAGGATTTTGAAACAGAGGCAGCAACAATCAGCACCTGGCTATGATATTATATTAAACCCAGATATCATTGGGTCTTTTAACCTTCTGAAAGTTCCTTGAGTATTGTTAAAGCAGAAATAAACTCTGGCTTCTAAAAGGTTTTGTTATCGGAGTTTGGAACGTGCTTGTTCTTTCTTGCCTGTATGGAGTCTTTCTTCCTGCAGAAGTCTCTTCTCTCTCTCATTCTTGTTGGAATTAGTTTTGTCCTGCTTGTTTCTGCAGCTCCCAACCTTCTGGTTCTCTTCCTACTATCACTGAAGGTCCAGCCGCTGCCTCTCATCTGGGTCTTCACTGTCAACTCCAGATTTTAACAAGTACAGAGTTGACCCCTCCAAGACCACAGGTGCCCAGCTCACAGCCCTCCTCACATGCCATGTCCTGTTCTTCCCCCACCAGATACAAAACATGACCACGGAGGTGGGTAAATTGTCATAAGTGCTACTTGTGAGACCCCTAGAACATCACTGCAGGCACCTCATTCCCTCACCACACATACCTCACCACACATTCCTGATTTCTCTCCTTCCCCTCACATGACAATTCTTGACTGTGATGGAGCTCTCCAACCCTTTGCTTAGGTCTCCTCACTCTCTCACAGTGCCTTCACCTTCTTCTTGTCCCATTTGGGCTTCTTTTTTTTTTTCTTTTGGCTGTGCCATGCGGCATGCAGGATCATCTTCCCCGACCAGGGATGGAACCCGTCCCCCTGTGGTGGAAGCACAGAGTCTTAACCACTGGACCGCCAGGAAAGTCCTGGGCTGCTTCTTGATGTCCAAGAAAACCAGAGCCAGGAATTAGTTAAAGCAGTAAGATCAGTGTTTACTCAGGAACTATTGCAACAGGGGAGAGAGAAGAGACCTCAGCATAGAGCTGGGCTCAATTCTGAATACGACATGGTCAAGTGGGGATTTATAGCCCAGGAGGAGGGTGGGGGGGGTGGTCACTGGATAGAAATTTACTAAGGAAACACTAGGTGTGTGTGTGTTTGGGGGTGGTGGTGGTGGTGATTCTGGCTAAACCGACCTAACAGGATTCTTGTAGAAGGCAGGCCAAGGTGATTAGACATCACCTGGGGGTGGGAGGTAGGGAGATGAGGAATTTGATCAGCCGTCAAGGGTGACGGCTTCTCACTAAACGGACTTAGCAAGATTCCTACTCAAATTGGGTGATGCAAAGACCAACACAGAAATGCAGAATTCGAGTCCTGGTTGGGAAGAGGACTCAGAGGAGCCTTTGGTCAAGGAGAGACACTTCATCATTAGGAATACCCCTAATTTTTTGTCGCTTCTAACCCTCCAGGCCTGGGGACATCAGAATTCCACTTAAGCTACTCACTGTGTACATGACTCTATAGAGTAGAGCAAGTCATGCCAAAACGTTGACTGGCTTCTTTTAAAATCACGATCACTGCCTCAGAGGGCACTGCCCACTTCTGTTCCAGCTTTTTGAGGTGTCTCCCACTCCTTCAGACCTAATGGAGAGTGAAATCTTGTTAATATAACTGACCAAAGAGAAGTTTTTTCTCCCTCAACAGATGTGTGGGGTTCCCACAATGAAATGATGACTTATGCCACCTACTCAATCACCCTACAAATCCCCCCAGTGCACCAGCCCTACCCGACAACCCTGAGTGCCTCACTCTGGAATACGAAGGGAGATCCCAGAAACTAGGACCCTTGAGGAATATTTCTGGCATGATCGGCAAACTCGAAGGATTTTGTAGGATGTAGAAACAGTGCAGAGAGCAGCACAGAAAAAATATCTTTCAACTTGCATTTAACATTTTGGACATGTAGGAAACACAGTGTATAAATGGAGTAAGTATAGAGTATTATAAAGCATCACTAAAAAAAAAAAGAGCTCTTGGAAATCAAAAATTAGGGCAAAAATTCAAGATCCAATACTTTTGTATCATACAGGTGAGGGGATAAGGTGAAGAAGAATCATTTACAATGAAAAATACTGGCAACAAGTCCAATAATTTTTTTAAAGATGCAATAGAATAAGATAAACATTTTACCATCCCTGAACTGATGTCAAAAAGAAGTAAACATAATAGGAAACTGACGTTAAGGTGATTGTTTGAGTGGTGGGGTAAGTAATGAACTTTGTTTCTAGTTGAATTTTTTTGGATTTCCCCAAATTTTCACTAAGGCTTTTTTATTACGTGGTAGTAAAAAAAACCTAAATGGTTTAAAAAATAAAATTGCATATATGTATGTACATATATATACATACATACATATACATATATAGATAGATTGATCTATCTATCTCAGCTACTCAGTGAAACATTACAGGAAATGAAAATATACTCCCCCCAAAAGTGGTAAGGAGCTAGAAGATGGTAGCCAGCTTTTCTGCTGACATCGCATACAGACCATTCCTTGGTATTGTTTTAAACACAACCATAAACTTTTTGTCTTGGCTTTTCCACCACTGAAATGGGGAAACATCCCCATGATATTTTTGAAATATCTTGCACTTCTGAAATGGAAGTTCTGTAAGAAAATATATTCAAAGCCCAGCAACTCCCAAACATAAGGATGATTGGTTTTCTGATCATCTTTTTCTCAAATATATAGGATTTAAATTTTTAAATCTATATTTCCAGTCTATGTGTATTCAAGTTTTTGTCAATAAAATTTCCTTTTCAGTAAAACATAGTAAACTGGCATTTATCCTATCTCTTTAATTTCCTAAATGATTTGTAGTGGCCCCGAACTGGAAACAACCTGATACAAGTAAGAAAATGGATAAACCAACAGGGATATATCCATACCTTGCAATATTTCTCAAAAAGGAACAAGCTACAGATACTCAAAACAATACGGATGAATCTCAAAATAATCATCCTAAGTGAAAAAAACAAAACAGAAAAGATTACATACTTGATACTGTTTACATAAAATGCAAAGTGATTTTTAGAAACAGAAAGCAGATCTAGCTGTTGCTTGAATATAGGAGGGAGGGAGGCATGGATTACAAGGGGACATAAGGAAACTTTGGGGGGCAATGGATATGTCTATCTTACTTGTGCTGATGCTTTCATAGATATACACATATGTCAAAACTCATTGAACTTTACACTTTAAATTTGTGCTGTTTTTTATACCTCATTTATACTTCCATGAAGCTGCGAATAAATAAGCACAGAGTAAATCAGTTTTTATTTTTTATTTTTAGCCGTACGCGGGCCTCTCACTGTTGTGGCCTCTCCCATTGCGGAGCACAGGCTCCGGACACGCAGGCCCAGCGGCCTATGGCTCACGGGCCCAGCCACCCCGCGGCATGCGGGATCCTCCCGGACCGGGGCACGAACCCGTGTCCCCTGCATCGGCAGGCGGACTCCCAACCACTGCGCCACCAGGGAAGCCCAGAGTAAATGATTTTAAGCTGTGTTTCCCCAACCTTTGCTGATATGAAGAAGCCCCTGGTGCCGTGGAAAGTCCATGCTCCTGGTCCCACTGCCGGAACCTCCATGAAGCACCAGGTGAATTGTGCTTTCAACAAGGGTCCCGGGAATTCTCAGGCTCAGGGCAGCTGGGAAACCCTGGTACAAATTGGATGGCAGCTGAGAAGGAGGCTTCCCTCATCTTGACCAAACTATCATCAGGTAAAGCCAAATGAAACCACCACCATTAACAGCTCAGGGGACAAAACAAATGACCGTTTCCTAGGCTTTACTCATGACACATTATCCTTAACCACCGTGTAACAGGTGTTTGTCACCAGTCTCTCCTTTAAGTTTCTCAGTCCCCCAGCATCTTCTATCATTGGATGAATTGGGAGAAAGCTAAGCTGATAGGTGAAAATGGCTCTCCATAGAATCCATGTTATTGCAATTATCCAATCAAGATCCTGTCTCCTAGAAAAGAAACACAAAGAGCTGTGCTTAGCATTTCACCTTGAAGGGTGTTTGCTGGTTTCTGTTGTGAAAGAGCTGCATTTAATACCAGGTAAAGCACGCTACAATTTTTTAAATATTTATATAGAAGTAGTGATGTGATTGGAAGTCATTAAGAATGCTCTTTTTCTTCTGACTAGGTAAGGTCAGGGATATCTTTTGAGATTCACAGAGCATTGCAATTCCTCAGATGTAGGTTTTCTGTCATGCCCTTTCTCAATTTTTCTAGTTTTTTCTTAATTTGTGGTGTTCTTTGTATGTAATGGATTTTAACTCTTTGTCTTCTCCACGTTGAAAATAGATTCATCCCATCCTGTCGCTTTAACTTCATCTCTAGTGTTTTTTGTTTTTTTTTCTTTATGGCAGCTGTGCTAATTTTTTTCAGTAAAAACTTGAACGTTTTTCTTTATTTAGCAAGATTGAAATTACACAAAACATGCATTCAACCTAGGAATTGAAAAGAAGCTTTTTAAACATTGGAACTGGAGGAGGAATTTAATATGGAAAAATCTAAAATTAACCAATTGGAAAGCAAACACTATGGTTAATGGATACAACTAAAAGCTGGTTTTTGGAAAAGGAAATTATTCTATTTGGAAATAGGTGAACGCTATCGAGTCAATAAAAAACTTAGTTATTATGAATAAGACAAGAAGTATTGTACACAAAAATTATTAAAAAGATAATGGACAACTTCATACCTATAGACTTGACATGTTAGGTTACATGAATAATTTTCTGGAAAACAGACGTTACCAAAATTAAATTTAGAAAGGACAGAAACTCCAAACAGCCCATTTTCTTCAAAGAATTTTAAAAGTTGGTCACACATTCACCTAGGGATGGCCTAAGGAGCTGATTCCTTTGAGGTGCTGGAAAGCTTTTCAATTATTTTACAAAGGTAGATTTACCCTAGTCTCAGCACCCATAAAAATCCCCACGACAAAACTGGGGCCTTGTTTAAGTTTAAAACATACATGTAAAAATTCCTAACATCACAAGTAAATAAATTCCTACCTTTAAAAAAAAATACTTAGTCATAATAGTTTTCATTCACAAAAGTTTAAATAATCAAAAGATTGCTTACCCACACTTTATTTAGATGCAACAAATTATTTGGTCATAACTGTGGTACATGTGTACATAATTATCATTATTAGTATTTGAATGATTTGAAAGTTGTAGACTTCATAACATTTCACCCTTAAACACTTGAACTTACATCGTGTACATATAAGAGCATTCTCCTACAATAACTCACTTATGTGCAGGACAATTATTGAATAGTTTTAATATAATCAGGATGCCTATGAGGGTTTATTTCAGGAACAGAGGTGAATCCAAATTGGGAAAGTCATCAAATGTCATTGTACTAATAAAAAAAAAGCAGAAAGTCCCGTTTATCAGCAAATGCTGAGAATGTATTTGAAAAAATTCCCTAGAAATTTTCATCACAGTTTGTCAAGGAAGAATAGAAATGTTCTCTAAATGTGCGAAAGAGAATAAGCATTTGTCAAAGAGCATGAGAAATGAACAGAGGGTTTCCGAGAAATGTAATATACACAGTTCTATGGTTTCCAGTGTTCTTATTCGCCACTGTGTTTGAGATCTTCAATTTCTTTGATCCCAAGAACCATAACATTTTTGGAGGACAATTCTGTCTTTCATTATATGTTAAGTTGACTTCTAAAGTTCATCATAAATTAAATTATTCACAATGGATGCTTTGACATATTATAAATGTTGATGTTTCAAAGTAACTGCTACACCACTTTCAAATGAATGCATTGAATTTGAATCTTTAACTCCAGCAACTGTTTGAAATATACATGAACTGAGCTCTTCATCAACAATCTGAAACTTCACATCATTCCTTTTTCTTCAACTTGTTTTTTATTCCATGCACTCCCACCTAGAGCTGTGTCCTAATGTAATACATTATGCCTTAAATCTTTTTTGATCAACATATCATAGTTCTCTGCAGTAAGAGTGTGTATGTAAGCCTAAATTTAAAAATTTTTTGACTGTAAGACTCTAGGTGTTAAGTTTCTTCTAAGTTACAAATACAATTAGTATACATGTGATCAAAACAATGTACTACAAATCGTGTTATTAATATGAAAAGGACACTTGGTAAGGGCTTCATTTTCAATGATGTAATAACATGTTCTTTCTTTTTTTTAATATTTATTTGTTTATTTTTGGCTGCGTCAGATCTTCGTTGCGGCATGTGGGATTCTCTGTTGCAGCACACAGGCTTCTCTCTAGTTGTGGCCCGCGTGCTCAGTATGTGGCGTGTGGGCTTAGTTGCCCCATGGCATGTGGGATCTTAGTTCGCTGACCAGGGATCAAACCCGCGTCCCCTGCATTGGAAGGTGGATTCTTAACCACTGGACCACCAGGGAAGTCCTTAATATGTTCTTTCTTTAACATGTTCTTTCTTTTTTTCTTTTCCCTTTTTAAAATTCATGTTTACTCTTACAGCAGTGAGAGAATTCTCACTGCTAGGATGAACCAATTTCAGCATCATTACACTTCTTGCTTTTATTTTTCACAGACAAACGAAAGAAACTTGTTCACACATATAGAGAGATGGGAAGGTATAGTGATGTCACTTGATATTTTGGACTCCTTCAAGGTTACATGCAGAAATCACAAAATGATCTTTTATCGAGTTATTTTTCCTGAGCTGAAAACTTCATTGATTCCTCCAGTTTTTAACAGCAAAAAAAAAAAAGTGACTTCTGCTTGTAAAACTATTTGTTACCCAGTTATTAGTCATTTATTAAGATAGATGTCCACATTTTGAATTGTGCCTACATTTGGTGCCCTGGATATTTTTTAAATACCTACCCTGATGCAATGCACCACAGCAAGATAAATATGAGAGAGATGATTCTCCTCTGAAGAGGGAGAAGGGCACCTGCCAAAGGGATGCCCTGATTGCAGGCAGAGCAGCTGTAGGAAGGACAACAGGGGACTGAGAATGTGGAGCTTGATGGAGCTTTCCAAACATGAATGGATGGTCTTTGTGTCCCTTGAGGGTACATGTGGGTTCATTTGAAGACCATTGTTCTAGACAATGTAATAAAATAGGAAAACAAAATAGTAAAATGATTGGAAAAATTATTCCTATGACTGTATACCTAGAGAATCCAGGATTCAAGTGAAGAGTTTTAGAATTAGTGCAACAAATTTCAATGGCTGGTGATAAGCAATGGTATACAACTTTAGTAGTTTTCTTTTATGGCTGTAATTGCCAGTTAGAAATAGAACGGATAAAATTCTCAATCATTATATAGAGTTAATCATGTCATTTGATATAATTATGTAGTTGTGTTATACACAGAAGCATAAATATTAAATAAGAAATGAGCATAAAACAGTAATGAGGACTAGAAAGATGAACTCAGTAGTGAGCCCTTCCTGAAAAGGAAGACTTCTTATACAATATAATATCTTTCTAAGAAATTGTTTCTGTCACAATTTCAGTTATAAGCCCTGACTTTTCTTCCTGTGCCAGGAGAAGTCTAACAGACAGGTTGTTGAGGAATACTTTCAACGAGGTCACAAAATGGGATCTAAATCAGTACAATTTGGGACTGGCAAAAGACTAGATGTAAAAGGAAGATAGGGTGTCAAAACACATCTTGTAGTATAGAGTTATTTAATATGATAGGGGTAGCAGGATTTCAAAATAATGTGCAAGGGTGAAATATTCCATAAATGGTAGAGGACTACTTGGCTATTCATTTAGGGGGGAACATAGAGTTCCTTTACATGCAAAAGTACAAAAATTGTCCATGGATTAAAATGAATACCATAGTTATTAAAATGTAACGCTTTATAATCTTGAGGTGGGGTATGCCTCTTAAGTGTTTCTTGAAATGTAACAAAATGTGCCAGTACCAGGATTTGTTGATCAAGTGGACTATATACCTCAGAAACTAAAGATTAATAATAAGGGACTTCCCAGGTGGTCCAGCGGTTAAGACTTTGCCTTTCAATGCAGGGGGGGTGGGGTTCGATCCCTGGTCGGGGAGCTAAGATCCCACATGCCTCGTGGCCAAAAAACCAAAACATAAAACAGAAGCAATATTGTAACAAATTCATTAAGGACTTTAAAAATGGCCATCAAAAAAAATCTTTTAAAAATGATTAATAATAATAATATAATGATGGGGAGAAGTAAATCCCTTGATTCATTTGAGATTGTGGCTCTTAACCACATTAGTTAGAAATCATGTCCATCATCAGGTGGGTCCTGCATGGTCCAGAGACAGCAAGTGGCCCATCTGTCTGTTAAAATGCCAATCAAGACAAGAGTTACCTACTGACTCTTTCCTTAACTCTGCCCCTCCAAGTGGCCCTTTGGAAGTCTGGTGAACTCAAGACTCCTCTTCAGTTCACTCAGGCAAGGACAAGAGCATCAGTGGGAAACACCTGAAGCTTCCTTCAGTCTTGCAGGTTGAACATTGCACTCAGGTCCTCCTACTGGCAGAGGAGAGGAAAACACTGGTCCCTGTGCTGCAGGTCAAAGTTCCCTTGTTATGTTTTGTCTGGAGTGCATATTGCTTTTAGCATGTATTCCATTCCATTCTATTCCATCTGTGTCTAAATTGAATAATGGGGCTCTTGCTTTGTGCTCCATTTCAACTGTATCTGATTAACAATCTTAGGTATACCGCCAAATAATGTTGATATTCCCATAAAATGCAATGTGTGTTCTGAGTCTTTACATACCTGCTAGCAAACCTCAGGACTACATGATATACCCAATTCACTAGTGGTCTCTCTGAAAAGGATCCAGAATTTTGTGATAAATAGCTTCATGAAGATATTGAAAGAAATATTTAAAATAAATAAGGATTAAATACCAATCATCCCTGATTTTCTAGCAACGTTCCTTGGAAGCCAACTCCCAGGTTGTCTTAATCACTAGCCCTTTGTATTATATCACCAGGACACTTTAACTTAGGATGAATGGAATTTGAAACTCCATCTAAAATAAAAGCAAAGCCACACGGTCAACCTTTTGATTTATCTGAACTTAACTTTTTTCTTCCTCTAATCCCTGCAGCTAAAACTCATCATGATCCCATCTTTTCAAGCTAATCGTCAGTGGACCTGGTTTCAGAGGATAACGCAAGAAGAGTTTTCACATAGATTCTGGATATGCTTCTATTTGTTCTATGCTGCAACAATAATATTGTTACTCGGCTGTGTTTTGATCACTTTGTTCTCTGGCCATACCCCTTTCTCCCTTGTAAAGACAATGATTGTTACAGGCATTGTGTTTTTCTTCCTCACTGGACTGATGTACTTGCATGAAGCTAACAAGATATCAGCTTTCATACAAGAAAAATTTTCAAGGAGTAGAAGTGCTCGGGATCCTTGTGAGGCTTTAGAAATGGAGGAACCAACAGTTATCACCTGATTGTAATATTATCTTAAACCTGGAAATCCTTGGGACTTGGGACAATTTAAAGATTTAAATAAAAATAAACTCTGGCTTTTAAAAAGCTTATTTGATTTTGGAATGTTTCTGTTCCCTATTGCCTCTTTGAAATCTTCTTGCAGAAGCTCCTGTTCTTTCAAGGTTGCACCAGATAAATGAACCAAATTTCTCTTCCCTGTTTCTGCGGGTCGCTTCCAACGATCACTGAAGATCCAGCTGCTGCCTCTCGCTCTGGCTTTTCAAGAAACTCCTGCAGATTTTCATGTGCACAGTTGACCCACCCAAGACCACAGGTGCCCAGCTCATGGCCCTCCTCACTTGCAATGCCCCGATCTTGTCCATGGTCCTGCCCTGTAACTTTTCATCACTGTTACCTGTGAGTCCCCAGAACATCCCTTCAGACATCCCTTTCTTGCACCACACAGCCCCTATCATCCTTGGTCAATTTCCCTAGCATCCCTCACCTGACCATTCCCCAATGTGATGGTGTCGTACACCCTTCTGACACTGAGGTCTCCTTACTCTCCCACAGTGCCTCGACTTCTTGTCTCTGTTGGGCTTCCTCTTGGAATTACCTTTTCCTCCTCTTATAACTATACATGCCTGGTGACATGTGAACTTAATTGAACCAAGCTATCCCCCTGTGTACATGAATCCAAGGAGGTAATCACTCAGTAAAGGTGACTGCTTCCTTTCAATCATGAGCATTCACCAAAGGGGAATCGCCGCTGCTGTCCTGCTTTTCTTATGTGTCCCCAGTCCTACAGTTCAGGCGGGAGATCGGAAGAATCTTTCCTAAGTTAACTGGCCAAAGAAAAACTGTTCCTTCTCCCCTAACATGTAGGGATCCCGTAATGAAAACAGTGGCTCAACCTACTCACCATGGAAATCCTGCCATTCAACAAGCACCACTCAACAGCCCTGAAGTCCTCACTCTGAAATGAGAAGGGAAAGCCCAGAAACTAGGACCCTTTGGGAATGCCTCTGCGATGACTTGCAAACTCAAAAGACTTTAGAGGGCACAGAGAGTGCAAGGAGCAGTAAACAGAAATATCTTTCAACTATGTAATTGACATTTTCAGACGCTTAGAACATACTGCATAATAGAAACAACGATAGGGGGCTATAAAGGATCCGTAAGAAAAAAGCAGGAGCTCTTGAATTAAAAATGAGAGCAGGGACTTCCCTGGCAGTCCAGTGGTTAAGACTTCGCCTTCCAATGGAGGGGGTGCGGGTTTGATCCCTGGTCAGGGAGTTAAGATCCCACATGCCTCGTGGCCAAAAAACCAAAACATAAAAAAACAGAAGCAATATTGTAATAAATTCAATAAAGACTTTAAAAATGGTCCACATCAAAAAAAATCTTAAAAAAATGAGAGCAGAACTTAAAAATCTAAAAAAGTTGTGTATGATAAATGTAAAGAGATATATTCAAGGACAACAATTTACAATGGGGGAAAACTGAAAACAATGTCCAACAATGGAGAATTGTTCAAAATCTTTATACAACAGAACTAGACAATGAAATATCTTACCATCCCTAACTGATGTGAAAAAGATAGAAACAAAAAAGGAAACCATCATTAATGGTGATTGTTTCTGGGACATGGAATAACTAATGACCTTCTTTGTACTTGGATATTTTATTTTCCCAAATTTCCCAGGACTCTGCAGTCAAAACAAAATGTTAAAAAATAAAATTTCTATTATATATATATCAATATCCAGGTGACCTGGTTCAAGGATACAGGACATGAAAGTACATTTCCAAAAGGGAGAATTCCTGTGCTGTCCAGCAGCAGGGAGGGAGAGCCGGCTGTATGGATGCCAGCTGTTGTGACAATCTCTCATATTTGCTACATTTTTTTTAAACAGCTATAAATTTTTTCCTTGAATTTTTCACCATTGAACTACCGATACATCACCTAGATGTTTTTGAAGTGTCTTACACTTTTTTTTTTTTTTTTTTGCGGTACGCGGGCCTCTCACTGTTGTGGCCTCTCCCGTTGCGGAGCACAGGCTCCGGACGCGCAGGCCCAGCGGCCATGGCTCACGGGCCCAGCCGCTCCGCGGCACGCGGGATCCTCCGGGACCGGGGCACGAACCCGTGTCCCCTGCATCGTCAGGCGGATTCTCAACCACTGCGCCACCAGGAAAGCCCTGAAGTGTCTTACACTTTTGAGATTGAAAATCTGTGAGAAACTAATATTCAAGTCCCCACCTCCCAAACATAAGGGTGGTGCATTTTCTAAGTCTTTTTCTCCACGTGCATAGGGTGTTTCTTTTCTCTTCTTTATTACCATCTGTCATATTCAACTTTTTCCTAGCGAAATTTTTCAAATGAAAAGGGAAAAGTCATTTCTCTTTCATTGTACCTCTTTAATTATCTAGAATTACTTTTAATAGTCTCAACTGGAAACAACCTAAATACCCATCTACAGAGGGAATGAATAAACAAACTATGATTTATCCATATAGTGGACTACCACTCAACATGAAAACAATCTGTTGATACCCAAGACATGAATGAGTCTCAAAATAATTATTCTGAGGGAGCAAACCAGACAGAGAAGAGTACATGCTGGATGATGTTTATATTCTATATTTATATAAAATGAAAAATCATTTCTAATGACAGAAAGCAGATTGGTGGTTGTCTGCGAGCGGGAAGGAGGGAGGTACAAATTGCAAAGAAGCACAAGCCAACTCGGGGTGATGGGTATGTTTATTTTATCTTAATTAAGCTGATGCTCTCATGGGTTCATACATGCCAAAATTCAATGAATTGTACACTTTAAATTTGTGCTGCTTTTTGTACCTCATTTGTACATTCATGAAGCTGTGAATAAAGAAGCATACAGTGAATGATTTTAAGCAGTGTTTCCCCAACCTTTGCCGGTATTAAGAATCTCCTGGTGCCGTGGAAAGTCCACACACCTGGTTCTGATGCTGAGTCCTCCATGGAGCACCAGATGAGTTGTGCTTTCAACAAGGGTCCCGGGATTCTCAAGCTCAGGGCAACTGGGAAACCCTGGTATAAAGTGGGTGGTAGAAGAGAAGGAGATTTCCCTCATCTTGACCAAACCATTATCAGGTGAAGCCGAATGAAACCGCCACCATCAACAGACAGGGAAAAACAAACCTATGATTTCCTAGTGTTTCACACAAGTACATGATCCTTAACCACTATATAACAAGGGTTTGTTACCAGGCTCTCCTTACCTGAGTTACCATACTCAGCACCCCCCCAGCATCTTACATCATTGGATGAATTGGGAGAAAGCTAAGCAGATGGGTGAAAAGGAATAGATTCTCTCCATAGAATCCGTGTTATTGCAATTATCCAATCAAGATGCTGTCACCTATAAAAGAAACACAAAGAGCTGTGCTTGGTGTTTCATCTTGAAAGGAGTTTGACTTTTTTGGTGGTTCAAGAGCTGTGTTTCATACCAGGTAAAGGAAGCTACAATTTTTTGCGTATAACTGTGTGGTGTGCTTGGAAATCATTGTAGGATGCTCTTTTTATCATTACTAGATGAGGTCAGGGATGTGTTTTTAGATTCATTGATCATTGCAGTTCCTCAGATGTGAGTTCCCTGTTATGTCCTTTGTCTGTTTTTCTTTTTCCTTAATTTGTTGATGTTCTTTGTTTATGAAGGATATTAACTCTTTATCCTCTATGTGTGTAAAATATATTCTCTTAATTGGTCACTTACCATAACTTTG
This sequence comes from Delphinapterus leucas, assembly GCF_059928025.1. Lineage (NCBI taxonomy): Eukaryota > Metazoa > Chordata > Mammalia > Artiodactyla > Monodontidae > Delphinapterus > Delphinapterus leucas. The sequence continues at coordinate 28,477,518 of NC_143143.1, forward strand.
TGATGTCATGCCCACCAAGAGATTTTTTTTTTCTTTTAAGGCATCTCTATTTCAGTTTTTGAGTAAAGCATAAGTGCTTTCCTTATTTGGCAAGACTGAAAATATGCATTCAGCCTAAGAAACTAGAATAAATAAAATCAATGGAAATAAAGGAGGAAATTTAAAAGCCTAGATTAAATTCAAAATCAAGTACAATACCACGCCTGATGGGTAAAACTAAAAGCTTGCTCTTGTAAATGGTGACAAATAGATCAACTCTGTCAAAACAATAAAAAAAAAAAAGTATTTGGTGAACAATACAAGAAATATAGTCAGGTAAAAAGAATTATAAAAAAAGGTAATGTACAACTTCATATCAAAATACCTGATAATTTAGGTTAAAGAGATGGTTTCCTTGAAAAGTTACCAAAATGGATTCAAGAAGCAACAGAAAGTTGCAGCAGACATATAAATCACGCTAGAAGATATGAGAAATGTATTCACACCTCCACCTAAAGAGCCCGAGAGCCTATTGCTTTGCGCTCTAGAAGTCTTCCAAAGGCACCTTTTTCCAAACGTAATGTTACCTCAGCCCCAGCACCCATAAAAATCTTCATGATGAAACTGGGGCATAGTCTAACTCAAAAACCTACATTGTAAAGTTCCTAACATAGTGAGCAAATAAAATCTTACCTTTTAAAAACATTTAATCTCAATTTCCAAGTGTGTAAAATGTTAAAACACAATGAACACCCATCTACCCTCCTTAATATCAACAAATTAACATTTTGTTGTAACTTTGGTACATGTTCACATCATTTGTTGCTGTTATTATTATTATTGCTATTATTATGGTTTGCCGAATCACTTGAGAATCAGTGGCAGACTTTACGAATTGCATGCCTAAATGCTTGAACCTGCCTCTCCTGTGAAGAAGGGCATTCTCCTACAAAAACTGAAGACCACCTTGATTAATAAAATTACTTGTACCATTTAACAAAGACGGCCATGAGTATTTATTTCAAGAACACAAGGATAGGTCTAAATGAGGAAAATTGATAAACTTCATCATATTAATAAAGGAAAGCAGAAAGTTACATTTACCAACAAGTGCTGAAAATGCATTTGACAAAATTCCCTAGCAATTTCTTATGACAAATTCTCAAAGAAGAATGGAGATGCTGATTCTAAAAAAGAGAATCTGCTAACAACAAAGAATGTAAGAAATGGTGAAGCAACCAAAGCATTTGCTCTAAAGGTAATCTACGAAGCGAGGCAGTTTTCAATTATATTCTCCTCGTGTTTGAGCTCTTCAATTTCTTTGATCTCATGCATCATAATATTTTTGGAGACAACTCCATAGTTACTTGTACATTAAGTTGCACTTCTAAAGGTTTCCATCACGTTAAGTAGTCACAAAGAATGCACTCTCTGGAATTTTGTAAATGCTGACCCTTCAAAATAACTGTTATACTGTAACTGAAAGTCGGGTCCGGCTGCTCGCTGCTTAAAAGCCAATAAAGAGGCAAGATTGGTGGAAAGGAAAGCTTGCTTTATTTTGGATGTGGGCAACCTGTCCAAAGGCCAGCTCCCCCCTCCCCCCAACAGTCATGGGGCAAGAGCTTTTATAGGTGAAGGGAGGGGGCTACATGCAGAAAGATCACAGTCAGCTCTGACCGTCATCTTGAAATTGGTCATCGGTGGTCTGACCAGTGTCATCTTGATGGTTTTAAGTACAGTTAATCTTCAGTTCCAGGGTCGGTTTGTTTCCATTTCTTGAGGCCAGTTCTTGGAACTGTGGCAGCTTATGTCATGGCTACAGTCTGGTCATCATGTAATTAACTTCTTCCACCTGGTGGAGGTTTCAGTATCTATAAGACAGCTCGCAGGATAAGGCTCAGAATATTATCTATAGCCCTCGAAGAGGAACTAAAGTTCCTTGACTATGCTTAATGACTAAACTATTATTATTTAGTCTTGTTGGACTATTTTCCTTTGTTTCTGCATTTTCTCACTTCTCTGATTAAACTTGTTCGTTGTCTAAAGTTTTCCACAGACAAAAGGCAGGCTGAGGATATGGGAGCGAAGGACGACAGGGTCCTGCTCCATTTCAATACTCTTTTTATTTATTTATTTATTTATTTTACCACTTTAACCTTTTTAAAAATATTTATTTATTTGGCTGCATCAGGTCTTAGTTGCAGCACGTGGGATCTTCATCACGGCATGTGGGATCTTTCGTTGCGGTGCTTGGGCTTCTCTCTAGCTGCAACTATGGGCTCCGTAGTTGCAGCACACAGGCTCTCTAGTTGTGGCGTGGGTGCAGCATGTGGGATCTTAGTTCCCCGACCAGGGATCGAACCCACGTCCCCTGCATTGGAAGGCAGATTCTAAACCACTGGACCACCAGAGAAGTCCCCTTAATACTACTTTTAAATGTATATATAAATTTGAATCTTCACCACCATCGTGCATTTGAAATACACATAAACAAATTCTTCTTTAACAGTCTGAAGTTTTTCTTCATTTCCTTTTCTTTAATCTGTTCTTCCATTCCATTCAATCTCTCCTGAAATGTATCTTAATGTTATGCTTTCAAGTCCTTTTTGATCACCCATATCATTGTTCCCTACAACAAAGGTATATCCGTATAGATAAACTTGGATTTAAGGCAAATTCTTCTGACCATGACGTTCTAACAGTAAAACTTTTTCTGAACTAGTTTACAATTACGATTAGTATACATGTGATCAAAACAACATTGCTATGGTCTGAATGTGTCTCCCCCAAATTCATATGTTGAAATCCTACTCGACCCCCAAGGTGATAGTATTAGGAGGTGGGGCTTTTGGTAGGTGATTAGGTCATAACGACTGAGATCTAATGAGTGGGATTAATGCTCTTAGAAAATATCCCACAGGGACTTCCCTGGTGGCGCAGTGGTTAAGAATCTGCCTGCCAATGCAGGGGACACGGGTTCCAGCCCTGGTCTGGGAAGATCCCATATGCAGCAAAGCAGCTAAACCCGTGCATCACAACTACTGAGGCTGCGTGCCACAACTACTGAAGCCCATGCACCTAGAGCCCGTGCTCCGCAACAAGAGGAGCCACTGCAATGAGAAGCCTGCGCACCGCAACGAAGAGTAGCCCCCGCTCGCCGCAACTAGAGAAAGCCTGTGCACAGCAACGAAGACCCAACGCAGCCACAAATAAATAAATAAATAAATTTATTTAAAAAAAAAAAATCCCACAGGCCTCCCTCACCCCTTCCCCAAAGTGGTGATAAAAGGAAAAATCTGTAACCCAGGAGAAGGTTCTCACCGGTGTATGTTAGCACCCTGATCTCAGTGTTGCAGCCCCTAGACTGTGATCACTACCTTTCTGCTGTTTATAAGCCTTTTCTGTGGTATTTTGTTATAGCAGCTCCAATGGACTGAGAAAAACATATTATAAATTTGTTATTAAACATGCAGAGAAAACTTTTAAGGACTGCACCTCCAAAGAATATGTATACCTTTTTCTTTTGTTTTTTTTGCTTTTTAAAAAAATATTTATTTATTTATTGGCTGTGTTGGGCCTTCGTTGCTGCACGCGGGCTTTCTCTAGTTGCAGCAAGTGGGGGCTACTCTTCCTCACGGTGCGCGGGCTTCTCACTACGGTGGCTTCTCTTGTTGCCAATCTTGGGCTCTAGGTGTGCAGGCTTCAGTAGTTGTGGCCCATGGGCTCAGCTGCTCCGCGGCATGTGGGATCTCCCCGGACCAGGGCTCGAACCCGTGTCCCCTGCATTGGCAGGCGGATTCTTAACCACTGAGCCCCCATGGAAGTCCCATGGCTTGGTTTTTGGCTCTCTCTCTATCCAATGACCTTTTGGGTTGTCCAGACCTTATCACCCATAACACAGTGCCCTGAATTCTCACTTTTAGTCATTCCAATATCTTAGGTCCTTTGTACTATTGTTCCCACTGTTGAAATTCTTTTCTCATGAGACCTCCAACTCAAAAACTCCCAATTTTCTCACTTTCCATGAATCTTCTAGTGTCTTCATGTCCCCCCTCATCTAACTGAGACCCCATATCCCACCATCATCGCTCCCTTTCAAATACCCTCCAACTCTCCTTATCTCTCCCCCTCCACTTGCTTCCTAAAATATATGAAACTTGGTCAATATAAGAATTTATTTCTTAGGTGCCTGTACCGAGGCAGCTAAACATTATGCTTTAACTGACTCGTATTGATCTAAAATCAAGGTCACCCATGTCAACTGGGCATCAGGCTTCTTGTCCATCCTTCTTACCACCCCCCAACTTCTCATGGGAGATTGGGAGATTCCTTTCTCAGGAGACTTACCACCTTAAAAAGAAGAGACCTAGGCTCACTCAGTGAAAAGTTGGTTGGCCTCTTTATACTTCTTCTGTAAAGTTCACCAGTTGACAAGGCTGTTCGCAGAGCTCCTGATTGGCTCTTCGATGCTTTATTCTTAATACAGGAAGCAAAGAATTACAGACATCTGAAGAAAGCTCTACTATGAACGAGTCACCCAAACAAGAAGAAAAAAATGGAACTAGGAAAGAACAAAAACAATGCAGGATGCCTTCCAATTTCCAACAGAAAATAAATTCCTACCTCAAAAAGCTATACCCAGCAAAATTATCAATCAAATGTGAGGTTAGAAGAGAGATGTTTTCAGACATGCAAGGTCAGAAACATTGGCTTGACATATACTCTTTCTCAAGAAACCTCACAGAAACAAGTCCTGAAACCAACAAAGTAAAAGCTTTGTATTGAGATAGGAGATGCAGGGAGATTACACACTCTGCCCAAGGTTTTTCAGCTCTCTTCAGTCAAAAAGTCAAACCTGAGCTTTCTGGTTCTCAGTCCAGTGCTTATTTCACTATATCACATTTTTTGCAATATTTGACTCAATAAAATTGTGAGTTTTAGAATACAAGATTCTTTTTACGTTGTTACAATGCTAAAGTAGGATTTCCAGTTGGTCATTCCATTTAATATTATTTAAGCACCAAAATAAAATAATCTTATAGGCCTGTTGTGGTTTCCTTGACATGTCAATTGCTATTGTCACAAATGAGTCCATGTATAACTGGTGGAATCCGGTCAGTGTCTGTCTTGGTTTTGATAGTATAACACACTAACCCTGGGAGAGGCTGGGGAAGAGCACACGGGACTTCCCTATACATTTCTTAGCAACCTCCTTTGAATCTATAATTATTTCAAAGTAATAAGTTAAAAAATTAAGTGATATTAAAACACAGACTATTGACATTTAAAAACCCAAGTTCAGGTTGTCTAATTTTACATTGGAAAGAAACTCCCGAAATGCTACTGTAATTATAAGAATTGGCCACAGGGTGTCACTAGTGGTCTGCCATAGCCCTCTGAAATTCCGCCCCCCCCCCCATACAAGATGTTATTCAGGAAGAAAAGGACTTGCTTTTATTTTGTGTGTGTTGGGGGGAGTTTACAATTTCTTTTTTTTGTTTTTTGTTTTTCCTTTTATTGAGATATAATTGGCATACAGTACTGTATAACTTTAATGTGTACAGTGTAATGATTTGGCTTACATACCTCATTAAACAGTTATCATAAGTTTAGTGAGCATCCATCACCTCATATACATACAAAATTAAAGACATAGAAAAATTTTTTTCCTCAGTGGTGAGAAATCTTAGGATTTACTTTCTTTCCAATATAACATACAGCAGTGTTAATTATATTTATCATGTTGTACATTAAGTCTCTGGTACTTATTATACAATGACTTGACGTTTGTACCTTTTGACCACCTTCATCCAACTGGCCACTTAAAGAATAAAGAATATAAAACTTCCATATTCAAACATAGTTTTTTCTGACTGGGAGCACTGGGAAATCCCAATATCCCACTCTTTTTTTAGGTGAAAACACAGAAACCCCTAAGAAAAAGAATAGAGTTTAAAGAAAGCAAATGGGGCAGTCTCTAGAGGAATTTCACTTCTCAAAAGTGCGGTCCATGGACCAGTAGTGCTGGCATGGCCTAAGAATTTGTAAGATGTCCAAAAACCTCAGGCCCTACCCCAGGTGTACTGAATTAGATTCCTAACAAGCTCAAAGTGTCAATGTTGCTGGTCCACCGACTACACTTTGGGTAGTAAAAATCTAGAAGGGACCAAAGAAAATAAATGGAGGCCTGGAAAATACCAGCTGCTGCCAATACAATAAAACCGTCCTGGGATTTCCCTGGTGGCGCCGTGGTTAAGAGTCTGCCTGCCAATGCAGGGGACACGGGTTTGAGCCCTGGTCCAGGAAGACTCCACATGCCGCGGAGCAACTAAGCCCGTGCACCACAACTACTGAGCCTGCGCCCTAGAGCCCATGAGCCACAACTACTGAGCTCGTGTGCCACAACTACTGAAGCCTGTGTGCCTAGAGCCCATGCTCTGCAACAAGAGAAGCCACCGCCATGAGAAGCCTGTGCACCACAACGAAGAGTAGCCCCTGCTTGCCGCAACTAGAGAAAGTCCATGAGCAGCAACGGAGACCCAACTCAGCCAAAAAAATAAGTCCTAATTTGGAGCTCACTAAATCGGAATTATAATGTTAACCTGGATTCGATTAAATATTACAAGTTGATGGTTCATGCAAAATGCTTAATTATACCCACAAAATATGTTTGCACATATATGTGTATACACATAAAATATGTAAATTATATTCCATGTTTATTATATGTCAAACTTTGCTTTGATCTTGCAAAAAAAAGTTTAGTGATAGCTCGTTTTAGAAACTTAGACCGAAACATTAATAATGGTTTAAACTAACCTGTTGATTTTTTAAATAAAATGATATATTCTATGATCATTTAAAGATTTTTTTTGATGTGGACCATTTTTAAAGTCTTTATTGAATTTGTTACACTATTGCTTCTGTTTTATGTTTTGGCTTTTTGGCTGTGAGGCATGTGGGATCTTAGTTCCCCAACCAGGGATCAAATCCGCACCCCCTGCATTGGAAGGCGAAGTCTTAACCACTGGACCGCCAGGGAAGTCCTCTCTATGATCATTTAATAATTACTGAATTCCAAGAAGATTACTGGTGTCACCTTCTCTCTTTAGATTGGAGTTGCTTAAATGCCTAAAAGCAGGTAGTTTCAAATGTTGCCAGGATGTTCTCAGAATATTCTGTAGTAAAGCTTTCAGGGTTTAATGGGGAAACATTTTACTTTTTTTCCCCTAGCACTTTTACTTTTTAATCTCTTGATATTGTGGTTGTTTAGATCCACCTTATTTTCTTCCTGCAGTTCGTGAATGCTGTTCACTTTTCCCATATCCTTTCTCTTAACTTTTGCATTTGACCTATAATATTCTAGTATTCCTCTGGGGTCTTTTGCCTTCCAAAATGGATTTTTAGTATATGAATGGCTTTTATCTATACAATTAACAGTTCCTCACTTTTTAAAAGCTATTTTACTTCACAGCCTTTTAGGAATTTACTTAATTGCTTTTATGAAGTAAATACTTTCCAGAGCTTCTACTTTAAAAAAAATTTTTTTTGGTAAAAAGCACATAACACAAAAATTTCCACCAGAACTGCTACTTTTGTTTCTTAAACATGTTGAACTTTGTCACAGAATTGGCTTCTTTGAAGGACAGTTTGCTCCCAGTTTGCTCCCTGGCTGATCACTTCTTATTGTTGACTTTTCCTTCCTTGTCTTTGCATTTTGTTGCCTGACCTTTTCTCTGATCTTATCAGTCTGTGCTTTATTTCCTCCTGGCAGGATGACTTCTATCACAGGGACATCTCAGTCACGATGGATAGAATGTTATTTAATAATTGCTTGATTTTCATAACTAAGTATAAAATGTTACAAAATACTAATTCAAAAAGATATATGCACCCTAACTCATAGTAGCGTTATTTACAATTGTCAAGGTATGGAAGCAACATAAGTGGCCATCAACAGATGAATGGATAAAGAAGATGTGGTATATACATATACAATGGAATACTACTTAGCTGTACAAAAGAATGTAATGTTGCCATTTGCAGCCACATGGATGAACTTGGAGGACATTATACTAAGTGAAATAAGTCAGACAGAGAAAGACAAATACTTTATGATATCACTTATATGTGGAATCTAAAAAATACAACTAACTAGTGAATAAAACAAAGAAGAAGCAGACTCACAGAAACAGAGAACAAACAAGTGGGGAGGGTTTCCCTGGTGGCGCAGTGGTTGAGAGTCCACCTGCCGATGCAGGGGACACGGGTTCGTGCCCCTGTCTGGGAAGATCCCACATGCCACGGAGCGGCTGGGCCCGTGAGCCATGGCCGCTGAGCCTGCGCGTCCGGAGCCTGTGCTCCGCAACGGGAGAGGCCGCAACGGTGAGAGGCCCACGTACCGAAAAAAAAAAAAAAAAAACGAGTGGGGAGAGGGAAGTGGGGAGGGGCAATATAGGAGTGGGGAGATAAAGGGTTATTATGGGATTATATGAAATCATGTGTGTGGAACTTCTGAAAATTATAAAGCATTATAGAATTTAAAGAATCATTCAATAAAAATTTTTTTAATAGCTTAGAAAACTTAATGAAAAGTTATAGCCTTTTAATTGTAACAAAAACTCTATATAAAACCTTAGAGAAAAATATTAATGCCATATACACTTTAAAGGAACCCAAATGTAGGGCTTCCCTGGTGGCGCAGTGGTTGAGAGTCCGCCTGCCGACGCAGGGGACACGGGTTCGTTCCCCGATCCGGGAAGATCCCACATGCCGCGGAGCGCCTGGGCCCGTGAGCCATGGCCGCTGAGCTTGCGCGTCCGGAGCCTGTGCTCCGCAACGGGAGAGGCCACAACAGTGAGAGGCCCGCGTACTGCAAAAAAAATAAAAAATATAAAGGAACCCAAATGTAGAACTGAATAAATATACTTTAATATTGAATAGAAATAGAAAATATTAGAATATATAAGTGTATGCATATGCAATTTAAAAATATATATATAAAATGTTGCATGTATCCTTTTTGACTTGCATGTCTTCCAAGAGCCTTCATGCTCATGGAAATCTTTCAAGGTGACCTTTTAACTTTAATTTTTATTCTTTTTTGGCCGCATGGCATGAGGGATCTTATTTCCCTGACCAGGGATCGAACCTGCACCTCCTGCAGTGGAACTGCAGCGTCTTAACCACCAGACCACCAGGAAAGTCCCTCAAGGTGGCCTTTTAAATTCCCCTTAGGATCTCTGTGTTTCAGAGCAGTGGGTGTCTAGGAGCATGTATTCATAACCAATGTCTTTCTATCTACCACCACCCATCTGATCTGCTGTACTTTGGATTAATTTCTTACTAGCAAACTGTCTTTTTTAGAGAGTATTTATGTAGCAGTGGGACATGTTTCTCAGTAAATAGCTATACATCAATAAATACTAACGTAGTCAATTAAATATTTACTGAATATCTGTGTTCCAGTCTCTATGGGATATGATGTTGAGGAAAAAAGATACAGTCCCTACCCTTATGTGGCTTACAGTCTAGTGAGGGAGACAGACATGAATCAAACAATATACAAACAAATGTAACCTTGCACTTGTATCTAGTTACAAGCGGAGGGAGGTACATGATACGCTGAATGCCTCTGCTGAGCAGATTTGATCTATCTGGGAAAGTTAGGGAAGGTGTCCCTGAGAAAGTGTCACATGGGGAGGAGGAGGCCATGAGTTCAGCTTCTGAGATGCTGTGTTGGAAATGCTTCTGAGATATCCAAGAAGAGATACTAAGTAGGCAGTTGGACTATATTTTGGGTATGGCTTCAGAGGACTGATCTGGGCTAGAGATATAGATGGAAAAGCCATCAGCGCATAAATGACAGTGGAAGCCAGAGCTGTGAATGAGATTGCCTAGGAGAGTAGAGAATTGGAACAGAAGAAGACCTATATCAGTTTATTATCTTACCAGAAATAGAGTCCCTGTTTTGGACATAGGTACTATCCACTCATAACCTTCTTTAGGTACCAGCACTCTTCCTTGGAGGAAATATCCTTCTCCGTTTCTTGGTGGGGTTGACACCATCCCCAGTTCCAGGGGTGAGTATATAGTTGAAGCCCAAGTCATCACTGTCTAACACAATTGTATACAATGTAAGTGTATAACAACACAATTGTATAACATCCCCCTGGTCTCAGTGATTGATTCCAGATGGTCATATGACCCAGTTCCGGCCAGTGAGAGTCAGGCCTTGGATATTTGCGGGACTTGTGGCGGTTGCTGAGAAGATGCCCCAGAAGCCTGGAACGCCCCCACAAGCGGAGGACCTGCCTGAGAATGAAAAGCAGAGTTGACAGATGGAGAAAGACTGGGTTTTCTTGACATCGAAGCTGGCTTTACCTGGATGATTAAATTACATGTGCTTATAAATTTGTTTTCTGCCTTAATCTAGGGTAAGCAGGATTCACTAGTTAAAGATCATTGCTACTAAAAAATTCTTGACATACCCATTCATGAACTTCTTTAAAGAAAACACCAGTAAGGAATTTCCCGGCGGTCCAGTGGTTAGAACTCCAAGCTTCCACTGCCGGGGGCCCGGGTTCAATCCCTGGTCTGGGAACTAACATCCCGCAAGCCGCATAGCTCGGCAAGAAAGAAAGGAAGGAAGGAAGGAAGGAAGGAAGGAAGAAAGAATGAAAGAAAGAAAATACCAGTAAAATATTGTGCTGGAGAAGGAACTCGCCCCCCAAAAGGTAACTGAATCACTAAGATTTTGGGTCCCCTTGATTAGAGGGACTTCTTTGCTAGAATTTGATGTCCTCCCAAAAAGAAAGGTGCCACACTACTCTAATGTTCACCAGGGATAAACTAGCAAACTTGAAACCAATTCCCCTGATCAAAGCTGAAGAAAAGCAAGACAGACTTTGTGCATAGTGTAGATGAGGTGAAGAAAATTAACATTTGAATTGAGAATCAAAGAAAGCTCTTACAAAGTTACGTTGAACCCAATAATGTTTAAAACCTAGTTAGATATGTTGCACTTCCCTGGTGGCGCAGTGGTTAAGTAATCCGCCTGCCAATTTAGGAAGCTACGGGTTCAAGCCCTGGTCTGGGAAGATCCCTCATGCTGTGGAGCAGCTAAGCCTGTGTGCCACAACTACTGAAGCCTGTGCACCTAGAGCCCATGCTCCACAACAAGAGAAGCTACCGCAATAAGAAGCCTGTGTGCAGCAACGAAGACCCAATGCAGCTAAAAAAAAAAAAAACCCAACCTCATTAGATATGTTTATTCTAGTAAAAGAAACAAGAGATTTAAGTCTATCCTATAATAAATTTGTGTGAAATACATGAAAGATTTTTTTTGTATTTCCATAGGAATATAATTAATTAATTTATTTATTTGGCCACATGGTGCAGCAATGCAGGATCTTAGTTTCCCGACCAGGGATCAAACTCGTGCCCCCTGCATTGGGAGCGTGGAGCCTTAGCCACTGGACCACCAGGGAAGTCCCTATATGAATTATTTTGGTTGCAACATACACACACATGCATGCTCCTAGAAACATCTCTCCTAATGAAGACACATGCCTTAAATATCATGCCTGAAGGATGGATGCTGAATGTTAGGGAGAAGAGCTGGCTCAGGTTTTTTTTTTTGGCGGTACGCGGGCCTCTCACTGTTGTGGCCTCTCCCGTTGCGGAGCACAGGCTCCGGACACGCAGGCTCAGCGGCCATGGCTCACGGGCCCAGCCGCTCCGCGGCATGTGGGATCTTCCCAGACAGGGGCACGAACCCGTGTCCCCTGCATCGGCAGGTGGACTCTCAACCACTGCGCCACCAGGGAAGCCCTTGTTTTGTTTTGATATTTAAAATTTACAGCACAACCAGATGACCATGATTCAGATTTAGAATTTATTCACATTTATTCCTTTTTGCAAATGTCTTTAAAATACATTCACTTAAATTTTTGCTATAAATCAGTCTAGAGCAGCAGATGTAGGTCTGTGCTAAGTACATTTTATAACAACTTCACAGAAGGGAAAAATGGCTTTGGACATGTTTTTGGAAACATTCGTGTGGTTATTCAAGGGAGAACTTGTACATTTTTTATATTTATGTTTTCTGCAATTTCCTAATAAGTCTTGGCACCCTGCCAAAGGCTATAAAAGACTGAGTAAAATTTGATCCTTCAACATGTTTTTTAAAAAACACTCTATTGTAGATTAGTTGGATTAAAGGAGCCTGACAGCAGTTTCCTTTAATTGAGGCAGAAAGTACCTTTTAAACTGCAGCGTCGGTGGTAAGTTTTCTTCTGATTTCATGTTAATTCTCCTCATTTACACATGTCCTGAGAATCTCACATGTTAAAGGACAAAGATCTTGGACCCTACATCCTACAGATCAGGTTCCCTTAGCCTGTGTTTCTGGTTCATCATAGGGGTCCCTGTGCTTTCCTGTTCTAATTTTCTATTTCCCAAGCCCACCACTTGGGGGATCAAACAGCAAGTTTAATTTTCAGTATCTTGAGTGTAGGAAGCGTGACTTGTAGGTTTTGGAATTCAGCAAAGTGCCCTGAATGTAGCTGGCACTTATATTTGTTGAACAGATGAACGGAGCTCCCTGGATCCCATCCACCATTCCAGAAGGACCAGTTCCAGGTGGCTTGAGTCCCAGAGGTTGGAGGCAGTAGAAATTATGAGCAAGATTAATCAGAGGATGGGGAAGGAAAAGCCAGCTGGGAACAGGTAAGGAGTGGAAGACAGAATGCATGGAAAAGGGACTCCTGTATTCCCAACTTGGGGCAGAAAGAAGTTGGCGAAAGAATTGGAAAGAATTCCTACTGGGAAGGCAGCACTCCTGATTTCTCATGCTCCTCTGTCCCCAGAAGTTCCTAGGAGTTGGATCAACTCTTTTTCTGAAAGTCAAATGTGTCTCCTCAAATAAAAGCAAGCAACTGTGCTATACATTGTGGCACTAAACTTAGTATGGGGGGGAGGGGAGCTCCAAAGAATTCCTGGAAAAAGTGCTGACAAGTAAAACACAAAGTCTATCTCATTATTCCCCCGATTATTTATGTATATGCTCCTTTTTTTTCCCCCTTGGATAATTAGGGCTCTCCTGTCTTATACAGTGTTTAGGAGCCCGCTTGCAGTTAGTTACACATGTAAGTTGATGTCCATGCAACCAGCCCATGGGCAGGGGTTTTAGCAAGCCATCTTCAAGGCTGAATAACACAAGGTAAATACCAAGAGAAAGCGGAGAGGAAGCAAATGCCTAATCCATATACCCCCTAAAAAGCCAAATAAAAGAATCCAGTCAATACTTTTTGTATCTTTCTTATACTTCAGCATTTCATCAAAGCAGAATGTGGAAGAAATATAGCCCAGGTGATTCGCAGTGATTAATCAGTTTACTTGCTTATTCAAGAAGGAATGTAATAATATAAAAAGTTTTTTTATGCTGCACATGTAGGTTCCAGAACAGATTTCCATATGAGTGCTGACAAAATTCAGTACATGTGGCTTGTCACAGTATCACGGGGTCATTTGGCAAATATTTTAACACATGCCTTTCGTGCTCTGAGTTGCTATAAAATGGAAGGTTTTCCTTTTCTGGTACAGGTGTGTAATATTTGAAAATGGATCGTTTTTATATTCATTCTTATTTGAGGTTGGCCCTGTGGTCAATCCATTTCCGTAGATAATACCATGATAGTGGCCTCAAGTTGTGGGTATATCTCTGAGGTTCCATTTTTAAGCCAGTGACTCTCAAGCATTTTGCCACCTCAGGATACCTAAGAGATCTCTCACCCTTCTGTCACGCCCCTCAAGAATAGTTTCTCCAAATGCAGTAGCTCCCAGGGGTACTGGGGAGCATAACTCACAGTGTCTGGGCGTGGGGTGGGGTGCAAGTGCACCCTGCCCAGATGATGTAGGGACTTCCCTGGTGGAGCAGTGGTTAAGAATATGCCTGCCAATGCAGGGGATGGGACACGGGCTCAATCCCTGGTCTGGGAAGATCCCACATGCTGCGGAGCAACTAAGCCTGTGTGCCACAACTACTGAAGCCCACATGCCCTAGAGCCCGTGCTCCACAACGAGAGAAGCCACGGCAATGAGAAGCCCGCGCACCACAAGGAAGAGTAGCCCCCGCTCGCCACAAGTAGAGAAAGCCCACGCGCAGCAACGAAGACCTAACACAGCCAAAAAAAAAAAAGAAAGAAAAGAAAAAAAAGATGATGAGCTCAAGACAGATGTAAGAAACTGGCCCAGGGCCGTCCAGATGGGTAAGGAGCAAGTTCGGATTTAGCCCTTGTTTCCCAAACTCCAAAGTCCCTCTCCTTCCACCACTGTGCTACCCCATACTGACCAGATGCTTGTATCTTAGATGTTCACTGTCTTAGTTCGTACGTGCTGCTCTCACAAAATACCATAGACTGGGTGGCTTAAACAAGAGACATTTATTTCTCACAGATATGACAGCTGGGAAGTCTAAGATCAAGGTGCCAGCTGATCTGATGTCTGGTGAGACCCTCTTCCTGGCTTGCAGGAGGCTGTCTTCTCTTTGTGTCCTCACATGATGGGGAAAGAAATCATCTCCTTTGCGCCTCTTTCATAAGGGCACTAATCTCATTTATAAGGGCTCCACCCTCAAGACCTAATCACCTCCCAAAGGCCCATCTCCTAATATCATCACATTGGGGGTTAGGATTTCTAATATATGGATTTGGGAAAGGGGACACAAACATTCATTCTAGAACATTCACTTTATGTTTATTTGGAGGAGCTTGGATGAGAGAGAATGGTGTTTATAATGATATAAACACTTTGTTTTTCCTTTGGTGGGGACTTAGGATGTGAATGTATAAAACAAAAACCACTTTTGTCAAGTATGCATGCCAGCTTCAGCTGAGAATCTTGGGGAACTTTATACATGACACAGAACTACCACTGCTGTTACTGCCTGGATAGTAACAAGAGCTGCTGTCCAGAGATGTCCATGGCCCAAGGACTCACTCCCATATTTCCAGATGAGTGCTAGATGAGGTTCTTAAACTAAGATTCCTAATTTGGTGCCCAGCTGAAAGGAAAACCAAGGCAACAAAAGATAGACTTATATGTTGACTCCTTAAACAGTTGAGAATTGACAGAACAACCTACAGAGGAGTAGAGAATCCAAGGTGAGTCAGAAGAATGGGATCATAAACTAATTCAACGTACCTTAGCAAAAACAAAACCTATCTAAAAAGAACAGGCCTTGTTTGCCTTCTCTTCCTTAGAATACATATGTTCTGTTCATAAGAACTCTTCCATATATACATATGGAGATCATCCTGGATTATTTGGATGGGCTCAGTATAATCACAAGGGTACTTATAACAGAAAGAAGAAAGAGGGAGCGTCAGAGGAGATGTGACATCAGAAGCTGAGTTGGAGAGATGCAGCCTGAGACAGGCTTGACCAATCGTTTCTGGCTTTGAAGATGATGGAAGGACCATGAGCCAAGGAAGGCAGGCAGCCCCTAGAAGCTGGGAAAGACAAGAGAATAGAGTCTTTCCTAGAGCTTCCAGAAGGAACCAGCCCTGCCCATACCTTGACTTTAGCCCAGTGAGCACCATTTCAGACGTCAGACCTCCAGAAAGGTAAGATAATAAATGTGTTGTCTTAAGCCACTAAGTATGTGGTGATTTGTTACAGCAGCCATAGGAAACTTATACAGTCCCATAGAGGTTTTCCTTGTAATGGCAGAATGATGTCCAGCTTCATGTAGCTTTACAGTAGCCTTCAGGGCCTGGCCCTTGCTCATCTCCTGTCTCACCTCCCTGGGACCCTACCCAGCTCTCTGTGATCCAGCCAATCTGGCCTTTCAGCATCTTCTGACTTAAAATGCTTCCTCTCTCTCCACGCACCCCTGCAGCTCATTATCTCTTGTTCATCCTGCAGATCTTAGCTCCAAGTTTCACAGGGACATCCATTTGAGAAATGTTTATAGAGTTCTAGGCACTATTCTAGGGGCTGGGAATAGAGAACAAAGCAGGAAGGGTCTCTGCTGTCCTAGGAGGGGTGGAGGAAGACCACAAATAAGCACCCAAATGATTAAACAAGGTCATTCCAGAGAGTGATGACCAAACAGGGTGCTGAGTTAACCGGCAATTTTAGGTGGCTGTCAGGGAAGGCCTCTCCAAGAGAAGATGTCTGAGCTGAGACCTGAGTGATGAGCAGAACTCCTTCCTCAGAGGGCCTCCCCTAAAGCCACTTCCTATCAGCTCTCCTTGAATGTTTCTGTCACAGTGCTGACCTGGTCTTATGGACTGAACTGTGTCCTCTGCAAATTCATATGTTGAAACCCGAAGCACTAAAGTGACTGTATCTGGAGATGGGGCCTTTGTGGAGGTAACTAAGGTTACATGGAGTCATAAGAGTGCAGCCCCAATCCAAAATGACAGGTGTCCTTATAGGAAGAGAAATGCTCGTGCACAGAGGAAAGGCCATGTGAGGACACAGTGAGAAGGTGGCCACCTGCAGGCCAAGGAAAGAGGTCTTATCAGAAACCAACCCTGCCAACACAACACCCTGATCTTGGACTTCCAGCCTCCAGAACGGTGTGAAAATGAATTCTTGTTTAAGCCTCCAGGTCTGTGGTATTTTGTTATAGCGGCCTGAGCTAGTACATCTGGTTTATAAACCTACGTCAGCCAGACGACTGTCAGAGCCACCCAGCTAGTCTCCCGGCCTCGGCTTCAACTCTTGTCCCTCCTACCGCCCAGTCTCTGCACAGTAGTCAGAGAGAACTTCCTGAAATGTAGATCACATTGTGTCACTCCCAATTCAGACTCATTAGCACCACACAGAAGAAACTCCAAATTGTGGCCCCTCTGTTACTCAGACCTTTCTCCCCTCAAAAACACCCACCAAAGAGGCCCCTCCTGTTCCCCAGGCACCAAGCTCCAGCCTCAGGGTCTTTGCACTTGACCTTCCCTCTTCCTGGAGCACATTCCCCGTCTCTGCACGGCTGTCATCTTCTCAGATCTCCACCCCGCCCTCACTCATCCCACCTTAAGTGGAGCCCTCCCATCATGGTCTCATTACCCCGATCTAGTCTCCTTGGTTTTCACTGCCCGAAACTGTTTTTTTTTTTGCATCCTTGTGGGTTCCCACTGCCACCCCCCATCCCCTTATGGGGCAGGGACTCTGACTTGCCCGCTGTTGAGCCCCGAACACAGTCGGCTGTTGAAAATACAGGTGTATGAGGTGGCATTTGGGGGGCGGCGGGTCTGAAGGACAGGGGGCCAGGCCCTCTAGGGTCCATCACAGAGCTGCCGCGGAGCTCCGTTTTCCCCTTACTCATCTGCGGGAAAGGGGACAACAATGGTTGCCCAGAGGCTCCACAGAGTTACAACTAGGAAAGTAGGAAGTACCGGATAAGGATTTGCTAAATAAACAGTATCTCAGGGGAGGCCTCCCGACACCCGAAACTAGGTCAGTTTCATGTCAGACACTGTTCTATCTCCCTGCTCTTCTGCCCCGGGGCCGTTGCCCAGAAAAAACACCCAAGGCGCCCATCAATTTGAATTGCATGTCCGCCCCAATCAGTTCTCAGGATGGGTGCGTCCCGGAACCGCTTGGCCCTTTATTGGCTCCACCCCGCGGCCCCAGCCCGGCGGGCACCACGCGCCCGCTTCAGGGGCGGCCCCGGAGCCCAGAGCCGAGGGTCGCCGCCGCCCGGCCCGACGTGGCGCCGCCACCGCCCCCGGTGCCGACGCTCGCGGGCGCAGCCAATGGCGGCCTCTCCCGAGCGGCGGGCGCGGCCTCCGGCCGCCAGAGGGCGCCGCGCGGGGGCAGCGGAGCCACCGCCACCACCGGTCGCAAAGGGAAGCTGCAAGCAAGCGCCCAGGCCGCCGCCGCCGCCGTTGCCTGCTCACCGCGCGCCACTGCCTGCCCGTAGGCGCGGCCGTCCCCGCAGGTAGGTGGGCGCCACTGGGCCCCGCCGCCCGCCTGGCCCGCGCGCCGCCCTGATTCCCCGCCCGGCGCCCGCGCCCGGCGCGCACCCGCCGCCGCCTCGTGCTCGCGCGCGGTCGGTAACGGACGCCGGGCGGGGGAGGGGCGGCGCGCTTGGCCCCCGCGGCGAAGCGGCGGCCCTAGGGTCGGAGGGCTCGGCCACAAAGGGCGCGCGGCCCCGGCGGAGGGGCGGTCCGAGCGCGCGCCGCCGCCGGGGCCCGGCGGGCGAGTCGACGGAGGCGGGCGGGTCCCGGTCCCCTCCCTCCCTGGGGGCGGTGCGGGGCTCACCCTGGGGGCGCGTCTCCGCCAAGTGGGGCGCAGAGAGCTGCCGCTCCCTCCGTCCCAGCATGTTTCCGTTGGCAAAATACCTCCTCTCTGGTTAACTAAAAAAAAAAAAAAAAAAGATTCTTTTTTTCCTATTTTTTGTATCTGATTCGGTGATCTAGGACCCCTAATTCAGTACCTTGGGTTTGGGGGCGGGAAGGATGCTCGCGGGGCTCTTGGCTCGTTTATTTCGGGTTACTCCCCACCACCACCCCCCCTTTTTTTTTTTTTGCGCGGGGCGCACGTCTAGGACGCGCGGCGAATGGTTTCCTGTCTTATATTGTGGATACGGAGACGTCCGGGCTTTAGGTTTCTTTTCCCCACCCTTGAAGAATGAAGACCTGTCAGATCCTATTACCGTGAAATTTCCTGTTGGGGACGGTCATTGCAGGGGTGTGGTCCAGCTGGAAAGCTCCGGCTGGTCCCGAGAGGTTGTGCCTGCACCCTGATTGGGTGAATTTTTCTGGAGTCGGGTATTTTCCCCGTCCCCGCATATGTAGTTAGGTATTTAAGAACCAAGGGTCTGCCTAAAGGCGATGTGAGCTGCCCAGGAAGGTGGCCACTGATAGCAAGGGACTCTTGAGCGCTTGGAATGTGGCTAGACCCAATGGAGATGCGCTCCCAGTGAAAAAGACACACCTGATTTTAAACACTTAGTATGGAAAAAAAAGTAAAATACCTCATTCGTAATTTTTTTCTACTTAAATCGTACAGGTTGATATGATAATGTTTTGAACATATTGGGTTAATGCAAATATATTATTAAAATTAATGTCACTGGTTTCATTTTACTCTTTTTTTTTTAACATGGCTACTTGAAAATTTAAAATTAGATATATGACTCGCATTATATTTCTATTGGACAGTGTTCAGCCAGAGCGTCGGAATGGGGGCAGGGGTAGCTGGGAGCCTATGGCATCTGCTTATTTTTAACTGCTTTTCTGATGGCACGTGGCCTCCTCTCTCTTAGCCTCTCGAGGAACCCCCTGCTTCTTCCTTCTCACCCTCAACTGAACTGTCGAGCTGATTGCTTATGAGGATCTTGTTCTAATTTGCAGAATAATTTAAATTAGTGGACAGAACATTCTTTGTTGAAAAAAATGTGTGTATGCTGTGTATTGTAGTCTGGAAATAGTTGTGTAAGATTCGTCTCAGAATCAGATCATGAGCTATCAAAGCTGAATATTTTCAATATTTGTGTGTGTGATGCAAAGAGCATGTTAATTTTCAGGGCCTCTGCCATCTAAATGCTTTCCTCCAAGTTACTGTGGCTTTTTCTTGGGTGCTTGTCATACCCTGACCTACACTCTTTTCCCTTCCCAGCCCTCAGATGCTGTCAGTTTTTGCCAGTAAATATGGTGGTTGTCAACCATATTGTCCCCTAATTCTTAATTTTGATTAACTGTAAAACTTGCCAGTTTGGGAGGGTTAAATCAATGTTAAGTGGGAGAGAATCAGTTACTATAAATCCTCAACTTTAGGAATGGTGAGAGTGACTTTTGGAAAGTTGTGAGCATTCCAATAAAGGACAAGGTAGAAACAGAATATGTCTGTATTCTGTTGCCTTGGTTACTCTAGAAGGGCTTTCGAGAGAAAGTATGATGTGTGGAGACGACTTCCAGATAATATCTTGAGGTGTTTTTTTTGGTTTTTTGTTTTTAAATGAAAATACTTTTTCTCCAGAATCTTAGGGTTGGAAGTGAAATTTGTTTTCTCCAAAGTGTGATGTGTTTACAAATCAAGAGGAAAACTTTAGATAGTATTTTTAGGGGGAAGAAATAGTAAAACATTAATCCAGAAGTTTAAAAGTTTATGCTTGTGACAATACATCTGTTTTATTTTTATTATTATTTTAAATTTTATTTAAAGCCCGCGTGTGCACACGGGCTTCCTCTAGTTGCATGGAGCGGGGGCTATTCTTCCTTGCAGTGTGTGGGGGCTTCTCCTTGCGATGGCTTCTCCCGTTGCAGAGCACGGGGCTCTAGGCATGCGGTCTCAGTAGTTGTGGCTCGCGGGCTCTGGAGCGCAGGCTCAGTAGTTGTGGCGCACAAGCTTAGTTGCTCCGCGGCATGTGGGATCTTACCGGACCAGGGCTTGAACCCATGTCCCCTGCATTGGCAGGTGGATTCTTAACGACTGTGCCGCCAGGGAAGTCCCAATACGTTTGTTTTAATTCATACACACATGAAGCATATTAAGTGGAGGTGAAAATTTTCTTTGATATAAAGAAACAAGGCCGCTTGTCCTTACCAGGTTTTGCCCCAACAAGAAATTTGCTTTTTAATTTTATTATGAGTTTAACAATGTGTTTTTAGTTAATTGATTACTATTAATTTCACATATCTTTCAAAGCTTTGGGAACCAGGTAATGGATGCAGTAAGAGAGGCAGAAATTTTTCTGTTTCACAAATAAGGAAGTAGAACCTTTGTATTTTATTAGAATACCTGAGTCCGGAGCAGGAGAGTAATCTGGCACTTCAGAATACCTCCTCTGCAGTCCTGGACATGTCAGTGACCCAGGGTCTGGGCGCCCCTGGGCAAGCTGTTTGGAAGATTTCACATCTTTCTTGTTCATTCCTCCCATACAGGGCTCCTGTATGAGGTGAGATGTTCCCTGGGCCTTAGGAGGGCTGGGCGCTATAATGGGCATCTGGCACATGTTACTATATCTGACAGCAAGTTCAAAATGGATAGCTCGGGGGCAGGGGTGGTGGGAGTGTGGCAAAAATACGAAATTTCCTTCTTGATGTTGTTTAGCACAGCCTTCATCATGGGGGTTTCGTTTTCAGTGAAAGGGGAAAACTGTCTCATAAAGTATCCAGTAGGAGTTTGAGTGTTCCAAGAAAGTGATAGAACATCTGTAATAATGTTTCCCTCCCTGGGTTTGCGGTCACTGAGGGATGTAATATATCCATGCGCTTTTGTAAGTATTACCAGAGTGCACGAACACTGCTGCAAGCTGGGGTGACAGGAACTTTAACTACTTTGTGTGCGTGTTTGTTTATGCCATTACCATGACAGGCTTCAGTCTGAGGGTAGCATTGAATACAGACTGGAAATTATAATTTTTCACTTGAAACTTAGGAATACCTTTTTAGGCAAAAATACAGGCACTGTGCCGCATTCCCTGGGTCACCTTCTCTGGTTCTGTGTGAAGGTATCTCGGAAGTAAGGCTGTTTAATTTTATTCCTTGCATCTAAACACGTGATGTTGTGGGCGGAGCATATTTCCATTCAAAGCTCTGGCCCCGGAGTGCTATCCTAGCTCTCTGTGTCCACACCGTGGACACCCTCTGCTTGTCTGAGTTGCTTTAAATCATGTCCCTTGCACACGTCATCGTGTGTGCCTGCGTGTGCAGAGACGTGTGTTTGTCCTGTTCCTCTCGAGTGGCTTTGAAGTGCCCACCTGTCTGTCGCAGCTGCATGTGTTTTTCAGAGCCCAGCCCAGGGCCAGCGTAGCCATGCTCAACCTCCTGGCACGCGCGGTGCGGAATTGCTCTGTGGATAGGAATTCAGGCTCGGAGCCAGCCTGGCCGGCTCGGCCGCTTCCAGGCTCTGTGATCCTGGACTGTTTGCGCTACTTCTCTGTGCTTCCGTTTCCTCTTAAGTACCTACCTCGCAGGGTTCTTAGGAGGATTAGACGATTTAATATGTGTAAAGAACTTCGAACAATACCCGGTGTCCACTAAGAGGCTTCAGTGTTAGCTATTATTTCCATCTCTACCGGATATTGTAGTCACATTTCGTTTCCTTGGTGTTTTCTGATAGGGGGAGCTAGTTTATGAAGTTACCATGTAAGGCCAAAATTTCACGGTTTAGCATTTCATGGTTTAGTGATAGCTTTGTACTGGACTTCACTATAATGGGTTCCACCTAACAAGTACGGAATAAATATGTAAGGAATTATACTGGAGAACCAGGGGACCTTTGCTCCTGTAAAGCTTCAGAGTGAGTAAGGAACTTAAAATCAGCTGGTTCCAGAAAGGTGATGTATGTTCCAGCTTGCAGGAGTTTAGTTAATTGAATGAAATTCCTATCTGAGTTTCTGGCTTATTTTATTTATTTATTTTTACTGTTCAAAGCTCCCACCCCCATCTCTTTTCCTTTTTGTTTAAGGAGAAGAAGGTGTGGCTGACTTGCTTTTCCCCTGTTGGCAATGAATGAAACCCTTCGCTGCACTCCTTGAGCTGCTTATGGTTTCAGGTTTTTCTCTGTCACTGTCTCTGGTTTGTTCCCACCCTATTGATTTACTCCCTGCTTTGCTCCCTAAGGAGGTGGGGTCCACCTCAGCCAGCCCTGCTGGCCTCTGGTCACATCCTCTTGGCCCCGTCCTTTGGTTTGTCACGCTTGCCTTGAGTGAACAGCTGTACCAGGTACTTTATACGGAGCGTTGTCTTTACGCTTGGCCACTTCATTCATTCTTCATTCAAGTTTTCATTGACTTGGACCCAGAGAGTGTAAGGTGATCAGCATTAAGAAAGATAGGGGGCCCCTGGAAGGGAATGATGGGGTGAGAGTGGGGTGTGGTGACAGAGTTGGGGGGGAGGGACGGCCTTTAAAGCTGACACTGAAGCCAAGACTCTGGGGTGAAAGGCCCGTGCAGATCTGGGGAGAGTGTCGTGGCCAGAGGGAACAGCAGGCACGAGGTCCCAGAAGCACAGAGCCCTTGACTCGTCCCAGGAACCCGCAGGAATAAGGCCAGTGCGACGGGCTGGGTGAGGGCAGCGGCGCAGACAGGAGTCTAGATTTGATTCTGGGGGCCCGGGGGACGCAGGCAGAGGATTTTAAGCAGGGCTGCAATAACCAATTTGTGCTTTTAAAGAGCATTCGTTTCAGTTTTGTGTGGGAACTGCATGGGGGAGGGGACAGTGGCGAGGATAGTGAGCTGAGAGCAGAGGTGGGAGAGGAGGGTATTTCGACATCCACCTGTGGCTCAGGCGGAGGTGGCAGAGGAGGTTTGAGAACTGACAGATTTGGGGTGTCCCGCATGTATTTTGACGGTATCACTGATGGAGCCTTTGTTGGTGGATTGACTGGATGTGGTGAGAGAATGGTTTCCGGTTTGAGCAATTGGCCAGAAGGCGGTTTTAGTACTAAGAAGGTAAGTTTGGGCAAAAGGTTAGTCTTGGGAGGAGGGCGTAGGATTAGGGGGCATTCTATTTAAAAACGCTGAGTAAAGGTCACAAACTGACCCAGAATTTTGTATGTGCCTTATGCATATCAGTGTAGGATAGAAGGCCTTTTTGTAAATGGTGTTTGGGCAACTGGTAGCTATCTGGGAGGGAAATACACACACACACACACACATACACATCCAGTTTATGAAAAAAAAATTTTAATGGAACAGTGAGAATAGTAGAAGAAAACGTGGAGAATTATTTTATGATCTCAAAGTGGTGCAGGCATTTCTGAGTATGTCAAAATCCAGAAGCCATAAAAATAAGTATTGATAAACTCAGCTACTTAAAAATAAAACTTTTGCTATCAAAAAGTACCAAAACTGGGACTTCCCTGGTGGCGCGCAGTGGTTAAGAATCCTCCTGCCAATGCAGGGGATACGGGTTCCATCCCTGATCGGGGAAGACCCCACATGCTGCGGAGCAGCTAAGCCCGTGCACCACAACTACTGAGCCTGCGCTCTAGAGCCCGTGAGCCACAACTACTGAAGCCCGCGCACCTAGAGCCCGTGCTCCGCAGCAAGAGAAGCCACCGCAGTGATATTACCATAACCAATGTCAAAAGATTGACATCACATTGGAGAAAATAATAACATCACAAAGGACTGCTTTCTTCAACACATAAAGAACTTCCATAAGTCAGAAAAGCCCAACCTGGAAGAAAAATGGGTGAAGGAAATGAAACAGTTCATGGAAAAGGAAGTGCAAACAGCTCTTAAATCTGAAGAGGTGTTCGGCCTCACTAATGATAGACTAGAACAAGCAGGACCCCAACCACAGTTGTCACACTGTTTCTCGTCTCCCTGACAGTGATGGAAACATTTGATAATTTCTTGGTGAAGGGGTAAAATAGGAACCCTCGTGCACTGGTGGTGGGTAGGGTCATTTGGTAAAACTTGGCAGTAGCTGGCAAAATAAAGAAATGTACATACCCTTCATCCTACGGAAATTCTTTGAAGATATGCATATATGAAATGTTCTGTGTACCTGGTGAACTTTTAAAGATTGGAAACAACTAGAATGTCCATGACTAGGGGGCTGGTGATGTTATGGTGCAGCCATATCACGGAGCACATTGCACGGCTGTTAAAGGTGATGCAGCTTGATACGTGCTGATATGGACTGACCTTTAAGATATGAGATACCAGTCGAGAAAAGCAAGGTGCAGAACGCGTTAGGAGCCCCAGTTTGTATAAAAAATAACGTATGCACAGGATATTTTTAACTTTTTATTTTGAAATAATTATAGACTCACAGGAAATTGCAAAAGTCGTATATAGAATCCCATGAACCCTTCATCTGCTTCCCCCAATGGTGCCATCTTACCTAACTGTAGTGCAATAGCAACGTCAGGAAACTGACATTCACATAATACTGTTAACCAGGCTACAGACCTGACTCAGTTTTACATTCACTCGTGTGTGTATGTGCGCGCGCGCACCTGTGTGTGTGTGTGTGTGTGTGTGTGTGTGTGTATCTATGCAGTTTTATCCTATGTATAGATTCATGTAACTACCATTACAATCAAGATACAGCTTGGTTCACACAGTGTCTTTGTCAGGACACATAACAGATCAGTAACAATGGTATTGATTGATTGCCTTCACAGGGCAAATGGGTGGCTGAATGACAGGGTTGGGAAGGCGACATTCCTTTTCACTGTCATAATATTTAAACTCCTGCTCTCCGAACAGTGTGTGATGTCTGGACACCCAAGTAGAACTACCAGGTAGAGGGTATCTAGCAAGCTCTGCCAGGAGACAGACGTGGGGAGTTGTCGGACCCTAGATGAGTGTATTTAACATCTGGGCAGAGCAGGAGGTCCCTGAGGGGAGAGGGTGCCTGGGGGAAGGGGGTCTGATGATGCCCCAGGGCCCTCACGTTTAGAGGTCAGCTGGAGATGAAGCCCCTGTTTTGAGGAGATAGTGGACACCTGTCATGTGCTGCTGAGTTTGAAGAAGGAAAGTGATTGTTGGATTAACTTTATCAAATACTTTCTCACTTGAAAATTGAGGCCAGATTTTGTTGACTGGATCTGAAAATAAGATGGTATCTAAAGCCTTTATCGTTTTCTTTTAAAATGAGATGGGGGGGTGGGGAGGCTTTATTTCACAGGTAAAACTAATTTATGGTGGAAAAAAAAATCAGAACAGTGATTCCTGGGCTGGGGGTAGGGCAAGGATTGGCTAGAGAAGGGGCCTGAGGGAACTTTCTGGAGTGACAGTGATGGTATGTCTCACCACCGGGGTCTGGGTTACATGAGTGTATCGTTTGTGAAAAGTTGCCTTAAATTGTGTGCATTTTACCTTAAAAAACTGTAAATAAATGTGGAACCCCAGGTAATGATATGTATGCTGAAGTGTTTAGTGGTAAATTATAATTGATGTCTGCTACTCAGTTTGCAGTTTACCAAAATTGGGTTGGTAGATGGACGGAAGTGTAGGCAGATGTAATAAATATAGCAAAATATTAATTGTAGGATATAGGTAGTATAGAGATATATGTTGTTCATTGTAAAAAAAATTGTGTGTAAAATTCTTCATAATAAAATTTAGGGGGAAAATCTACAGAACATGAAATACCCTGCCATATTATATTTAGACATCACCTGATGTTATGTCCTCAAATCTTTAAACATTTAAAGGAGGCATGGTATTTCATGCTGTTAAGAATCTGCGTCTTATTTTCTCTTAATCACTTGCTTGAGTTGTCATCTCTCTTCCACCTGCCCTTTGTCCTTAAGAGGGCAAGGTTCAAGGTTTTTCGAGCACTTTCTGGGGAAATAGCTCTAAGGCTCTTAACTTGGCGGATTATCATTACCCCGGAGTTCCTTCTGAGCCAACAGATTTACTTTTTGAGTGAACCTCAAACTAATTCCCCACCCCACCAGACAGGGGTTGGGAGACATGTGTCCCTCACGGAAGGAGAGGGGATGCTTCTTGTCTTCGGTTTCACTTCTTTTCTCCCAGTCCCTCTGGCCTGACCGCCCTGGACCCCCAAGTGCAGCTCTGGGTGCCTTTGAGTTCTAAGGTTCTGACTCTGTTTTAAGTAAAATGGAAGAAAAAGGCTGGGTGACCCGGTAAGTTATCTTTCTAAGGAAGGGCTCAGAAGCTACGTAGACTTCTTCTTTTTTTTTTTTTAAACCCCACATTTGTTTATTTATTTTTGGCTGCGTTGGGTCTTCGTTTCTGTGCGAGGGCTTTCTCTAGTTGTGGCAAGCGGGGGCCAGTCTTCATCGCGGTGCGCAGGCCTCTCACTATTGCGTCCTCTGTTGTTGCGGAGCACAGGCTCCAGACGCGCAGGCTCAGTAGTTGTGGCTCATGGGCCCAGTTGCTCCGCGGTATGTGGGATCTTCCCAGACCAGGGCTCGAACCCGTGTCCCCTGCATTAGCAGGCAGATTCTCAATCACTGCACCACCAGGGAGGCCCTGTAGACTTCTTTTAATACTTTATTTCTTTTCCCAGAGATCATTTGTTTACAAGGTTAAAAAAAAAAAAGTTTTAAAGGTTTGCAGTGAAAAGACACTGTCCCACCCCTTTCCCTGAACCCCTGGGTTTCTCTCACTGCTGTAGCTTTCTGTGATCCCATCTGGAGCTATTTTGTGTATATACAAACAAATATGAACATATACCCCTTCCCCCTTTTAAAATAACAGAACAGGGTCTTACTGTGGACACTTGGCACTTTGCCTTTTTTTCCATCCAGCACAATTTATTCAACCATTTCCTTTTTGACAGGCATTGAGTTAATTTCCCATCTTTTTTCTCTTAGAAATAGTGCCTCTTTAAAGAACCTTGTAAATATTCATACATATGAATTAAACAATTTTTTATTATGGAAATGGCCAGACATGTTCAAGTAGAAGAATGAACCCCACATACCCTCCCCTCATCCAGCTGGAGCAGTGTCCCATGTTTTTGCTACTCTTGTTTCATGCTCACCCATTTACCCCCCTTTAAGCTAGACTATCTTAAAAACAAATTCCAGAAACAATGCTGTTTTACTTCAGTATAATGGGCTTTTTAAACTTTTAATTCTGGATAATTTCAAACATACTATTTTAAGGCAAATACCAGGTACACATGTAAATAGTAATACTTCAGTAAAGTAACCAACTTTTAGATACAAGATCAAAATATTTAGAACTGACAAATATTTAAAAGACAAAAAGCAAAAGCTACAAACTTCTAGTTATCAGATAAACAAGTGCTAGGGATGTAATGTACAATGTGATAAATATAATTAACACTGCTGTATGATATATGTGAAAGTTGTTGAGAGAGTAGATGAGTTCTCATCACAAGGGAAAAAATTCTTTTTTCTATTTCTTTAATTTTGTATTTATATGAGATGATGGATGTTCACTAAACCTATTATGGTCATCATTTCATGATGTATGTAAGTCAAATCATTATGTTTTACACCTTAAGCTTATACAGTGCTATATTTCAATGATAATCTCAATAAAACTGGAAGGAGAAAAAATAAAAGACAAAAAGTATTAGCACCAGTTATGAGCCTCCAGGGTGTTCCAGCCTCCCTCCCCACTCTACACTTTGAAAAAAGGTAGACTTAAAAATAAAACTTGCTTACAAATGGTAAGCAATAATGAAACGAAAACATTTCAGCTCCGTACTTGAAACGTGGGTGCCATTTCCCTGTCACGTGGGTCCAAATACATGGTTTATGTGACACGATGTCCTCTTCAGCATTAGCTCTCAGTAGTCCTCATCCAGGGGTGACTGTGTGGACCCCCCAGCCCCTCCCTACCCCCGCCAAGGGACATTTAACAATGTCTGGAGACACTAGTTTGTCACAACTGAGGGGAGGAGGTGCTCTACCTCCTCTACTGGCATCCAGTGGGTAGAGGCCAGGATGCTGTCAGCATCCTGCAGTGCACAGGACAGCCCTCCGTACTGGAGAATTATTTGGCCTGAATGGCTGAGGTTGAGAAACCCTAGTTTAGGACATTGGGAGACGATGTTTTATCTGAGATCTCTTCTCTGTGGTTCTCCCATTGCTTTCTGAGAACTGTTTAATGAACGTCGGCTAGTCAGGTTAAATACTCACAGTGTTGACATTTGCCAGTGTTACATCGAAGGTAAACCCTTACCTTCCAGAAAATTCCAATTAAAGTAACTTAACTTAGATCCTTATTCTATCAGTTGTACGAAGAAGGATTGTTTCAAAAAACACAGATAAGGTTTAGACTGTGCTCACAAGGAAGTCAAAACCCCTCAGAGGCAAGCGGACGTGAAACCATTTTGCTTCTGGAAAGCTTCCAGAAGCAAAACAAGGCCAGGACTGTTCTCGTGGCTGCTTCCGTGTGCGTAGAGACAGACTGGGAACAAAACCTGTCATCGAAGGAAGGAAGGTGAAATGGGGAGAGAGAGATGACTTTAGCGTGGGTATTGTTCAGGAGGGGCCTACAGCATCTGCGCGGCTGCTAAGTGGAGAAAGCAGAGTGTGGAAGCCCTCTGCTCGCGGCGCACGAGACGGTGGGGACCACAGACACAACTCAGGTGGTGTCCTCGGCGTCCAGGACCCTAGTCAAGGCGGTGGAGATGGACGTGTCCACAGCTAATCGTGTGACAGGACCTAGATTATGGGTGTTTTAACTGGGGTCCAGGAGCCCCGTGCCTTGTGTAATTTCTTGCCTGTTTCTTTCCAGATTTCTCCTTTAGAAAGTGGATGTGTGGGATAACATGTCCAGTGTGTCCGAGGAGAGAAGAAAAAGACAGCAGGACATTAAGGAAGGACTGCAGTTTATACAGTAAGGGCTCATTGCGTGCCTCATGTTCTCGTCATGGAGTAACTCTTTTTGGTGTGGCTCTGCACGTAGCAGGGATTAGGAAACCTTTAGTTATGTTTCAGAAGTCCTGTTCTTTTGGGTTAGAAATTAGATATTTTTGTTCCAGCAGTATTTTCTGCTCTTGGACATTGATTTCTTTGTGTTCGGAACTGGATCTTGCTGTCGCTGATTTTTAGGGCTGAAATCCTTAAGTATCCTCTAAAATGTTAGACTGAGGAATTTGAACCTAATCTCATAAGAACAGTTCTGATGAGTGAAAATCAACATCTGTCAGCACACAGGGCTTTTGTGATCACACTCTTTCTGTTAAGAAGCTCGGTCTCTAACTGGCCTTCATGAAGCACGTCAGTGACAGGACCACAGCCCGGGTGGCCATGTCCAGGCAGAAAGGCCTCTTTGTCCCTCCTGGGAAGGGGACATTCTTACCCTCTGTTCTATAGTAAATTGAATCAAATAGTACTAGTGGTTCTATGCTATTTTAAAACTTTTTTGGCATTTGAAGAATTAGGCTGTCTTTAATTAGGAGTAGATTTGCAGGGAAAATGTTATACTTACTCAAGAAAATACAAAGGAATAGTTTTAGATTTTTTTTTTTTCATGACTACAGTTATATGTGAATAATGGTCATAAAGGAGAAGTAGGTCTTTAAAATGTGCTTTGAACCAGTGGTGAGCTCATGAGAACCTCAGTTTTTTTGTTTGTTTGTTTGTTTGTTTTGTGGTACGCGGGCCTCTCACTGTTGTGGCCTCTCCCGTTGCGGAGCACAGTCTCTGGACGCGCAGGCTCAGCGGCCATGGCTCACGGGCCCAGCCACTCCACGGCATGTGGGATCTTCCCGGACCGGGGCACGAACCCGTGTCCCCTGCATCGGCAGGCGGACTCTCAACCACTGCGCCACCAGGGAAGCCCGAGAACCTCAGTTTTAAGATGACTCCTGGGTGAACAGATCCTGATAAGAACCTGATCATCAGAATTGATTTGTTTCTTCTTCTTAGGTCACCGCTGTCGTATCCAGGAACACAGGAACAGTATGCGGTAAGGACTCAGGAAAGGTCTGCTTGAGAACTCCACAAGTAGCCTGTGAACTGCCACATGTAGCCTGGGTTGGCAAACCCAGATGTGGCCCCCTGTCTGTTTCATAAATAAAGTTTTATTGGAACACAGCCACGCCCATTTGTCAATGTGTTATCTGTGGCTGCTTTCACGACATGGTGGTTGAGACAGAGACCTTATGGCTCACAAAGCCTCAAATCCCTACTATCTGGGCATTTACAGAAAAAGTTTGCTGACCCGTGTGTATATAAGACAACGTTGTTTTTTTCCTGCGTACTTGGACAGTTGTCCTATTTTTTCTTTTCTCTATTAGTGTAGTTTTGAATTAATTTCTTTTGAGCCCCTTGACAATTACATTTAGCCTTTCATTTCATCGAAAATGAGGGGGACAGAATATGCTGAGAGGGAGAGTGCAGAGTATCTTCTGTTCTTCCTTAGAAGAGAAGTTGTAACAGAAGTAAAGAGGTGACTGGATAATTAGGGGAAAGAGCTAGAGAGGAATCTAGTTAGTTAGAGAGAAAGCCCAGCTGACTGGGTCTTGGACCAAAGGCCCTCAGTTCTGCAGACTGTTAGTTCCCCTGTGGCTTTGCATCTCTGTGGGTTTTGGTGCTACTGAATGTCACTCCTTTCTCTCTGCCTCCCTCCCTCCCTCTCCGTTCATTTCAGTCTCTCCCTTCCTTCCTTCCTTTTCTCCAAACAGACGTAGAACTGTAAAGTATGAGGACTAGCAATCACATGGAGCAATCCTTTCATTTTACAAACGTGCAGTTGGGGTCCAGGGAGGTGAAACGGCCTGTCTCTCAAGTCACCTCAGCTGTTAAAGGTTGATCTGGACAGTTTTCTTTATTACTTTTATCAGCTTAGACGTGAATTCGTAAAATGAGACAAAGAAGAGCTGAATAGGACTTTGATAGGAAAGGACTTTTAAAATCTTAAAGCAATGATAGAAGTCCTGAAGGAGACTTAAGAACATCTGCCCCTACCAGAAGAGTGTGTATACTTACACAGTAAGAAAAAGGTTTGCCATCCCCTCCCCATAAATCAGTAAATGACCGGAACATTTACAAAAGAAGAAACACAAATGGTCCATAAAAATGTGGAGAAGTTCAACCTCGCTGGTAATCAGATACGCAAGTAAAAAAGGTTACCGTTTTTCACCTAGAAATGTGTAGATTTTATGTGTGCATGCTCACGCACGTGTGCACACGTGTTGGTGGAGGTGCTCTGAAGCAAGCCGCTGTAAGTATTCATTGTTGTTGCCTTTTTGGAAGACAATTTAGAAATACTAGTCAGAAGCCTTAAAATCCTCGTTCCACTTGTAGGAATTTAACCCAGGCACAGAGTTGGCAATGTCAGCAAATACTGACAAGGTGCTTTTGCAGCACTTCTCTTAATAATGAGACATTGAATTTTTTCTTGGAAAAAGCAAGCAAGACGAAACACTAGCTGAAATAGCAGTGACTTGGCCTGGATTTGATCATTTCTTACAACAGTGCTTCTTGCTCTGTCAAATTATTTCCTCTGAAGTTTTAGATACAAAAATTAAAATTTTCTTACACCCTGACTTGTTCCTTTAAGGGTTTCAAGTGGTAACTTTCTTTTTTTTAGGTATATTTACGTGCTCTTGTGAGAAATCTTTTTAACGAAGGAAATGATGTTTATCGGGAACGTGATTGGAACAACTCTATGAGCCAATATTCAGAAGCTTTGAGTATAGCTGATTATGCAAAGTCTGAAGAAATTTTAATCCCTAAAGAAATCATTGAAAAACTATATATAAATCGTATTGCTTGCTATTCTAATATGGTGAGTTGTTTTTGTTTTTTGGGGGTTTTTTTTTGCGGTACGCGGGCGTCTCACTGTTGTGGCCTCTCCCGTTGCGGAGCACAGGCTCCGGACGCGCAGGCTCAGCGGCCATGGCTCACGGGCCCAGCCACTCCGTGGCCTGTGGGATCTTCCCGGACCAGGGCACGAACCCGTGTCCCCTGCATCGGCAGGCGGACTCTCAACCACTGTGCCACCAGGGAAGCCCGAGTTGTGATTTTTAAAGCAATGTTTCTAGAGAGAAAAAAGGTTTTCAATAACATAGTATACTAGCGAAAGTCAGTTTCCTAATTTCAGTTTATAAGAAAGATGTATTAACTGCTTTTAGAGTGGCCTCAAGCTTTGAAAAATCAGCTTTGGCCAAATGCTTAGGGATTTAAAAATAATTTGTTTCTTAGATACTGGTCCTTGGAGATTCCCTTTTGAGTATGGCTTTTGGTGGGGGGGTGTCTGCTCATAAAAACGTCAGCCTAGGAAGATACAGGTGTTCACAGATGGGTACAGGGTACCCATCAGGTATCTCTGCTGACAGTTTGCTTCTTAGTCAAGATTCTCTTAGGAGCTTTTTTTTTTATAGCACAAAACAGTAGTTAGCCTTCAAAAGAATTAACACAAGCTCTTCACATGTCTGAACTTAGAAAGCAATATTTTGATGTGCTTATAATTTTCACTATAGACATTTAGTAAAATTTAACCATGAATTTAAGAAAAGTATCCATGTTGTCACCTAGTTCTTTGCTAACGAGCATTCATTGATGATTTGTTTTCTATAGTATATTCCTCCTCAACTAGCTGCTTGGGAGTTACATTTCCATTTAACATTTTAATGAGCTCCAAAAACGGTAGCTACAACTGGGAGGAAAATAGGACAGGCAAGTGACATGTGGGGGCCTCAGCCATACTTGGAAAGTTTTATTTCTCGAAGATCTGGGGTATTTTATGGCCAGATGTCTGGGTGGTGGGTACATGGGTAGCCACGATATTCTTTCTACTTTTGTGTATTTGAAATTTCATAATGAAAATAATTTTTCAAAAGACAAATAATACCACTAACTTACAATTTAAAGGAAAAGTCTGAATTTGTTTCCATTTGCAAGGAGACATCATCACAAGATGTGAACTGTTTGATTGCTAACTTTATTTGGTCTTCCTCACCAGGGTTTCCATGATAAAGTATTAGAAGACTGTGATACAGTCCTCAGTTTAAATGCCAGTAACTGCAAAGCTCTCTATCGGAAATCTAAGGCTCTAAGTGATTTAGGAAGGTACAAAGAGGCTTATGACGCTGTGGCAAAGTGCTCCTTGGCAGTGCCTCAGGTA
Source organism: Delphinapterus leucas (assembly GCF_059928025.1). Classification (NCBI taxonomy): domain Eukaryota; kingdom Metazoa; phylum Chordata; class Mammalia; order Artiodactyla; family Monodontidae; genus Delphinapterus; species Delphinapterus leucas. Next base: position 28,510,990 of record NC_143143.1, read on the forward strand.
TGGAATTTATGTTTTAGTTCATTCATTTACATCATAACCATTTTATTGATTCTGTGTAGAGAAATGGCCTTAAAAAGTTACATCTTCCAGCCAGCCACCCACCTGCTGCAGTTGGGAATAATTGCCCATAAAACAAGTGTCTTGACAGAGTATAAGTTAGAACTGTTTTGCCTCTTTGTCTTTACAGTTAGTAAATATAGCCCTCCACTAATCATATATTCTCACTTTTTTCAGGATGAACATGTAATAAAACTAACTCAAGAACTAGCTCAGAAATTGGGATTTAAAATAAGAAAAGCATATGTGAGAACTGAGGTAAGGTGGAGTTCTCTCCGTAAGGTATTTGTTTTGTTTTGTAGCTTGGAGTCAGTTCTGGTTTTAAATTAGCTTCTTAATTTTCTTTCAGCTCTCACTAAAAACAGTTCCTGGGGATGGGGCTACAAAGGTAAGGTTATTACTCTTGTAAGAATCATAATAAAAAAAAAAAAGAAGAAAAGATAGAAGCATTAGTAGTTTTGTTTCTAATATTTTTGGTTTGTGTCTATTTTGAGACCTTTTTATTCCTCAAACACAAAAGTGGCCAGAGCTTCCTGCCCTAGAAAAACAAAACAAACAACTCAAGTAATATCTGTTACTCTCCGTCAGCATTTCCTGAAGGCCAATGGAGCATTTTACAGGATTTTAATAGATGTTAGGTTTTATTAGAAAAAGTGGGTCAGGGCCACATACTAATTTTAGGAGTCATTGGGTTAAACATAATTAACAAGTTGTTTTTTAAAGGTAAGTCTTCTTAGAGCTGTGACGATGCCACTGTGAGTTGGGGAGAGAGTGGTGGCTAGACTAGTCCCTCTAGAACTAGAAGGCTCCTGACCATCCTTTGAGAAATACTGGGCCACAAGAAGCAAGTGCCAGTAGGCCAGCACCGCTTAACGCCATGTATTACAAAGGTTTACATGTTTTGTTTATTTCTGTCTTAATTGGAAGGAGGTCAAATGTGAGAACCTGCATTGCTCTCCTAGAGTGAGTTTTATAGCTTGCTTTATGGTTTAGAGTCCTGAAAATACTATGATCTATTATTTGGTTTAATTTCTAGGCTTTGAACTGTTCTGTGGAAGATATTGAGCCAGGTATGTTTTCACACACATCCTTTTCATCTGAAAAGTGCCAGCCTCAGACGTTATGTACATTATAGTGTTGTCAAATAAGATTGCTGTGTGGTTATTAGTATTAAAACAAGAGTAACTTCAGAAACCCCCTCTGTGCCTCTGGATGTGCCAGTGAGTGAGTGACAGTACTGGATGTCAGTGAGCAGTCATTCGATACCCGCTGTGGCTTCACCACCCTCTAGTAGCTCCATCCAAAAGGGGCCTAGGAGTTTTGAGAAAAGGAGAAGTTTTCACAAGTCAATATATCTATTCCTGTGCAAAACAAATTATTTTTAGGATTACTTGTACTCTTTTATTTGAATTGCTTTCACTGTTGTATCTATTTATTTTTATATTGCTTTCGTATTTTCACCTAGCTCTTCATTTTTTCTGTTGTTGTCTATTAACACTAGTATTACATAGATACACTGAAAATAAGTGAGTACATGTCCATCCACGTTACAGATTTATTAACTCCGAGGCAAGAAGCTGTTCCTGTTGTTTCTATACCTGCATCCAGTTTTTCTCACCAAGTTGGAAATGAGCTGGCCTCAGTTCCCATTATGCCCTTAACTTCTATTTTGCCACTGCAAGTGGAAGAGAGTTCTCTGCCATCGACAGTGTTGGCAAATGGAGGAAAGATCCCCTTCAGTATGCCGGAAGCGTTTTTAGATGATGGAGATATGGTCCTTGGAGATGAAATAGATGACCTCCTTGATTCTGCACCTGAAACTAATGAAACTGTTATGGTAAATTTCAGTGTGATTCCTTTCTTCTGAAGGCAGGCTTTTTTTTTTTTTAATCGTAGTATAACCTGCTAGATATTTTTAGTATTGACTATAGAGTAAGCTTTGGGTTTCTTGAAAATTACTTTTGTCGTTTTCCAGTGGTAACTGGCTAATTTGGTCATTTCTTTAAATAAAAAAGGGAAGCATGCTAGGAATCACATATTATGGAAACGGTAAATTTAACTTTCTGACAAAGAATAGGCATTTGACATGTAAGGCAAAATGAATTCATGGATTAAGGACTTCTCATTCCTTAAGGATAATTCTCCTGTAACCATGTATCATAAAGCAAGTGTCAGCAGACTTTGGTCCACAGGCCTGATCTGGCCCGCTGCCTGTTTTGTATGGCCCACGGACTAAGAATGGCTTTTAGATTTTTACATGGTTGAAAGAAAAAAAAAATAATAATATTTGAAGACACATGAAAATATTTCATGGCACTGTAGTAACAGAGTTGACTAGTTGTAACAGAGACTATGTAGTCCACAAAGCCTACAATATTAATATCCAGCCCTTTATGGAAAAGTTCACTGACTCCTGCCATGAAGTATATTAAAATAGTGGCAGCAGTAGGATGATGGCGGGGGGGAACCTCAGAGCTGGTTTCCAGGGTGGGTGAAACCAGCGATGTCCCCGTGGAGCTGACAGAGAGAAGATGTAAAAGGCAGACAGATGAGGGGCTGCTTCCTACCACTTTGATCTTGGGCAGGTTATTTCACCTTTCAGTCCCTCTGTTTTCTCATCTGTACCGTGGCAGCCCTAGTAGGATACATCTCAGAGGGTTAGGAGGATTAAATAGATGGTATATGATTTATCATAGTATAAGGCACACGGAAGCTCTCCAAAAATCCTCGCTCTGTGGGGGAGGGGCAAGGTAGTGTTCCATTTGTTCTTGTGAGGTGGTACGTTCACATCTCCAGAAAGATGGTCCCCGCTTTCCCAGGCTGCTCCAGCTCCCTTCTCTTCAGCACCCTTCCTTCCACTCCAGCCCCACACACATCCTCACAGTTCCTCTTTGATGAAGCCAGCTCTCACGTAGGGAATCCTATGGAAGTTCTGAAAATGAACCATGAACGTCTTATTTGGATTACAGCAATATTAGACATCACATATCCATCCTTTTTAAAAAGTAGGCTTGAGAAGAAATCAGCTCTGTAGCTTGGATTCTGCCACTGAGTCTTGATATTGATTTCAACTTTGTTATGTAACAAAATCACCCAGTGAAGTAATTTGTTTTTATATGCTGATATTAAAAGCAGTTTGGCCCACTTGGAACTGAGTTTCATGGACTTTAATCCGGTCTTGTTTCCTCTCCAGCCATCAGCCTTAGTCAGAGGCCCCCTCCCAACAGCCAGCGTCGCTCCGAGCATCCCCTTCTCAGCGTCTCTTTTGGGTGCCTTGCCCATCGGTGCGAGGTATGCGCCTGCACCCTCCTTCTCGGAGCTGTATCCGCCTTTGACTTCATCCTTAGAAGATTTCTGTTCTTCTCTAAATTCATTTTCAATGAGCGAATCCAAACGAGGTAAGACTCCAGCCACTTATATAAACAGTTAACAGTTCATTTTCTAAAAAAGACAATTTGGTTTGACTGTTGTTTAACTAACTCCAGATAGTTGGTACTTGAATTATTTTTATTGTAGCTGAAAATACATTGTAGTTCTAAAATCTAAACCCTCCTGTTTTAAATTCACCTGGACTTAACTGTGCCATTGTGGAGATCAAGAATCAAAGCCCTGAGAGTAGGAATGTGTGTGGCACTGGTTTTTTTATAGGATAGTTTGTTAAGCTGGGTGTCTATTGTTTTGGGGGTGAAATGACTTTTAATGTGTTCTCTAAAAAAGGGATACCCCATCTAAAGGGTCTTGAAGGCAGGTTATCCTTTTAAATTCTGAACTAGGCAAATACTTAGTTAAGACTAATTTAAAATCAGTGTTTAAAATGATAATAGGTCCATCTATTTTAGGCTTCATCCATTGAGCTCAGCAAAGTATGCCTGGTGCCTTAGTTTTGCAAGGGATTGCTGAGGTTTTGGCCTGACTCCTGTTTCTGTAATCCTAGGCTTAATATATACTTTAAACAATAACAATAAAAATCTTCATATTTTTGTGAGGCTTTGTTATGGTTAAAGGGATAAAAATCAAAATAATTGATTTAAAGATTGACAACTGAAGAAACTAAAATTTGTGGGAGACAGAAGGGCAGAGAGAAGGTAACTGAGTGGTAGACTAAGAAAAAGAAAGTAATTGAACTTTATTGATTTTCTTAATGTTATGATGAATTCCTGCTTCATATGTTCAAAAGGAGAGGCTCCTTTCCCATTTTGAATACGCATTATTTTCTTAGTCTTTTTAACAGTCCCACTTGGTAGGCCCTGCCTTAGCTTATGTCTCTGAAAATCACTTTTTATCTAAATTTGTTTGTCTAAGGGTTATTTATGCCCTTGGTTTCTAGAGGAGAGGAAAGACTCCATAGCCCTCTTTGGTGTCAATCATGAGCAAGAAAGCTTCTTGGAATTGGGATGGGAAAATAACGTGGGAAGCCACAGTTAGCTACTAAGCCCTGATGTTCTTATTACATGATTAGAATGAAAAGGTCTGTTGAAGTTTTTTTATTATTTTAGATCTGTCCACCTCAACTTCTAGAGAGGGAACACCGCTTAACAACAGTAATTCTTCCCTTTTACTTGTAAGTGCCACTTCCTCTTTTGTAAATACGTCGCTTAAATTGCAAATAGGTCTTTTACTTAAGTAACTGAGTTATTTGAATGAACGTGACCAATCTCCCTGAAGTTTTGTGTGTGCTGTGGGAAAGAGTGCTAAAATAAGACTCTTCTGGAACATCCAGTAATAAATGCTTTGTGTTTAAGGCTGGATCTGTCATAGCAAATTAATCACAATCGTAGGCAGTGTAAGAGGCTTTAGCACAGCTTGAACGACAAGGAAATACAAAATCAGGGCGTGAAAAACGTGTTGGCTGATGAAGCAGAACAACTACCCGTCACTTATAACAACTCATGGAGCATCCAAAAAAGCGGGGGAGGGGCCTAGAGACCCAAAAGAGAGGAAAATGTAGAAGGAAATGGTTTTTAAATAGAAACGCAGTAAGGGCAGAATAGTCCCAACTTCAGTCTGTGCAGAATGTCTTATTTTTCAGATGCATCTGTTTCCTTCTTTAGTGATAGTGCAATATTTGTTGGCTGTTTTTTGTTTTTTTTGTTTTTTGTTTTTTGTTTTCTTAATTCTTCTTGCAGATGAATGGACCAGGCAGTTTGTTTGCTTCTGAGAGTTTCCTGGGAATGTCAAGTCACCCTAGGAATGACTTCGGAAACTTTTTTGGAAGTGCAGTAACTAAACCACCTTCTTCAGTGACCCCAAGACATCCCCTTGAAGGAACCCATGAACTGAGACAAGCTTGCCAGATCTGTTTCGTAAAATCAGGTCAGGACCAAACAAAGGAGCAGACAGGATTAAAGCAGTCAGTAACCTGAGAGTTCTTAGGAATTTGTAGATACCTGTGGAAACACCAGCCCTTGTGATTCTTCAATCTCTGAGTTCTTTCTAAAGAAGCAGCAGTTATTGATTAGGGACCTTTGGAGTCTAATAGGATAGGCCGCTGCTCTCCTTTGATAAAATTTTATGTATAGAATCACATGGAATAGAATATTTACCTGACCATAATGTTTGTGAAAATTAAAGTACTTTCTGTTGGATTATTTCATATCTTTACCCCTAAGTCAAGTGATACGAACACAATTTATTCTAAACTCGACCCAAGTTAATTTTCTTTCTTAGTTGCTTATTTAAATGCGTTCTTTACCTTTAAAAGCTATCAAAACTCCTATGCTAATAGTTAAATAAGGGTTATGTTTTGGGAAGACTGGTGTTTTGTCCTGATCTTTGTTTTGTCTGACAAACAGCACGAAAGGCAAAAGTTACTTCCATAGCTTGTTTACATTTGGGGGTTATGAAGATGGGATTTTTAAATGGGAATTTAATAATCATAATCCATCTGCTCACATCTGCTTATAAATGTGCCTGTAAAATGAAATGATACTTTTTGTGCATATGAGCAATCCTTTTTACATCTTTTTCAGGCCCTAAGTTAATGGATTTCACTTACCATGCTAATATAGATCATAAATGTAAGAAAGATATTTTAATTGGTAGGATAAAGAATGTTGAAGATAAATCATGGAAAAAAATACGTCCAAGACCAACAAAAACAAATTACGAAGGACCTTATTACATATGTAAAGGTATATGCTATAATTACTTAATTGGTGTACATCGCCTAAGCGGGAAATGATTTGCTACATTTGTTATAATGGTTCCAGTATTACTGTAACTAAAAGTGTTTTAGATAGTTAACAGAAAGTTCCTTGGATTGAGACATTAGTATTTTTTATATCATTTTCACCTTTGTTTTTAACTTGCTGTCTTGTGGGTGTTTTATAGTTATTTATGGAAATGGGGATTTCCCCAGGTTTTAAACAGAAAACTATCTCAAACTTTGGGTTCTCTGACATGGTCTAAACAGAATCAGAACACTGAACTAAGGCTTTGAAAATGTTGCTCTTTTAAGTTATTTTTGAGAGAACTTAGTATTTTCATTTTTATCAGACCACTTCACCTGAACGAGCTTTGAATGTACCTAAATGACTTTTCAAACTTAGGTGGAGTACATCCGGGTATCAAGGCTTTTTTTTCCCTGTCTGAAATAAAAATAATTTAGAATTGTGGTGCTGGTTTTTTGGTTTCTTTTTTAAGAGTTAATACCATCCCTACATTGTAATATGCGTATCATGGTTTGAAGCTATCCATGAAGTGTTATAAAAATTCAAGTGATGCCCTAAGCGTGTTGTTTTTAAAAAAAAAAACAAAAACTTTTCTGATATTTTGTTGTTGTTGTCATAAATTCATTCATTTGTTTATTTATTTTTGGCTGCGTTGGGTCTTTGTTGCTGCGTGTGGGCCTTCTCTAGTTGCGGCGAGCGGGGGCTACTCTTTGTTGAGGTGCGCGGGCTTCTCATTGCGATAGCTCCTCTTGTTGCAGAACACGGGCTCTAGGTGCGCGGGCTTCAGTAGTTGTGGCACGTGGGCTTCAGTAGTTGTGGCTCGTGGGCTCTAGAGCGCAGGCTTAGTAGTTGTGGCACACGGGCTTAGTTGCTCCGCGGCATGTGGGATCTTCCCGGACCAGGGATCGAACCTGTGTCCCCTGCATTGGCAGGCGGATTCTTGCTTTTTGTTTTTTGGTTTTTTTGCGGTACGCGGGCCTCTCACTGTTGTGGCCTCTCCCGTTGGGGAGCACAGGCTCCGGACGCACAGGCTCAACGGCCATGGCTCACGGGCCCAGCCACTCCGCGGCATGTGGGATCTTCCCGGACCGGGGCACGAACCCGCGTCCCCTGCATCGGCAGGCAGACTCTCAACCACTGCGCCACCAGGGAAGCCCTGGCAGGCGGATTCTTAACCACTGCTCCACCGGGGAAGTCTCCCTAAGCGTGTTTAATATTCATTGGCTTTGAAAAAACAACGGTCTGCGTTTTAAATGTCTTTTAATTCCCTGTCTTTCTAGATGTTGCTGCCGAGGAGGAATGTAGATATTTGGGCCACTGCACATTCGCTTATTGCCAGGAAGAGATAGATGTCTGGACGCTAGAGCGAAAGGGAGCATTCAGCAGGGAGGCTTTCTTTGGTGGCAACGGAAAGATCAACCTTAGCGTGTTCAAACTGCTCCAAGAGCATCTTGGAGAATTTATATTCCTTTGTGAGGTACTTTATCCATACCTTACTTTCTGCCGTGAAATTGGTGGTAGCTTCCTACCCGCAAGCCCAGAAGTATCAAGTACTTAGCTCTGGTCCTGCCATATGATAAAGCATCTGCTCAGCAATGGTAGCCACTGCTATTATCCAAAAGAATACTGTTAAGACTTCGTACTTACTGAGTGTTATTTGGTGTAAGCATTGTAATGTATAGGTATGTACATCATAAGCATGGCACGGAAGTTCTATCTCATATTATGTTTTCATGATAATTCTTCTTCTCTGTTTCAGAAATGTTTTGATCATAAGCCTAGAATGATAAGTAAAAGAAACAAAGATAATTCTACTTCTTGTTCTCATCCGGTTACAAAGCATGAGTTTGAAGACAATAAGTATGTTGGTAGTTTCTAATTTTTATAGTGACAACACAGAGTCTCTTTTTAGATCCAAATAAAACCGGAGTAGTATCCGCTCAGGCATTCCCCCTCCCCTTTTGTTGTTGTTTTGAAAGATGGTGACTATTTTTAAATGGCTGATAGGTTTTGCTGAGAATTTTAAAATGAATTATTTAATTGAAATTTAATACAGAAAAGCAATACTGATTTATAGCTTCTCATGACGTGGATTTAGGTATCTTATAGCTTAACATATAATTATCCCCTCCCCTCCCCAGTAAAACAATTGCATACAGTGATTTATTTTTTCTGATAAAGATTTAACATGTATTTTCAGTCTAGAACTTTACATTTTATATGTGTATGTACATTTCTTTTAAAGCTATGGCAGAACAATAGTAAAGTGTCACTCCCTTTTCCTCTTAGGTGCCTTGTCCACATTTTGCGAGAGACAACAGTAAAATACTCCAAAATACGTTCTTTTCATGGTCAATGTCAGCTTGATTTATGCCGACATGAGGTTCGATATGGCTGTTTAAGGGAAGACGAGTGCTTTTATGCACACAGTCTTGTAGAATTGAAAGTCTGGATATTGCAAAATGAAACAAGTAGGTTTGTGTGTGATTGAGAAATGTCTCCCCAAGAGCGTCAGGGTTTATGAAGTGGTATTGGAGACCCTTCTCCAACAACTTGGTGTGGCAACACTGTTGATTTTATCCTGAGCTTTAAACCATGTAGTCACTTCATCTTTAGAGTGGCTTATTTTGAGTGTGGTCTTGTATAAGTAACTGCTGATACAAGTTCATGTATGAAGTATGGAATTGTGAGGAAGAAAGATTCCTCGGAAGACACCAAGAGCTATATTTGTAAATATTCCATTTTGAAGGAATAATGTGATGTTCATTCTTGGCAACAGATTATGCCAAGTGGGGTTAGTTAAAGAATCGAGTCTGACTGTGCCTAGATTGGTGGCCTGTTATTGTGTAGAGGACCTAAAAAAAGGCTTCTGCGTTTCCCAGGTATCTCGCATGATGCTATTGCCCAGGAATCTAAACGATATTGGCAAAATTTGGAAGCAAACGTACCTGGAGCTCAGGTATTTTTTCCTGTGTACTTTCTGCATTTGGGATCCTTTCTGGAACGGCCTAATTGATGTTAGTTGTTGGCAGATGCAGTTAAAACTTACATACAGTCCAGTTACTTTCTTAAAGTTTATTGAGTTGATTAATTTTTTTTAAATTTATTTATTTAATTTTGGCTGCATTGGGTCTTCGTTGCTGCGCGCGGGCTTTCTCAAGTTGCGGCGAGCGGGGGGCTACTCTTCGTTGCAGTACACGGGCTTCTCATCGCAGTGGCTTCTCTTGTTGCAGAGCACGGGCTGTAGGCGCACGGGCTCAGTAGTTGTGGCATGTGGGCTCAGTAGTTGTGACTCGCGGGCTCTAGAGCACAGGCTCAGTAGTTGTGGCGCACGGGCTTAGTTGCTCTGTGGCATGTGGGATCTTCCCGGACCAGGGCTCGAACCTGTGTCCCCTGCATTGGCAGTCGGATTCTTAACCACTGTGCCATCAGGGAAGCCCCAGTTGAGTAATTCTTAATGTGAAAAAAAAATTCTGAATTTTAGTTGATCATATAAAAGAAAAAAAGGCATCCCATAATACCCACCAAGCATGTAGGATAGGGAATTCCCCGGAGGTCTAGTGGTTAGGACTCTGTGCTTCCACTGCACGGGGCACGGTTTCGATCCCTGGTTGGGGAACTAAGATCCTGCAGGCCGAGCGGCATGGCCAAAAAAAGACTGTAGGATACAGTTTTCTTATTCAGCTTAATTGGCAAAACAGTTGGGGTCTCGCGCTGTGGGGATCCTTGGAATAAGGAAGGTGGATTGTGTTTGTAGTTTTGCTTACCGCCCAGCCAAACTGCTTTACCCAACTACCCTCCTTCCCCTCCCTGCCAAAAATCCTAGTCATTAACTCCAAAGCTGACTTTCATAAATTGAGGTTTGGCATCTGTAATCTGCTTTTATCATATTCTCTTGCATTTGGGTGGAGAACTGGAGATTTTAGGTATCAGATCATATATATATAGTGGTCAAATCATCAAAGCAGACAAAAACGGAAATTGTATGCTATTATGAAAGAAAATGCATGGTGATTGTGTTCTCAGAAAACTGGTTTTCTGTTAAATTAAAACTGATCTTTTAATTATTTAAGGTACTTGGCAATCAAATAATGCCTGGATCCCTTAACATGAAGATAAAATTTGTATGTGCTCAGTGTCTGAGAAATGGTCAAGTCATTGAACCAGACAAAAACAGAAAATATTGTAGTGCAAAAGCAAGGCATTCGTAAGTAGTGTGTGTGTGGAAATAGTGCCTGATCATAATGATCTGTTTCATGGGTGTAAAATCATGCATATAAGAAAAAAGATTAAGACTTTGAAGAGAGCAAAGGAAAGTAGACAATTTAGGAATAATTGCAGAGCAAAAGGGAAGAGATTTTTAGAACTTAGTAGCTAAGAATTCTGCACACAGTTCAAGTGTTTTGCCTGTATTTCATCATTTCCGTGTTTAGGATTCGTAGGGAATGTTTGTTTATAATTATCGACAGGAAATGAAATGACAGAATCATAAGGCATTTCTTTTAGAAGGGTTGAGGAAAAAAATCTCTGGTCCTTTAGGTACAAACTTTGTACCTGCCCCTTTATATTATGCCTTTGCCAGTGTGTTTTTGTTTTTTCTGAACTCCATTTTTCTTAGGTGGACCAAAGATCGTCGTGCGATGAGAGTGATGTCTATTGAACGTAAGAAGTGGATGAACATCCGTCCTCTCCCCACAAAGAAACAAATGCCTTTACAGTTTGATGTACATACGTAATTTTTAAGCCACTTTTTTTTTTATTAGGCATTTCAAATCATTAGAAAGTAGTAGTAATTCAGATGGAAACTGGTACCCTTTAAATAATGCTCATCATGTTAATGAAATCGAAGTGGTCCTTTCGTTTTCCTTCCCCTTTTGAATATGTGGTTCTGGGACAGTCTTTAGATTGATTGGAATCGTATGAGTTACTGAGGAAAAGTAAGTAGACAATGAACTAGAGAAAAGTGATGGTCATGGCTCAGCTTATTTTCCAGATGAATTACTTTGGGAGCAAATGGGAGAGAATTTCATTTAAATTTGATTCCTCAACTTTGCTGTCAAACCCAGGGCCTTCCGTATTATTATGGATGCTGTTGATGAGTTATTTTTATCACACCTGTTTCCTTTCACTGAAGCAATGGATGCTCGCTAAGGGATGCCCAACATTATAGGATTTTCTTGAAGTCACCCAAAGGAGAAACGCTCCATGTTAGAGCAATATGTTCCTCAGAAGCCCTTAGAATGAAAACACCAGACCGACTTAATGTGTGGGCAGCATTTCACTCACTAGGTAGCACGTTTCAACTTGGTCCCCCGGTGCCTTACGTGGTCTTAAAGATGATTGTCTGGGCAAAGCCCTGGAGCTGGCCCAACTTGCCTCTTCACAAGAGAGAGGGTCTGGAGGGATTTCACTGTGCAAGGGACACTTGGAGCTGACAGGGCGGAAATTTTCTGCCGCAGCGGAGGAAGTATGGAGAGAGTCTTTTGCCCAGAGAAGCAGTGCAGGTGGATTGCAGAATCCCCATGTAATGAGGCTCCCTCTCCCAATTGCCAGAGAGTTGAGAAAGAGGAGGGTTAATTTCCCATCACCCAGGGTACCTTGCTTTTTGTAAAACTTATACAAGTTATAAGGACAGTCTTTGAAGGAGGTGGTGTGTTTGTGTTTATCCACAGTGGTTTCAGCCCCAGATTTGGGTGATTTAATCCGTGGGTTATGTGGGAGGGGAGGAAGGTTTATTGGAACCATTGATATCTTGTGCTTCAAAAGATAGTGGAGATTATGGGCGTATTCCTCAAAACTTTGCTAAGACGACTGGGAACAATTCTAGCTCATGAGGCAGCTGCCTAGGACCACTGATTATTCTCTCATCTTGTACATGGTGTTCTACCTTGCAATGTTACAGGAGCTTATTTCCTCTTTTTCCTACCATACTAGGTATTGCTAAGGGATCCTTCTTCTAAAAGAAGAAATAGTACTCTGTGTTTGTATGTGCGTAGACAGTGTGGTGAGGTGGAGAGAGCATGTGCTTCAGAGTCTGCCCGAAGGGCAAGTTACTCAGCCTCAGTTTGCTCATCTGTAAATGAGAATAATTGCATCCTAGGGAAGATACAGGAGATGGTGTTGTGTAAAAACCCAGCACAGAGCGGCCTTCTCCTTTATTTTCTCTTCTCCCTGCTCCTTATCGTTGAGTTTTGAAAGACGATGGTAAATGTCTACCTAGTAATACCTAAGTACTTATTGGGGATTGACTGGGAAAAGAATATAATACAGTCTATCACAAGAATGTTTTGTTGACTATTGACTTCATGCAGAAAATTGTAAGGGTTGCAGGGGTGGGGGTCCCTGACGTTGGTCCGAGGGAGGAAAGGAGCAGTGTTAAGTGTTGACTGCTTCTTGATTTTTAGTGAAAGTCAATGCTAAGCATCTACTATTACGTAACCTAATATATAGGGCCAACTCCTGTTGAAACACGGATAAATTAAAATAGGCTAACAATTAATTGTACTAGGATTTATGCTCTATAAAGACAAGTACATTGATGATACCTAAGACTGAGCTCTTGGTGACGGCGGTTTTCCTAGTTCTTAATAGTCATGGGTCTTAGGGGAGTCTGTGTTCTGCTGATTGCTCTCACTTTATTTTCCTACCAGTATACACTGTATTTACTCTGTAAAGTAAAAATGCAAATAACCAGAAGAGGTATTATTTGAACGCTGTATAACTGGATGGCCTGGTTAGTGGAATAATTGTCTTTGAACAATGCATAGCTAGTGAATGATGGCCAAGATTAGCTGCCAGTATTGGTGATAAGTAAATGTCCAAGAGATTTTTTCTGACACTGTTTAGTACCTTTGGAGGAGTCTGCAGTTTCTTTATCGCTTCCCAAGCGCTGACCAGGGAGGCATCCTGGGTGTCAGGTAGGGGAGAGTAGGATCCTTCAGACTGAGGGGGCCAGAGACTTGCATTGCAGAGGTAAAATGTTCTGCTGTGTTAAAAGCAGATACTCTGAATCAATGAGTTTGTTGACACTTCCTTGTAAGAAAATGTTCCATATTCCAGTTTCATACTTAACTTTCTTTTGGAAATTTTCTTTTGAAAAGTTTTGAGACAGAAAGCTTAATATCATCTCATGTATTGGGGGCTTATAGTCAATTTGAATAGAAGCAAATTAATCTCCTTTTAAAATTATGTTCTCGGCATCAGCATGGATAATAATATTTATTTTGCTTAAATGTAAAAATTAGGCAGTTTTACTAAGTGTACTCTGTCTTAAAGCATGTTCCTGTTTTTCTAATACAGCTGTGCAATCATATTGCTTCTGGGAAAAAATGTCAGTATGTTGGAAACTGTTCCTTTGCTCACAGTCCTGAGGAACGAGAAGTGTGGACCTACATGAAAGAGAACGGGAGTAAGTTGATGATTAACCGTGGCCTTGACACCCGTGAAATCTAGCTTGCCTGAAAGTCTCTTTCCTCTCTGTGAATATGCCAACTTACTGTGCACACAGAAAGCAGTCTGCGTTCTAAACCATTATACCATTTTATCAGTGAAGCAGAGTCTGACCTCCGATCATGTTTGCTTAGGTCAGATTCAGATACAAATACATAGGTCAGCATCCTCTGATGTCATAGGCGTGACTCATGGTCTGGGGAAGTTCATTCCTTCCATGAGCTCCTTTTGTGAACTGTCACCCCTGAATTAATCAGGTTATAATTGGAGGTCTCTTCAAGGAGCCCTTACTGGTAGAACAGGCCCAGATTCAAAGGCCCGAGGAGAGAACGTTTGTCTTGGTCAAACGTCAGGTTTATTGTGAGAGCCTTTGAGAGGAGCCTCAGACAAACTTTCACTTCCAACCAGAAAAGGTTTTGCTACCAGGATTATTGTTCTTCAGTCTTAAGTAAACTGATGGAAATTTACCGACTGCTTAAGATCTGTGATCTCTGGATTACAAGAAGCCATCTGATTTAAGCATGTCACCTATCGTATTTCAGCCATGTAAAAATGCAGTGACTTGTGTGGACAGGACTCCTTCTTGCTTGGAGTGGGGACATAGAGTTGGGCCTTACTGAAGGTGTCCTTGCAAATCAGGGCTCTTGCAGTGATTCCTGCTACCACTGGTCTGAAGGAAGAAGAATTTCCTAGTTTACCTCTAATCTTAGAAACACTTAGGTAGGCAGTAAAGCCGAGTTTTGACCAGATCCTCATTACCAGATTTTTTTTTAAACTCAGTGGCTCTCAACTGGGGATGGATTTTGCCACACACACACCTCTCTCCCCTTGGGGACACTTGGCAATGTCTGGACATTGTCATGACTTGTAGGGCTGTGCTACTGGCAGCTAGTGGGTAGAGGCTAGGGGTGTTGTTAAACATCCTACACGCACAAGGTTGCCACCGACAGCGAAGAGTTTTCTGGCTCAGAACGTTGGCGGTGCTGAGGTTGAGAAACCGTGGTTTTATCGCTTGATGGTAATGCCAGCTACGCTTGTTCCAGTAGCTTGCAGCCACTGCCCAGCACCTGGTCATGGCTGTGTTGTTGTAAGTTGCACCCCAGCATGTCGGTCTTCTGGGACTGCGGCTCAACTGATAGGCTCCCATCAGGGTCAGAACCTCGGTCCTTACAGTAGGTTTCTCAGTAGACAGTGAGGAGCTGTGTAAGTAGCCTGTGTGGTTACAGCAGCGGTAGCAAGTGTTTAACGTGGGGCATCGTGAAGCCGTGCCGAGGCTTTCCTTTTCAGCAATGCCCTTGAAATGGTTTCTGAATTTTAAACACCCCCATAGTGTCTTGCAAATGCAGGGGGAAGTTAATCTTGAAGACTAACTATTAAAAAGAAAACTAACTTTTGTGGTCTTACAGTCCTGAACTTGGTTCTTACCCCGAGAGTCTGGAAATGGACTGTCTCTCCATGTCTAAATACGATCAGTTTCCATTGAGCCCTCTCAAGTTTCTTTTGAAAATTGCACCGACTGATACCGAAAGAGTGCGTGTTCTTGTGTGTATTTAAATGGCGTATTTAAATATTTGCTGCTGAAAGGAGTTCATTTTTCTTTAGTACAAGATATGGAGCAGTTTTATGAACTCTGGCTAAAGAGCCAAAAAAATGAGAAAAGCGATGATGTAGCCAGTCAGTCAAACAAAGAAAATGGAAAACAAATTCACATGCCGACCGATTACGCGGAAGTCACTGTAAGTACCCCAGGTTGGTGCCCCTCACCTTTGCTTCCAGGCCTTTCTTTTCTTTCCCACCTTCTCCAAAATCTGGCTCCGTCGCCCCCGCTCTGCCCTCCCCCTTATCTCCATCTTCTCTCCGTGCTGGCTCTCCACTGTTTTTAAGTCTCTTCATCCTAAAAATGGCTTTCCTGGATCTTCTTTCCAACTCTGGAGCCAGGAAATTGTGAGTCTGAGTCCTGCTTCCCTCTCCTTACTAGCCTGTGACACTGGGCAGGTTACTGAACGTCTCTGAGGGGGCTGCTTGTGATGGAGCCACGAAGTGTGATGAGCCTGCGGGTTTATCCCAGTGCTGGGCCACGGAAAGTGCTCAGGAAATGTGGGATCCCCCCTCCCCCAAGTCCTCTTGTTCTCTTATCACCATCCTGCAGTCTGGCCTCTGCCTCTGGGTTCTACAGAGACATTTAGTCACCTGTGGTCTTTTACTGTTTTGTCTGTCTTTTAAATGTTTCAAAACAGTGAAGGGGGTAGTATAATGACTGTCTTGAGCCCACCATCCCAGGTGAACCGATGTTAGTTTGTTGTGTTTGCTTCTGTAAAGTAAATAAAATGTCACAGGTAAAGTTGGAACCCTGGTTGTCCCCCTTTCCCAGAGGGACCAGATCCAGTGTATATTTTTCCAGGCCATGTTTACATATCTTGGACTGTTTATTCCTAACCTATTGCTCTGCCTGCCATGTTGTTTTTAAACTAACAGGCGTATGCGTTACTCTGCTCCTTGTGTCTTGTTTTGTTTTTCGTCCCCTCTCCACATTGAGTCATTCAGATGTGGGTCATGGACACGTCTTTGTGCACGATACGCCCTGTGAACTCTGCTTTCTCTGCCAAGGCTCAGCACTGATCCCCTCACCACCTTTTCTTAAGTACTACCAGGGTTTCCAGAGCCAGGGTCACCCCAACTTGCTGGGTCATGAGGTTGACCTGTCTCTGCGAACCTGTCCTTACCCAGTGTTACAGGGCATTTGGGAAATAGTCAATACTACTCAAACACTGCATGCTTGCATATGTGGAAGCACAGGGTTCCTAATGTGTGGGTCTCTGCCCCCAGGGTGGTGTCTTCCCAGCACGTGTACTTCCCTGGCCCCTGGCACAAGTCCTGGCCCATAGTAGGGGCTCAGTTCATGTGCAAGGATCGAGTTGCTCATCCTTCTGCAGTGAGCGAGTCCCGGGTTTTCACATCCTCTCTGCTTTCCCTCGTGGTATTAATCCTCCCCGGAATCCTTGTTTGAACCTGGCCCCTTGTCCTGCCGACAGACTCCCTTGTTTGCACACCAGCTCCTTGCCAGAGACTGCCTGGACCCCTGGCCCAGTCCATCGCCCCCTGCTCTCTGCTTTCTGTGTGCTGGCCACCCTCTCCTTGGTCCTGCTTTTGACTTGGAGTTTTATGTTCTCACCCAGCTTCCCCCACTGGACGGGCTCCCCAAGAGTAGAGTCTGGGTCTTAGGTGGAGTCGTTTCTAGTTGTTCTGGTGCCTGAACACATGTGACCCGTCAGGGGCCACACAGACAGCAGCCACTGACGGGATGCGTGTCTTCCGTGCACTCTAGGTGGACTTCCACTGCTGGATGTGTGGGAAGAACTGTAACAGTGAGAAGCAGTGGCAGGGCCACATCTCCTCAGAGAAGCACAAGGAGAAGGTTTTCCACACTGAAGATGACCAGTACTGCTGGCAGCACCGCTTTCCAACAGGATATTTTAGTATTTGCGATAGGTACGTGGGTCTCTTCAGTTTCCCACATGAAAACTGCTGACCTTGTGAGTAGACAGAGTATCTGGGTGATAAAATCTTCTAATCCTGGATGCTTGGATTTGAGCTCAAAGTTTAGTTGCTCCTTGAACATTTCTTCGCTCTTCTGCGTTACATGAAAAGATTCACTAGTCTGCCGGTACTGGTGTGAAAGTCTTAAAGATAACCAAATAGGGAAATAAGTTCTTTCAGGCTTGCCCAAACGATCTCTGAGATGGCAGTGGAGATTCTCTGACCCTTCACAATAATCTTTCTCGTAGTAGATGTTCATCAGTTTTGAAACTGCCTTTGAATTATATTCCAAGTATAAATCTGGAACTTTCTCAGGTCAAAGGAAAATATTAGTATTTTAAGTTTACTTAGAAAATTTTTCAGTGAAAAGCTAGATCATTTTGAATTGCTCCTCATTTTGTTGTTGCTGTTTCTATTTGACTTCCAAACTTAGATCCATGTGATACAGAGAATTATTGAAGATATTTTTTACTTGCTGCCCCTTCTGATTTCTTTCCACTGCATCAAGGAGCATAGTCTTTTTTTCCCCAGCAATCTGTATTTTTCATTAAATAGTGCATTTAAATAGTTTAAAGTACTAATTATTGTAGATGTCAAGGCAATAAAATATTCATTTTTCTAGGATTAAGATTTCGAGCTAAAAGTTTAATGCAAACCATAAAGGTAGTGAAGAGCACATTTTAAAGATTTTTACAAACAACTGGTGGACGCTTACCAAGCTGACTTGTCCTAACAGGTATGTGAATGGTACCTGCACAGAAGGAAGCAGCTGTAAATTTGCACATGGCAATGCTGAACTTCATGAATGGGAAGAGAGAAGAGATGCCCTAAAGATGAAGCTCAACAAAGCACGAAAAGATCACTTAATTGCCCCCAATGATAATGACTTTGGAAAATATAGTTTTTTGTTTAAAGATTTAAACTAATATGTTGGCTTTTATGTATGTTACCTAATCAGAGCATTGACCAGAAAAATTGAAAGTGTTGTAAGGCACGTAGCAGAGGAGCTGCAGATTTTCTGCTTGTATTGGCGTCTCTCGTCCCTCCTGAGCAGCAACCCACAGTAGGTAGGAAAACGGGCTGTTTGACAGGTCTGGCCAGGCTCTCACGGCATCAAATGGCAAAGTGACCGCTACTGGTTGCCATCTGTTGAACAGACTTTTGGATGAATTGTGTTGGGGAAGAGGGTAAGGTTATGTTGAGGATGACTTCTTGAGTTGGTCCTTCAGATAAGAATCACGATGGTGAGAGAGAAACACTGTACTAGGATCAGAACACATGATGGATGAAGTTCTTCACATGTTTTAAGAGGAATAAATTTGTCTAATATAATAAAGTTTGCTACTTATCTGTATGTAGGTTGCTAAAAAGGATTTTCTTAACTCAGATTTTAAGCCAAATAACCATTTAACACTAGTATATGTTAAATGGGGTATTTTTCTGTATTTGTATGTTTCACTATAATAAGGGAATTGAGGATAATGTGCATTGAGAATATTTTGAAAAATAATCCGTTGACTCAAATTTTATTTCTTGGTCTTTTGCTGTTTAAATGATGATTTTGAAAGATTAAACTTGTACTGTTGGTATTGTGTAGTGTATGGACCAATACTGCCCGTAATAAAGACTTTATATATAGATGTCTTTCATTTTTTTGGTGTGGTCCTTGCCAGTTCCTTAAAGACTTGTTAAAACTGGGTACTAAAATCACAAGGTTAGTTTTTTGTTTGTTTTTTTTTTTTTTTTGGCCGCACCGCTCGGCTTGCGGGATGCCAGTTCCCCGACGACCAGGGATCGAACCTGGGCCCTCAGCAGTGAAAGCGTGGACTCCTAGGCACTGGACTGCCAGGGAATTCCCTAGATTTTTTTAAAAAACACTTTCATTTAAGCAATTAATGACAGAAGGCAAATTAGAGAGACATGGCAGCAACTTTCACTCTGTCCCGCTCTCCTCCGATTCAGGTTGCTAAGAGGCTTCTCTTATTGACTGACATGCTAACCCCTCTGGGGGCTCTTCTGTGTCTCATTCAGATGAATGCCCAGCAAGGGGACACACGGTCAGCTAAGACGTGGGCTGTGGGATTCCACAGACACGACTGTTTAGCACAGCGCCTTCTATAGGGCCATTTTGGTTGTTGAAAGACCACTGAAGGTGTGGTCAGGACGGGCTGGCAGAGACAAGGAAAGGGCTGAGCTGTCCTGAGACCCAGATCTACTCCTGACCTGGTGAGCTAGGGAGAAGAGTCACCGTCAGGGTTTGGGGGCCGCCACCTCATGAGGACACTGCCAGTGCAGAGTCCCTGTTGGGGGTGGGAGTCAGAAGGAAGGGCTGATGGACTCGAAAGTCACTTCTTCATGACAACTTTGAGTCAGTGGGGTTTGGGGCAAACAGAAAAGGGTCTTTGTTCAGTGCGAGTCCAGCCTGGGTCGGGGGAGCATGGCTGCAAGTAGAGAGATGAGAGAGAAGCAGTGCCTTCAGCAGAACCAGAGGCTGCAGAGTGAAAGGCAAGCCCAGGGGACTCCTTGAAGACCGCAGGAGACTGGTTTCCCTCCATGAATGGAAGCCAGTTAGGACCAGTTTTATTTGGCAGGTGCGTTAGCAGTGTATCTTATTTGCCAAATAAGTAATCTGTTTCTGTAGAGCAGACTGGCAGTGTTATCATTCTGCTGGGTCTCCCTAGTCTGATAGCCTTTATGATGTTTTTCTTCTCCATCCTTCCAAACTCCTTTTATCCTTTTTTTCCAGGGAGAATAGATGTTAAAAAGCTGTCTCTGGTGCTCTGTTTTAGCTTGCAGTTTAACAAGTTGGTTGTCTTAACCTTTGGAATCTAGGCTAGAAACTTAAAGTTTGACCGGTCAAGACGAGAATTGTTTGTTTTCCACACCCACATCCCCACCTCAAATTCTCGGTGCCTGGGCTTTTTTGTAGTTCTCTGTGCTCTGAACTATCCTTTCAGTAAATTTCATTTCTGCCTAAATCATCCAGTTTTTTGCCTCATTTCGGCTAAGAACCCCCCTGGCCACAGCCTTGGTCTCAGCATCAGGAAGTCAATGCTAATTATTCCACGGTGAAGTCACACCTCCACCCTAGAAGCGAAGAGGAGAACGAGGTGTGAGGGGGGGAAAAGGGCAAGAAAAAAAAAGTATGAAAGAGCAAAACCCGAATATTAACAGCAGACAAGACTAATAACTGGCATGTCTACTTGGACATGTTTATCTCCATATCTCCTCCAGGGTGGACTTTTTTCAACATTTAACAAATTGAGATGCAATTTTTATAACAAAAGTTTTACCATTTTAAAGTACAAATCCATGGTTTTAGTAGATTCCAAATGTGCTATAATCACCACAATGAATTTTAGAGTATTTCATTACCTGAAACCAAACCAAACCAAACCCACACCCTAGTCTACCCACTCCCCTTGCTTTTCAAGCTGTAGGCAACTGCTCAACTGCATTGAGCCACAACTAATGAGCCCATGTGCCACAACTACTGAAGCCCGTGCGCCTAGAGCACTGCTCCACAACAAGAGAAGCCACCGCAATAAGAAGCCCGCGCACCACAACGAAGAGTAGCCCCCGCTCGCCACAACTAGAGAAAGCCCACACGCAGCAACAAAGACCCAACGCAACCAAAAAATAAAACTAAAAAAAAAAAAAAAAACAAGCATTAGATGTTTTATACATATATATGCTATATATATGTATATATACGTACAATGGAATATTAGCCATAAAAAAATGAAATATTGCCATTTGCAGCAACATGGATGGGCCACAGGATATTATGCTTAGAGAGCTAAGTCAGAGAAAGATAGATACTATATAATATCCATTATATGTGGAACCTAAAAATATAATACAAATGAATCTATACAAAACAGAAACAGACAGACACAGAAAACAAACTTACGGTTACCAAAGGAGAGAGGGAGGGAGGGAAGGAACAATTAGGAGTATGGGATCAACAGATACAAACTACTATACATAAAATAGATAAGCAACAAGGATTTACTATACCTTGTATATAGCACAGGGAATTACCCAATATCTTGTAATAACCTATAATGGAACATAATCTGCGAAAAAACACTATGCTGTACACCTGAAACTAACACAATACTGTAAATCAACTGTACTTCAACTTCTAAAAAATTTAGTTGAAACTACAGAATGTAAAATATGGGTTTTCTTGTGTAAGAAACACTGACAGAATACCAAACCAGAGACTCAGATTTAAGGAAACTGGTGAGTGACTTCCCTGGTGGCGCAGTGGTTAAGAATCCACCTGCCAATGCAGAGGACATGGGTTCGAGCCCTGGTCCGCGAAGATCCCACATGCTACAGAGCAACTAAGCCCGTGTACCACAACTACTGAGCCTGCGCTCTAGAGCCCGTGCTCCACAAGAAGAGAAGCCACCGCAATGAGAAACCCGCGCACCACAACGAAGGGTAGTCCCCGCTCGCCGCAACTAGAGAAAGCCCACACACGGCAACAAAGATCCAACGCAGCCAAAAATAATAAATAAATAAAGTTATATGTCTAAAAAAAGGAAACCGCTGAAAGGACAAAGTAGAATAAAATATTTGAAGCAAGTGATACTGAGTTACCATAGTAACTCACTTTTAAAAATAACCAAATTTGGCTTAGACACAATAGAAATGAGACAGTTAAAAAGACAGAATTACAAAATTTGGGGCAGGGGAAAAATGATTATTAGCACACGAAAAAAAAGACTCTGATTAAGAAAAAAAAATTAATTAACAAGCATTATTTCTCTCCGATTCTAAGAAAAGGATTAATACCTGGGAAAAATATATGTAATCTTCCCCCTGCCCCCTACTCAAATGCCACCACCTTGATCATGGTATAAAAAGTGGTGGCCATGAAAGCTCAGATATTGGTTGATGTGGACTTGTTAGGGCTGATATAGCCTTGAAGAGCAGTGCAGCCTGACCCAGATGGCCTGGTGTAATCCGAAATGAATTTATCATTGTTTCAGGAGAACACCTAGGGCCAGAGCAGCAGCCAGATGTCTAGAAAGAGAATAGTAAAGGAAACATCCTTTTATTGATCCAGGGTGGTTTCCTGGCCTGAAAGACGCCGCCCTGCATTGCCATAAGATATTGTGGGTCTCATGAGATAACCCACAGGCAGCAAAAGTACTTTGAACCTTATAAAGGCCTGTGCAAACGACAGGTGTCTTACGGAAGAGTAGTGTGGATTCTGTTCTAGCAACCTACAGTGAATGGGTACTGGTGACTTCGGACCATATTTGTTTTTGTTAGTAATATACTATGTAACTCAAATCTACACAAAGAAATCAAGAGAACTAGAAACGGTAAATAAGGTTAATATTATTTTAAAAACTAGAAATACATTTTTTCTCTTCTAGCTTCTTCCAATAAGATTATATAAAACAATAATGTAACACTATATTATTCAGTTTGTAGTAGATTAAAAAAAGAGTAATAATAGCATAAAAAAGGGAGGAGGAAACGGAGCTGTACTGGAGCAGTTTCCCTATCTTACTGAAATTAAGTTAGTATAAATCTGAAGTAACTAAAAAAAAAGTTTTAAATCACTAAAGGAATTAATAATGTTTTAGAAAAGATCCACTTAATACAAAAGAAGGAAGTAAAGAACAAAGAGATGTAGAAACCAAAGAGCAAAATGGCAGGTGAATATGAGCTACCATGTTGGACCTCTGCGGTTAACACACTTAATGCTCTGGGTCACCTCCGAAGGTGACCATTCATAGCACATTTTACATCCCTGGAAAATCTGCACCGGGGTCATGCAGCTGGCTTGCGGCACAGGTAGGGTCTCATCTCCTGTTTTTTTTGTTTTTTTGCGTGGCATCATACTGCCTTAGTTCCCTCCGAGTTTTATCTGCCTGGTTTGTAGTTATTGACAACGGAAGTCGAGTCTAGATCTGTGGCCCCAGCAATTTGGTAATTACGGACATTGTCTTAGCTCCAGGTACACTTGTCCCAGGGAAACAATCCCTTCCTGTCACTCTCAACTCATATTTCATCCTTCTCCGACTTGTTTTTAATCACAAAAACTTATTTAGAGGGACTTCCCTGGTGGCGCAGTGGTTAAGACTCTGCCTGCCACTGCAGGGGACATGGGTTCAAGTCCTGATCCAGGAAGATCCCACATGCCACAGAGCAACTAAGCCTGTGCGCCACAACTACTGAGCCCATGTGCCACAACTACTGAAGCCGCATGCCCAAAGCCCATGCTCCGCAACAAGAGAAACCACCACAATGAGAAGCCCGCGCACAATGAGTAGCCCCCACTTGCCAGAACTAGAGAAAGCCTGCGCAGCAACAAAGACTCAACGCGGCCAAAAATAAATTAAAAAAAAAAAAACCACTTACTTAGAAAGGACCTAACATTTAGAGTCACAGAGGATTTAGAGTCGACAGTGGGTCGCTGGAGCGGCTTGTTAACCTTGCCTTTGAGCCTGAATTCCTCACCTACTAGCTTTGTGGCCGCAGTCACGTGGCTTTCCCAAACCTCGGTTTTCGCATCTGTGAAGTGAGTACAGGCTGTACAGACCCTCCTCCCAGGAGTGTGATGTAGGGACGTGGTGCTCAGGCGCACAGCACTTCACTGGTGCAGGAAATGGACACTGGGAGACGACAGTCACTAAAATTTGAGTACTCACTATGGGCCCGGCAGTTTCCATCAATGACCTCATTTAATTCTCAAAGCAAGGCTTCCCTGGTGGCGCAGTGGTTATGAATTCGCCTGCCAATTCAGGGGACACGGGTTTGAGCCCTGGTGCGGGAAGTTCCCTCATGCCGTGGAGCTACTGAGCCCATGTACCACAACTACTGAGTCTGCACTCTAGAGCCCACGAGCCACAACTACTGAGCCCGTGTGCCACAAGTACTGAAGCCCGCTCACCTAGATAGAGCCCGTACTCCGCAACGAGAAGCCACTGCAATGAGAAGCCCACGCACTGCAACAAAGAGTAGCCTCCGCTTGCCGCAACTAGAGAAAGCCTGTGCACAGTAACGAAGACCCAACACAGCCACAAATAAATAAAATAAATATATGTTTAAAAAAATCCTCAAAGCAGCTCTGTGAGGGTGGTACTGATATCACCCCCATTTTACAGATGTGTAAACGGAGGCCGTAACCTCTCCCGCCTCACTCCTGGATCCGCGGGCACTTCTCGCCTCTGTACGTGTTTTCCTTTCATTAAGCGGGGACAGTAAATGGCACCTACATCCTCTGGAGCCTGTAGTGATATTTGCAGACACGACTGCTGTCACCATCACGGCTCTTTAAACTCAAGGAGCCAAGCGGGAACTCCCTGTAGCCCGGGTCTGCCGAGGTCTGCGCCGGCTGTATGCAGGGATAGGAGTGGCCGGACGCTAGGCGCCGGCGCCTGCGCAGACTCAGTGGACTGGGTACCGGAGCGAGCAAGTGGCTACGGCGGCTTCGGCGCATACGTCAGGGACGGGGGCGGGGCCTGTTGGACTACGCCGCGGCTGCCCCGCCGCCAGCGGGGAACGGATCCGCGCAGACTCCGTAAGCGAGGGGGCGTGGCGCTATGGGGGCGGGGCTGATGGGCGGTGTCCACGCAGCCTTTCGGTGGGGGCGGAGCCGCCTGCGCGGGGGCGGGTGCCGCGGCTGCGGCGAGGCTGACGTGGACCGTACGGGTTAGCTGGCTCGGCGAGTTGCGGGATTGGGGAGCGACGGGCCGGGCCGGGCCTTCGGGCCCTTGGCGGCGGCGGCGGTATAAAGCCGGCGACGGGGAGCATGTAATGTCGGAATGCGGAGGCCGCGGCGGCGGCAGCAGCAGCGACGACGCCGAAGACGAGGGTGGCGGTGGCGGCGGCCCCGCGGGCTCCGGCTCCCTCAGCCCGGCCCCGGCTGCTTCCTCAGAGGGCCGGCTCCGCCGCGGGCTGCGCGGCGCCTCTCTCATGGCGCGCCGGCGGCCCGAGCTGCTCTGCGGGGCCGTGGCGCTCGGCTGCGCGCTGCTCCTCGCACTCAAATTCACCTGCAGGTGAGGCGGCCCGCACCCCCGGGCCCGGCGCGCCCTCGGCCCGGCGGGCGGCGCGTAGCCGTCTTGGGCCTCGGGGTCGAGGGTCGTAGCGGCCTCTGGGGAAGTCGGGCCTGACTTTGCCTGGAGCGATGGACTTGACCCTCCTCCAGCATGCGGCCATGCCCGCCGCGTTCCTTCTCTCCGGCCAGCGAGCCCTAAGGCGAGGTTTTGGGGTGCTGCCCGGCGCCCCTTCCTCCCATTTTAATACCGAGGAAGGCGGGCCAGGTTCCGAGCTGCTTGTCAGCTGTTGGGGTTTCTTGGGGGTGCCCCTGTCACTTCTGCGGAGGCTGCAGGACCCTCATTTATCACCCATTTTGTTTCCCTTATGCCTAGGCTAGGCGTAGACAACCTTTAGCGTCCCACATGTTGACAATTCATGCACTCATCGATATAGCGATTATTTATCCGCACCTCTTGTGTGCGGAGCGCTCATCCAGGTGAGCGATGAAGATAAGAAGTCCCTGTTCTCCATTCCAGGGGGTGGTACAGACAGTAAATAAGAAAACTTAATATAGTTTTAAAGAGCTTCAGTAAGTGCTGTGCAGGGAATAGAAGCGAAGAGCGTGGGGCAGAAAGGCCTTCCTAAGGGAGCTAGGTAGGAAACGCACCCACGAAGGGGAAGGGGCCAGCATTGGGGAGATCTGGGGGAAGCGTCCAGGGGAGGGGAAAGAGCAAGTGCAAAGGTCCTTTGACCTGAGGCTGGACAAGGCTGGTGTTTTCCTGGAACTGGAAGGAAGGCCTGAGTAGGCTGGAGTGTAGTGAGCAGGAAGAGTGAAAGTTAATGTCTCTCTTTGGGAAAGTACACAAATAGAAAATTTACTTTAAATTTCAAGAGTACTTTTGGGCTCCCAAATCCACAGTGTATCTCCTGGGACTCCAATTTATAAATCTGTGGTGCCACTGACTGGCATATTGGCCACGAGGAAGATTTCAACTTGGAACATTTTTATTGAGTCTGTTAAAGACAATATGTGGCCCCTGTTGTCAAAGAGATGTCAAAGGATTGGGGATTGTAGTGGAAAGAAAATTATAATAACTATCATTGAGCATTTGCTATGTGCCAGGTGCTATACTACCAGCGGCGTTTCTCAGCCTTGGTACTGTTGATATCTTGGGTCAGATAATCCTTGTTGTGGCGGGCTGTCCTGTACATTATGGGATGTTTAGCGGCATCCCTGGCCTCTGCCTACTACATGCCAGTACCTACTACCTGCTCCTACTCCTCCACCCCACTGTGACAACCAGAAGTGTCTCCAGACAGTACCAAATGCCCTCTGGGGAACCGAATCGCCTGTTTGAGAACTACAGATTACATGAATGCATTTATTCTCTTAACACATGATCTGAGAGCCTAATATGGATCACTTAAGTCTCAATCCAGTGAAGTCTGGATATACATACTCTTACCCTTCCAATTTACACACGAAGGAGTGGAGCTTTGGTCGTGATGCAAAACTTGCCCCAAATCACATCCACCTAATAAGTGGCTGAACTGGAATTTGAATCCTTTATTGTCAGGAATTAGTCTCTTTACCTTGTTCTTTATCACGTCCTGCACAAGGAAATTAAAGTATTTTACAAGGTAGAATATTGCAAGGTAGTATTTGGATTCAAATTAGGAGGAGAGGTTTTCTCTCCTGCAAGGGTTGGGGGGCTTACTTGCATCACTTTGTCCATCTATAGTAATAACGTGCGGTGTTCGCTCTGAGAGAACAGGGCTTAGTAGATATGAAAGTGCTTTGAGATTTCAGGAAGATGGAAGAGTGTAAACCCAATTACTGGAGCAGACTGAGCAGGGTCCCCACCTACTTCAGGCAAGGAGAGTGAACCAGTGAACAGGCTGCTTGCCTGTCCAGCTTCTTTGTGTGCCACTGGCAAATTTCAGTCTTTTAATAGACTCAGATTGATTTTTTTAGAGTCTTCTTTGATGGAATTGTGTCATGATACTACTTTATCGCTCTACAACTGACTCTAACATTTCTGCCACTCTTTTCCTATTTTACTTTTAAGATCTTTGTGTTAATGAGGACAGAGGCTTAAAGGAGAGTAGAATTTTTTAAATTAATTTTTATTAATAGCTCCAGGCCTGAAATAGGTGACAGCACTCTTCACTGTCTTGCTGCTTAGCTGAGCTCAAATCAGATAACATTAAGAAAAGGTTGATTTGGGGTTGAAACACTATGAATAATTGTGCATTTCTGGGAACTTAAATCTCTGTGCTACCTGCTTTTCTGTGCATTGAATCTCCATGACTTCATCCTCACTTTCCTTTTACCCTGATTTGTGTGTGTTTTTTTGTGGGGGAATAAATTGTGAGTGTTTGTGTGTTTGTCTCTATTATCTCTATACGTATTTTGCTTTATATATTCATTTTGCTTTATTTCGTTTTGTAAGCTCAAAGCCGCTTCAGATCCTTTGGGAGGAAGTGTAGAGTATGAGTCTCATACAAAAATTGGGAGTTGCAACAGGCCTTCCTTGTTTGCAACCATCTCTTGAGTTTTTGGTGCCTGAGATTTACACTTCAAAGCTGCAGGAAATCTTTGATCTAGGTATAGTTTCTCAAAAACGAGAGCAAATTTAGGAGTTAAATGGAAACTCATGAATGTTTCTGTTGGGGCAGAGGCATATGTTTTCTCTGCCCTGGTTAATGTTTGTTTTTTGATGGGCCATGGGTTTATCTGGCTCATTTACTTGAGGAGCTGCTCTGAACATGCAGAGCAACAGTACTAAGTTGATGATTATCCTCTGTTTGATTGTCACAGACCTACATTTTCCCTCAGATTGCGTATCTGACTTTTAAGACAAAATTTGAATAGTACAAAAATAGTAACCTCCAAACAGGAGCATTTTGGACTTGCTGAGAAATGTGTCACTTATTCACTGCAAGACCTCCCTCCCCTCTGCATGACTGCCTTCTTGTCACTCAGGTCTTAGCTTAAGAGATACCACCCTGGGCTTCCCTGGTGGCACAGTGGTTGAGAATCTGCCTGCCAGTGCAGGGGACACGGGTTCGAGCCCTGGTCCGGCAAGATCCGACATGCTGCAGAGCAACTGGGCCCGTGAGCCACAGCTACAGAGCCTGCGCGTCTGGAGCCTGTGCTCCACAACAAGAGAGGCCATGACAGTGAGAGGCCCGCGCACCGCGATGAAGACTGGCCCCTGCTTGCCGCAACTAGAGAAATTTATCCGCGCAGAAATGAAGACCCAACACAGCCAAATAAATAAATTTATAAAAAAAGATACCACCCTGCCCACCACCCCATTGAGGAGCTTCTAGGTTTCCTGTCTCATCACTGTGTTAAATTCTCCACAGAACATGATCATTTTGTGTGGTTTTATGTTTGTTTACACGTTTGGTTGTTTGCCTGTCTCCCTCCCTGAGAAAGGAAGCCCCTTGAGAACATGTGCTCCCTCCTATAGCCTTGGTTCCTGTAGAGCAGTGCCTGAAGCACAGTAGCATTTGCTTACTGAACTTTTTTTTTTTTGAATTATTGTGTAAGTGACTGGTTTTCAGGCTATGAAGATATTTTACATAGACCTCCCTGATTGCAGAGTTAAAATGTTAGTGTGAGTGCATAAATAGGAGATTTGCATTTAATAGCAACCTTTAACAGCATTACTTTATGATGTTAATAATTTTTGGTTAAAATGGGGAAGTAATATATTTAAAACCGGCTTAACTCAGGAAGCTGACACCTTCTAGATGTAGAGAAGGGGGTGGACTCTTTTCCTCAAACTAAGTGACCCAAGGCTCTTAGAGTAGCTTAGGTCTTGGGTATTTGTGTGATTTCTCTTTTGATTCTAAATATCTGGCTGTCTGCTGCGTATCTCAGAGCTAGCAGCACATTCCTTCCTGTTCCTCCTCCTTTCTACTTTGCTATATTCTGAGAAACCAGATTATCAAGTTCATTTGCACGCGTGTAAAATTAGAACACAATTAGGTGTTCCTTAGAATCACCCCTAGTAAGGCAAATGGACCTTCTGACATTTGTATTTATTTATTTACTTATTTTTGGCTGTGTTGCTACGTGTGGGCTTTCTCTAGTTGTGGCGAGCGGGGGCTACTCTTTGCGGTGCAGTGGCTTCTCTTGTTGCGGAGCACGGGCTCTAGGTGCGTGGGCTTCAGTAGCTGTGGCATGTGGGCTCAGTAGTTGTGGCTCGCGGGCTCCAGAGCGCAGGCTCAGTAGTTGTGGCTCATGGGCTTAGTTGCTCCGTGGCATGTGGGATCTTCCCAGACCAGGTCTCAAACCCACGTCCCTTGCATTGGCAGGCAGATTCTTAACCACTGCACCACCAGGGAAGTCCCTGACATTTTGATTCTTTCAGATTGTCCTTAATAATATAATATACGTCTGTATGGATTTATGTTTAATTTGCTTTCACAAAGGTTCAAGTAAGGTGTAGGGTAGGTTTGTTCATTTCACAAATTACTGAACTTCAGAGTACTGGGAACTGCCAAACAGTGAGGATGTAACAGTGAAAAAGGGAGCCAGGATCCCTGCCCTCATGGAGTTAATAAACAGGTAAAATAAGTAAGTTACAGATTATGGTGAGGGCTATGAAAGCAACTTCTCAACGGGAAGCTGAGATAAAAAAGTTTGAGAGCCGCCTGCTTCTGGTAGACTCATCAGAGCAATCCTCACCAAGGAGGTGACACACCAGCAAAGCTTTTTGCTAATCAACTTCATTGTAGTATAATTTACATTCAGTAAAATTCACACATTTTACATGTATAGGTCCATGACTTTTGGCAAATGTAACCACCTCCATTCTCTTAGTCAAGATATAGAACATTTCCTTGTCCCCAGAAAATTTCCTCAGTACCCCTCTGCAGTTAGCCTTCCTGCCCCACTCCCAGCTCTAGACAACCACTGATGTGATTTATTTCAATATAGATTGGTTTTGCCTGTTTTGGAATTTCATATAAATGCACTCATATGTATTCTTTAGTGTCTGACTTCTTTCATTCAGTATAGTTATTTTGAAACTCATCCAGTTATAGTGTGTATCAGTTCTTTTTTTATATTGCTGAGTAACATTTAATTGTAAGAATACACCCCAGTTTATTTATCCTTTCACCTAGTGAGTTACTACAGCTTTTTTATGCTTACTATTCATGTGGCTTATCTTTTCCCATCCTTATGTCTGTATGTTCAAAATGCTTTTAGATGGCATATGGTTGGGTTTTGCTTCATTATCCAACCTGGCAATCTCTTCCTCTTAATTGGGTGGTTTAGTCCTTTCATATTTAATGTAATTATTGATATGGTTGGGTTTATGTCTACCTTCTGGCTATTTGTTTTCCATTCGTACCTTCTGGTTTTTGTTCCTTTCTTGGTCCTTTTCTGCATTTTTTTTCCCCCCTGCACCTTGGGGCCTGCGGGATCTTAGTCCCCCAACCAGGGACTGAACCCAGGCCCTCGGCAGTGAAAGCACAGAGTCCCAACCACTGGACTAACAGGGAATTACCTCTTTTGGGTTAATTGAATATTTTTTAGGGTTCCATTTTTATTTCCTCTATTGGTTTCTTAGCTAAGCTGCTATAATGGTTTTATACTATTTTAATGCAGATATGTGGACAGCTCAAGGCATTTACTAGGACTATTTAACTTGGTGGGATGCAGCTTGAGCCAAGATCTTTTTGTCTTGATGGGGAAATAGTGGCAGCTCTGTGACTTCTGACTACTTGTTTAGTTTTATTTTCTTTCTCCTCCTGACCTTCTGGGAATCTCAAATACGTACTTAGGAAACCTGTTTTCCAGTAAAATGGGCTGTTGCTTTGTTATTCATCTTTATTAACCTTCGGATCATAACATATATCTGGAGAAATCTACATTATTATTTAATTATTACTTTTGCCTGAGTGCCCTGTGTAACTACAGGCCATCCCCAGCCAATAAACTTAACGTGAGTTGATTGTAAGCATTTCCGATGCCTATTAGTGGTGCCACGTGTGCTCCCTCCCCTTAATTCTGAGTGACTCACTGGTGGCTCTGAAACCCTGGAGATCAGTGGCTTTTGTGGAGAGCAAGGCTGCAGAGAGATGAGGATGGAGTCTTTTGGGTGGGGGAGGAAAGGATCTAGATTATTCAGAGACACCCTTCTCAACTCTTCCTAGTGGTCTAGTGGTTAGGATTTGGCGCTCTCTCAAAGACACCCTTCTCTTCTGCTCTCCACTGCCCTCCCACCCCATACCTGGGCAGACATTGTTAAGAATCGTTTTTGTGGACTTCCCTGGTGGTGCAGTGGTTAAGAATCCACCTGCCAATGCAGGGGACACAGGTTCAAGCCCTGATCCAGGAAGATCCCACATGCCGCGGAGCAACTAAGCCCATGTGCCACAACTACTGAGCCCGTGTGCCACAGCTACTGAAACCCGCGAGCCTAGAGCCCGTGCTCCGCAACAAGAGAAGCCACCACAGTGAGAAGCCTGCGCATCACAAAGAAGAGTAGCTCCGCTCACCACCACTAGAGAAAGCCCGTGCACAGCAACGAAGACCCAACACAGCCAAAAATAAATAAATAAATTTTTAAAAAATCGTTTTTGTTATTTATTTATTTGTTTTTTAATTTTTGGCTGCATTGGGTTTCCGTTGCTGTGTGCGGGCTTTCTCTGGTGGTGGCAAGTGGGGGCTACTCTTCGTTGTGGTGGGCAGGCTTCTCATTGCTGTGGCTTTTCTTGTTGCGGAGCACAGGCTTTAGGCACGCAGGCTCAGTAGTTGTGGCTTGCAGGCTCTAGAGTGCAGGCTCAGTAGTTGTGGTGCACGGGCTTAGTCGCTCCGAGGCATGGTGTCTTCCCGGTCCAGGGATCAAATGCGTGTCCCCTGCATTGGCAGGCGGATTCTTAACCACTGTGCCACTGGGGAAGTCCGAGAATCGTTTTAGCGTGTTATTCATATCTTGCATTCTCTCAGCCAAATGTTGCCTTAACTTAGCACAAAATATTACTTTTGTACTCCAGGTCAGTGGTTTGGGAACTCCATTTTCTTTTTCAAAAGAAGACTTTTCTTTTAAGCTTCATTCTTCTTCCACACAGAGCTGTTGTTAGAAGAAGATAAACTAAACAATCTTGTTTGTGTTTGCTCTTTTTTTAGTCGAGCAAAAGATGTGATAATCCCAGCAAAGCCACCTGTCAGCTTTTTCTCCTCGAGGTCTCCGGTTCTTGACCTCTTCCAGGGGCAGCTGGACTACGCAGAGCACATTCGCCAGGATTCGGAGGTGGTGCTCCTGTTCTTCTACGCTCCGTGGTGTGGACAGTCCATCGCCGCCAGGGCAGAAATTGAACAAGTAGCGAGTCAGCTTTCAGACCAGGTAATGCTGACATTCAGCCTGAGAATCAAATGACCGTCAGTTCCTATGCAGGGCTGGTTATCCCCATAGAGACACCTTACCCAGATGGCTGATTTTGCCAGGGTGAAGGCCGGGAGCCTTTCTTCGTAAATTGTAAAGCCTTCTATAAAGAAATAGAATTTCTGACTGTGATGGTCATAGTTGGTCAGAGGCAGGAGAGGGAGGAGATTCTGCAATTCCTTGTGACGCAGGCCAGTGTTTATCTCAGGGTGCCATGCTGTTTGGCTTCGGTGGGAAGACTGAAAATCCTCATTGAATATACATTTGATATTTGCTGATTAGTTATTTTATGTAAGAGAAATTTATGTATCATGAGTACAGTGTAACTAGGCAGACCTTTTAAATCCCGGGACCAGAACTATGTTCAACAAATATTTAATGAATGCCACCTTTGTGTTGGATAAGAGGGATATATAGGCAATTGATATATATGCCTTCGGTCTGGCAGTGTTTTTTAATCCAGTGGATCCCCATTGTCCTTATGTATGTATTTTATGATGTCCCTTTTTCTGTCCTCAAAAGGAATTCATAGATGATAAAACTTCCCTATACATATAATTTCAAAATAGCCAATCTGATGTGCTAATTGTAACACAAAGATGGGGGAAAAAGAAAAGTGTATAATTAAATCACATGTTGTTTCAGTATGTAAGTGCTGTACCTTTATGTAGAACCACTGTGAATGGGACAGTTACAAATGCAGGCCCATAAAAGTAGCATGTGTTGACAGCTTAGGTGCCATGAGGGCATTGCTCTCAGTGATTTG
The DNA here is from genome assembly GCF_059928025.1 of Delphinapterus leucas. Classification (NCBI taxonomy): domain Eukaryota; kingdom Metazoa; phylum Chordata; class Mammalia; order Artiodactyla; family Monodontidae; genus Delphinapterus; species Delphinapterus leucas. Next base: position 28,544,385 of record NC_143143.1, read on the forward strand.
ATTTTTCTAAATGGTGAACAGCTCTTGGTAAAGTTCTGAACCAAACAAAGTACTTTCTGCCTTCAATTAAACAGAAGTTGTCTTCCAAGAAATTCAGTGAACACAAAAGCCATGCTTTGGATTCACATATAAAATGAGTTAGGTTCTGAGCTTGAATAATAACAAACAGGTTTCCCTCAACATTAGTATTTGGCAGGACATTTAAAACTGCTCTGGGTGATGCAGATGACTATTCCCTGTGCAGAGCAGTTTTGAACATTGCAGGATATGTACCACAGCCTCTGCCCATTACATGCCCTATAGCTCCTCCAGTCATTGCGACCAGCAGAAAAGCATCATGTAGATTTCTAAGAGGCTGCTACTGACACCCACTGATCTGGGGTAACTTGTGGTGCAGCTGAGTTCCAGAAGTTCATTTGGAACTCTCAGTTGGTTTTTCTTAGAAACAATGTTATAAATGGTGGCTAGGCTTCCTGCCCAGCCTGCTAAAGCCTTTTTAACTGTTTTATATCCCTGAATGTATAGTACCAAGTACTATTTAAATAGAACTCTTCATTCCCTATAACATTGATTCTGAGGGGGCTGTGATTTTGTGTTCCAGCTTTGGACCCATGGAATTGATCTATTCCTTGTCTTCCCTTTACCCCTCTCTCTCACCCCCCTTAAAAATGGCTGATAGTAACCAAGCCAGCACTTGCAGGGAGGAAAGGACTCTAAGGGAGCACTGGGAGGTAAGCTTAAAGGAAATCACCACTTTGTAAGTCATTCCCCAAGTTTTCTAAATTTAGAGAACTTGTGGGGGAAAAGGGGAGAATCTGTTTCATTTTACGGTAAGTGTCAATTACTTGTTATCTTACTGTCAGCTTAGGGAATATGTCCTTCAGAGTGACTATAGGGATGGTATGCTGGTGTGCAGGCCCGTGCTGTTCCTCAGGACAGCCCTGCAAGCTGATGCTGGTAGCCTGGTTCCTCTGAAGCAGGACCTCAGGTTTAGAGGGCAGAGTGGTTTGTTAAAGGTCACGGGACAAATGGTAGAGGTTACAGTGCTGTCCACAGCTGATGGGCTCTGCTTTTTTCAAAAAAGTTTTTCAGCTTCTTCTAAATTGAGAGCTTATTGTTCTATGTTCTCAGTAGGGAAAAGACTGGGTTTATTTTTGGAAACAGGCAAAAATTTTTTGCACCACATTACTTAATAAAATTAGCATACACGGTAGATTGTGCCCTATTTTTGAGATGTCAACCTTAGTAAAGATATTGTTGCTCTTCTTTCTAATAGATAGACTATAAAAGGAGCTCTTGAGAGTTTCCACTAAGTTTTGAGCAATATTGCTATCTAAATATAAGGCATCTGAAAGTGACTTTTCATTTGTAGTCTTCATATGTTTTCAATATTTTATTATAAAAAATTTAAAATATATAGCAAATATATATCTGCCACTTAAATTCTATCACCATTTTATTACACTTGTTTTACCATGTGTTTGTTCATCTTACCATCCCTTTAATCAGTGGTTCTCAACTAGAGGCAGTTTTGTCTCTCAGGGGACCTTTGGGACTGTGGAGAGGTCTTTGGTTGTCACTACTTGAGGGGGATGCTACTGACATCTAAGGAGTAAAAGCCAGGGATCCTACACCATGCTGCATCCAGTGTGTGGAAGAGCCTCCCCTCACCCCACCCCCAACAAAAACAAACATAACATCAACAAAAAACCCTGTAACAATTCAAGCCCAAAATGTCAGTAGTAGCAAAGGTGAGACACTCTGCTACAATCTAACTGTTAATCCATCTTATTTTGGGTACATTTCAAAGTAAATTGTGGACATTGGGATACTCCTCCTTAAATACTTCAGCATTTACCTATAAACACATACTTAATCCATATTTTGCTATCTAATGGTACATTTTAGAGCATAGCTCTAGTCATCTATTATCTTTATTCATTTTAATATAGTTATTAAAAATTTTAAAATGGTCCTTTGAAATTTGTGATATTTCATCTGTAGGTAAGATTTTTTTCCTTCTCAGATGCTCAGTTTGACTAACAAAAGACACATCCTACTACTGAGTTTTAGTGTAACCATGCTTAGAAAAAGTTTGCTGGTGTCATTCACTTCAGAATTTGAAGCAAATCATTCTCCTCTTGGGCCAGACTCCAAAATATTCAGAGTCCTAGCTGGACACTATGGACAGGTGTCTTTGTTTGTCCTTGTCGTGGTAAATGATGACCTTCTTTGAACACTCAAAAAACAATTTTTTTAATACTTTCTGTTTCAGAGAGGAATTGTTCCATTTCTATAATTTTATCTTTTAAATCTTGGCAATTTTTCAGTTACTATTTATAGTTATTTGAAACCTTCTTTGGCTTGCAGGTGTTGTTTGTCGCAGTTAACTGTTGGTGGAATCAGGGGAAATGCAGAAAACAGAAACACTTCTTTTATTTTCCTGTAATATATCTGTATCATCGGAGGTAAGAACTTTCAAGTAGCGATTCTAATTCCAATTAAGTTTATCAGTTTCAAAGTGATTTTTGTTATATTCACTGTAGAAAATTGAGAAAATACAGATAGGCAAAAATAAATAAAAGGATCTGTGATTTTATTAGCCATTCATAAACACATAATCACTGTGTGTTTTGATTTATATCCTCCTGTGAATATACATATCCACCCCCCCTTTTTTTAATTAAAAAATGGGATCATGTAGTAATACTATCTCTTCAACTGCTTTTTCTTTATTTTGTGAACACTTTTTCATGTCATTACATATTCGATAGCATTGTTTTTATTACACCAGTTACTCCATTGTGTGGCTGAACATTTCAAATGTTTGAAAAGTATTTTATGGTATAAAAATATACAGAAGTCCTTATCCCATTACCTGGCAGCATAGCATAGTCAAGAGGGTATCTAACATCTTTTCAAATTGGGAAGAAAAAGACTACAAGTCCGCAATCCTATAATCTATCATTCTGAAATCCAGAGAGATTTTAAAACCTGAAAGACTTCCATGAACTTGTCCCAAAATGCATTCATCTGGCCTGAAGTAGCAAGAGGCCACCTATAGTCTTTATACCACATCAGGTGCCACTGTACTCATTTTGCTGCAGAAATACTGGTGTTTCATTTTGGAGAACTGCCCAGACCTTGCTGTGGGTGTTAAGTTATGTCTAAAATCTGATTTGAAGGATTTTGGAGACAGGAGATGGGATTCTGGACTCTGTGTAGTATAATTGGCTTGAAGTTTGTTACTGCTTGTAATTGGCTTGAAGTTTGTTACTGTAAAATGGTTTAAGAAGAGTTCACCAGTAAGAGCTTTACTTTTTTAGGCTTTATTTCCTCCCTCTAAAATTCCTGGGCCTTAATCAATGGGGATTTATTACAAACATCAACAGACTATCATTTGTGGATTATCTGTCATCTTTCAGCTCACTCCCATGTCTCTAACATAAACTTTGTGTGGAACAGAGTATTGTTTCTCAGGAGCTATTAAATAGTATTTGGGCAAAAACACGCTTTCCTACCCTATCTCCACCCTCAGATTTTCCTCTGGGTATAAGAACAGTTTCTCAGCGTAACTTTCTGATGGTTACTTTTTTTTGTTTTCCAGAAGGTAAGTATAAGGTGTTATACTTGAAGGATCTCAAAGTCAGTGCTGTGTAATGGGCGATAAGCTTCCCCTGGAGAGATCCCTGCGCTTCTTTTTTTCGAAATAGGAAATAGGGCACAGATGGCTAGCAGGGAGTGTAGGTCATGCAACTGTATGTAACCAAGCCAGCTGCCCAGAGGTAGACTTAACTTGATGTGACATTAAAATAACAAGAGTTCCCTTGAATTGAATACAAATGTCATTTTGGGATATGTGGGTGTGTAACATTGTCTTGCACTATTTGTTTTCTTAGTTTTATAGAAAGATTGGAAGGACATGAAAGGAACTTTAGAAATACTTAGTCCAACCGTCTCATTTTACACATGAGGAATTTGAGGCTGGTACTTGCCTTGAAGTGCTTGCCCCTCATCTTTGCCTGTTAAACTTTTACTTGTTTAAGTCAGTTCAGACCCATTAATACCTGTTTCAACATCTACCATTCCCGATGTCCCAAAAATAGAAGAAAGTGCTAAGGCACAGAGATACCCAAAAGGTAGCCTTTTCATATTCTATTTAAGAATCTTCAAGTCCTCTGTTTTATACATATACATATGAATGAATGTGTTCCTTCAACTGAACTCTCTTGTGAGCATTTGGTAGTCTCGAGGTTCTTTTGGCTAATGGTGGTTGCAAATATGGCCCTTGAGTCTCATCACTGGACAGACCACTGCTGTTTGTGTGTGTTCTTGCTGCTACTGTTTGTGTAATGGCTTAACTAGTAGTAGCTGCTTACAGAAATTAACAGGCTTTTCTGTTTTGTGAAAGTAGGTTCCATTTTTTGGCTTGTATTGATGCCAGTTACAAAGGCAGTTTATAAAAGGCTCTGAAGCAGGGAGTAGTTTTCTCAAAACACTCTGTGCAGAGTTCAGCTGCCCTAGATCAGCTTGTTCTAAGGCAATGGCTATAGTGTGTTGGCAAAACGTGTCCTACATCCTGCATCCTGGGATCGTCTCATTACGAGTCACTGGGACCCTTATAACACGGTACCAGGGAACCTCAGCAGAGCCTGTTTGCTTGAGTAACGAGGTTTCCAGATCACTTGCCTCCTTTTTGCTCAACAAAATAGGTTATCAGATGATTTTTTTGATTTCTTCCTTTAAATTAAAAATTGGTGGTGGTTGATGGGGTTGGTGGTGGTAGTAATTTTAAAACTTGAATTAGTTAACAAATGAGTTGTAGTAAGTCTTGATTGACAGAATTGTTCACCCAGTCTCTCAGCTGTGCATGTAGAATGCTATTTTTACTTTTTTCATGCTAATATTCCTCTGTCTGGTATCATATTCTGCAGTGCACACCGAAGAATTGTGTTTATCTCATCACATTATATGTGTGTGTTAATTTCTGTAACCATATATTATAGTTATGTGATCACCATTTATACATTTATTTACTGTGCTCTATTGTTGCTATTAAAGGTAAGCTTAATGTCAATTTCTATTTAGAGAGAAGAATGGTTATGGAATTGGTGAATTTCACCATACTCCCTCACCCCCACCACATACCATCCAATTATATTTGAGCAATGTCTCTTTTGTGCAAGATTGAAGAAAGCCATGTGAGGATTCTGATTAGCTTAGGATAACTGAATGTTGGAAGCATTGCTTAGCAATACTAAATCAAATTCCTGTGCATTCCCAAGCACAACTGGAGGGGAAAATAAGGAAGATCATTTGTATAGGTCCCTGATTTCATACCTTCATATAATTTTTTGTTGTTGTAATAAAGCTTTAAATAGGTTTAAGTTTCATTTAGTGATCCTTTGTGTAAGTGCATCTAAGAATATTTAATAACTACTTTTTAGTAGGCCAAGGACCAACGATTCAACTTGTTCCTTATTTTGGAGTGACTTGGAAAGTCTGCCCCTACGTCCCCCCACCCCCAATTGAATTGTGTAGTTAAGATCCTGGAATCCTTTGGCATTTGGTCAGTTTCCAGGGTCGTCTGTCTGTTTTGTTTTTTAAAGAAATATTGTGAGAATTAATTTTTTTCAAAGACTAGAATGAATGTTCTTTGATCTGAAATTCAGTTTTCAGAATTACGCTCATATAAAAAAGTAACGGCCCCTTGTACCCCCCCTTACATAAAATGCTTGTTCTTAATTGGCCCTCCAGTTACCTCCTGAGACAAGGAAGGCTACTTACATATGAAACAGTTGGGATCCTAAAGCAAGACTTCTTCATTTTGTGATGTTGATGATTTCAGGTATATATTACAGGTTTAATGCGTGGTGTATTATTTTTAATTTTTATTTTTTTGGTACTAGTTTTGGACCAATCGAATACAAAGGCCCCATGAGTGCTGTTTACATTGAGAAGTTTGTCCGCCGTGTGATGAAACCACTTCTCTACATCCCATCTCAATCAGAATTACTAGATTTTCTCTCAAACTATGAGGTACCTATCTTTCCTATCTTCTCCCATTCCCCCAGGCTTCACTGGGTTGCATTGGATTGTTTATATTAGAAGAGTCTTTATACCTCCTGATTTGTAGCAATTAAAAGATCACATTAGAGATAAGCCCCAATTAAATGCTTTTTGAGATACTTGATTATAGGGATAGTTTGGCCAAGTGAGTTTTTAGAGAGTAAAATACTTGCAAAACCTTGTCTAATTTTTATTCAGGAATTTTTAACAAACTTTCAGTTTGTCTCACAATTAAGTTAGAGTATGTAAAAATTAACTTATAATTTTTATGCAGCTACAGATTTCTAAAAATTTTATTTGTTGCTTACAGCATTTTACTCAGATCCCTGGTTTTTCTTGTCAGTTGTAGTTTAGCTTTAAAAAAGCAAAACAAAACTAGGAATATGTTCCTTTCTGTTTTATTAAGTGCATAACAATTTCAAGGTTCATTAGCAGAAAGTTTCCTAACATGGCTTCTCTACTCCTTTCCCATTGCCAGTCAACCCCTGATGGATTATTTTGGTAGGATCCTCAGTGTGTGTTCAGGACAGCTTATTGAGAGGCCAGTATAAAGCTTAAAACAATCTCAGTAAATTATAAAAATAGTTCCACAAAAAAATTCATTGGATCAAGTATAAAATCATACTGGGGCACAAGTAAAAATGATGCTTAGCTACAACAAAATCAAGACCATAAGTACCTGACAGAGATAAAAACCATATGAATCCACACCTCAGTAATTCAGAATTTAACAATTGCCACTCAGTTGAAGTTTACCTTTTACACTATGTATATTTTATGTAGGTAGGATGTGAATTTCTTTCCCTAGAACATCATTTACAGCTTTTTTCAATTATGTTAGGAACACTTTATGTTAACTATTAGCAGATTCCCTAAGCAGCAGTGTTACTGTCTAGTTATTCTGCTTGTAGTTGTCAGATGTGCATTAGGGTGAATGCTTCCTGACTCTTATGTGGATAAAGGGTGGGTTTCTGTGCCCCTCATGGGCTTGCTCCCATTTTGCCTGGGAGGCACTTGGGCAGGAGCTATAGTAGGAGGCAGGGCGCCTGGGCCTAGTCCCTTTGGCAGCGCTAACTGGGTCTGTGACTTGGGGCAGGTCACTCATCTGTCAGGCATCAGGGCCCGGGAACAGGGTTTTCTTGAGATTCCTTTTAACTTTTAGGTGCAATGATTGCGTGATGTGCGTTTTCACATAGATTTGCACCAGATGACAAGCAGTCACTGGAGGTGGTCCAGCAAAATGGTGAAGAATCAGGACTTGGACAGACTTGAATCCAAACTCATCTCCACCTTATTAGCTGTATGGCCTCCGGCTGGTGTTATACTTAACCTCTTTATGCCTCCATTTCCTCATCTGTAAAACAGGGATGAGATTAAAAAAAAAAAAAGGAAATGCCTGCTAGGATATAGTCCTAATAAATGAAATTTTATCAGTGAAAATGACATTGTGGAAAAATCCTGGATATTTAGCACTACTGAGAGAGCTCAAAATGTGCACAGCACCTGCCGGAATTCCCAACTTATATTGATATAAACACCTTTTGTTTGTTTTGTAATTAAGGTGATAAAAAATGACCTTTAAGGGCCAAGAGTTCTTCCTTCAGCTTAGCTTCTGTTGGGACTTTTATAGAACATCATGCCCAGATTGGTACCCTCTGTTTTTTTCTTTAAATTTTCAGTCAGTATCTTCTAAAAAATAAAGAAATGGGAGAAGAGCTGTGGAACATCAAATAGCATGCAGCATGTACTTACCCTACACCAAAAGAGTGTGGAAAAAATTGAGATTGTTTAGCCTTAAAGGAGCACAGAGAGGTGGCTTTATTATTATATCCAGCTCTATCAGAGATTTGTATCCAGAGAGTTCTGAGACAGTTCTTAGCAGAGGTCATGTGATAAGACGGACTCAGCTAGCACTGTGGACGCTTGGGTTTTAGCCCTGACAGAAATCTGTGATTTCTGCATTTTATGCAGATTTCTCATCTCTGAAATAAGGGAGTTGGCTCAGATAATCCCTCCTGACTGCTGGCTTTGGTGAAGTTTAGAGGCTGGAAAGAGGCAGACAGAAGAAGGTTCATCATTTGTGGTTGGGAAAGTATTTTTGACACAATGCCTTTGAGCATCTGTGTCAGAGATCTTTCTACTCCTTTTTTATTTATTGCCTCTAAGATGTTTGTAGTGTCTTTGTAGTTGGATCTGCAGGGGAGACAAGTGCATGGTTATGACTGAGCAGCCAGGATGATTCCTGACCTTGAGCCTCTGCATTCTTTGTACCTGCTTTCCAGCAGCACTTTCAGAGATTGTGCTCCAAGTCTGACATTGAGTCCACACAACATTACTCAAGGTTGTTTTTTGGCAGCCCCACTTAATTAGAAGATGTACAGCAATGATGAGACTGCCTTTAAGATGAGACCCAAGAGAGTGCTGCCAAGCTGGGACGCTGTATAGCTTCTGTCAGCCTTTCAAGTGCCTCCCGAAAGCTGTACATGGCTTTTATCACGTTAGAATCATCTTTGCTGGGCTTCTTTTCACGGAGATGAAATTGTTGGGTTGGCAAGAGGCAGTATTTGATTAATTGTGAAAGAACTCGGGAGTCATGCCCAGCGTGGTTTCAAATGTGAAGCCATTTATCTTGTGAAACATACCAAATACTGCCTAGGAAGAAATGATATCAATTTCATTTACTCTCTGTAAGATAACGTAAAGACAAAATTCCAGATCCAGAAATGAAACCACTGTCATGGTTTTTGATAGTTAAATAAATAGGAAAGATAAAGGAATTTTGGGAGGCCCCACTCTGGAGCATAATATACTTTCAGACATTCCTCTAAGTTAAGGTTTCTCAACCTCAGCGTTATTGACATTTGGAATCAGATAATTCTGTGTTGTTGGGGGCTGTCCTGTGCTCTGCAGGATGTTTAGCAGCATCCTTGGCCTCCACCTACTAGTTACCAGTAGCACCCCCCTCTTACTTGTGACAACCAAAAATATCCAGGCATTGTCAAATGCCCCTTAGGGGGGCAAAATCACCTCAGTTGAGAGCCACTGCTCTCAATTATTGTTTCCCCAAATAAGGCCTTAAGGATGCCCCACAGGTCCTAGTATAAACACGTTTTTTCATGTAGCACACAGAATGCCACAATCTAGTTGTTGCAAGTTTATCTGCTTATAACAGTATCAGTAGAAAGAAGATGAAAATTAAGCAGTGCCTTAACTAGAAAATTCTGGAGTGTTACCTGTGGGGAGCTAGAGCCAGGAGTGAGTTATGTTGTCATCAATAGATGTCCCTGATATTCAACTTTCTACTCAAATTGTTTGTACCACAATCACCCCCCTAAAAAGTATGCATCCTGAATGTGTTAAGGGTATTGATGATTTTAAAAAGTCTTAGTATGAAAGATACTTGTTTTGATCAAGAGCCTTGTCTCCTAATTTATATTTTTTATATAGATTTCAATATCAAATGTGTTTAAATTTAGGTATACCAAAATTGGGCTGAAATAATTATTTAATGTTTCTGTGGCACTTTTAAGGTTTGTTAGGATGGCTTTGTTTTTTGCTTCTATCTCTAGATGTGTTTGTGACGTCTTATAGGAGTGCATTTGATAATTTTCCCCTCATTTTAAAAACACACATTGATTACTCATAAGTTTATCTCTAATCCAGATATTTGTGAACAGTTTGGATCATCATAAGATTGTGTAGTTAGGGTTTATTACTTGGGAAGTGATGATACCCTGAAATTAACAACTTCCTATATTGACATAAACTTTTATTATACGTATACTGAACTCTATTCACATACGCTTCTATTGCTATTATAAAGAGGAATGCTCTAATTCTAGCTTGGTTTGAATTTTTGTAAGTCCTACAGATGAATCCTTTTAAAAGCCTGTTTCAGATGATTTGATAATTACCTAGAAGAGTAGAAGTTTTTAACCAATGGAAAATATTTTATTTGACTTAGATATCTCAAACCTACCCAAATCAGATTGTGCATCATTCTCCATACTTTTATGTTTATAAAATATGACACTGAAACCAGATGCAATTTTTTTTTTTTAATTTATTTGGCTGCATCGGGTCTTAGTTGCGGCACGTGGGATCTTCCTTGCAGCATGCGGGATCTTTCATTGCGGCACACGGGCTCTTTGTTGTGGTGCATGGGTTTCTCTCTGGTTGTGGCGCGGGGGCTCTAGAGTGAGCGGGCTCAGTAGTTCTGGTGCACAGGCTCTCTAGTTGTGGCACACAGGCTTAGTTGCCCCACAGCAGGTGGGATCTTAGTTCCCCCAGGTGTAATTTTTAGGAAAACAATTTTGCCTTTAATTTACTGAACATTGTAGAAAGACATTAAAAGAGTGATGGTTATGGGCTTCCCTGGTGGCGCAGTGGTTGAGAGTCCGCTTGCCGATGCAGGGGACACGGGTTTGTGCCCTGGTACGGGAGGATCCCACATGCTGCAGAGCGGCTGGACCCATGAGCTATGGCTGCTGGGCCTGTGCGTCCGGAGCCTGTGCTCAGCAACGGGAGAGGCCACACAGTGAGAGGCCCACGTACTGCAAAAAAAAAAAAAAAAAAAGTGACGGTTCAAATACTAAATATTCTGTAGATTCCAAAATACTTTAGACATTGTTAGCAAACAAAAAATGAGTAGACTATTCATTGGTAAGTGCCCTTCAGTTTTCAAGTGCTTTTACTTCTAATCTTCCCAACAGCCATGTGAGACAGATGGAAATTGTAGATCCTTTCAACAGATTCAGAAGATAAGGTACAGACTGGGTGTGATGTACCCTAAGTAGAGACTGGACTGTAACCTAGGCCTTCTGGCTCCCAAAATTCTTCCTTGTACACAAAGGAATGTTTAAGGTCTCTGACTTGAAACTTCACTGTGTATCTAGAGGTTAAAACTTTGAATATTTAATTATTTAATGTCCTTTTAGAATCTTCCTTTTTCATGAAAGAAAAATTTTGAAAGTCAGCTTCTTAATTTGACTGTAACTTTTTTCCTTCATCTTTAGGAATGGTTCTAAGAATAATTAGTGATAAAGGATGGGCCGTGGCTATTGACTTACTGTTAAAGCAGTAGAGTTTTACCATTTCCTGTTATTAATTGGGTCATTAGCATTTATTCTGCAGAACTGGGAGTGTTCTATGTATGATAATCACAGTATTGAGGCTGGGTAGAGTCCAGAATTTTCTTCCCAGATACGCAGTAAAATCATACCTGCCTTATAAATAATGAATGTAGCTAAAAACTAAGTGGACTTTCTGGTGGACATTGCAGAGGGAGATCAGGAACTTTAAGTCATCTTGTTGCAAACCATGTTAAGAAATTCTGCTTCCTTCATTTACTCCAGTTGTAGAATTCCTCTTCCTTGAAAGTTCTTCCTGCATATTTAAGATACAGACAGGACAATTTAATTTATTACTTGTGGACAACATAGGCAAACATAACCCAGTGTCATTTTTATTTTGGATAGACATTAAGTTGATTGGAAAGGGAATAGAACCAAATATGGTAATGTCACTTTCACGGTCACAGTTTTAGGGTTCATTTGTCAGTATTTTTTAGACATACTTGTCTTAAATGTCAGTAGCTTCTACATCAATAATGCTTTCTTTTTTATATTTTAAAGAATGTGACAGAATTATCTGATTTGTACCTTATAATCTACCCACCAAATGCCAACAGTATTATTTAGAGCTCTTATATCTGTAGCCAAAATATTTTTGAAATCTTTTCATGAATTTCTATAATTTATTTAAGAGCAGTGATTTAGCACACATCCATTCATTTGTTCTTAGCAGTTTTGGTAAACCAAGTTATTTTAAGTGAGATAGGAGAAGGCTTGGGGATTGTTTGGAGGGAGACGCAGGGCATTGGGTAAATTGCCAGGTGACAGAAACGTGAGCACTTCGGAGAAAAACCTAGTAGACTGCCTGGTACCTGCTGTTATCCTGTTGTTGTTAGTAAGGGGGTTGTTTGTACCCTGAATGTTGCACACATAACTTGATACTGTTTCTGTTAACTCATAGTTCTATACGACTGTGAATTAAGTAGCTTTAAATTTTCTAAGTGTGAGTTAACATTAATGCAGAAATATTTCAGTTGCCACTGAGGAAAAAAACACACTGAGGTAAACTATTCTCTTGGCCACTAGAGGGCATGTACACCATCTGCGGAAATTTATGCCATACTGCAAATGGTGCTCACTTAGGAAAATAAATATTTTATGCTGGTGAGGATGTGCTGGCCTCCTATAAATAGCCTATTTCCAGCCTCCTCATTATAGGAGGTACTGAATATACTGTACATCATTAAATGGAGTTGAAACACACAGACTGGGTCAAGTTATAATCTGGTACTCATGTTTTGTTCTTCGCTAAATTGTAAACTCGGTGAGGAGGAGCTTTGTCTTATTTATCTTTTTACCCCATTCAGTCTTTAACAAATGTTTATTTTGTGCCTGCTTTGTGCCAGACACTGTCTGAGCTGCAAATGTAGTGACGAACAAGTGAGAGCTTGTGTTTCATGGAGTTAAAATATGGAGATAGGGGACTTTCCTGGCAATCCAGCGGTTAAGACTCCGCACTTTCAATGCAGGGGGCGCAGGCTTGATCCCAGTAGGGGAACTAAGATCCCACGTGCTGTGCAGTGTGCCAAAAAAAAGAAAAAAAAAAATGTGGAGATAGACAACAAACAGGAAAATAAACAAGATGTAGGGGGATGAGTAGTATCCCCCCAAAATTTGTGTCCACCCAGAAGCTCAGAATGTGGCCTTATTTGGAAATAGTGTCTGTACAGATGTCATTAGTTAAGGATCTCAAGATGAAATCATCCTGGATTTAGAATGGGTCCTAAATCCACAGGGAAGAAGGCCCTGTGAACATGAAGTCAGGGACCAGAGTGATGCAGCCTTAAGCCAAGGAATGCCTGGAGCCACCAAAAGCTAGGAAAGAGGCAAGGAAGGATTCTTCCCTAGAGCCTCCAGAGAGAGCACAGTCCTGCTGCCACCTTGATTTGGGGCTGCTAGCCTCTAGAACTGTGAGAATAAATTTCTGTTGTTTTAAGCCACCAAGTTTGTGATAATTTGTTATGGCAGCCCTAGGAAACAACATACAAGGTAATATTAGGTAATAAGTGCTACAAAGAGAAATAAAGACGGGTGATAAGATAGATATGAGGGCAGGGAGGATGGGCATAACTATTTTAGAAGACAGAGAAGACCTCTCTGAGGAAATGACATTTGAACAGATACTTAGAGTGAAGCCTGTGTGCTATGATCCATCCCTGAGGAAATTTGGGGAAAGCGCTCCAGGAAGCAGGAGCAGTAAGTGCAAAGGTCCTGAGGGAGGAACAGGATGGGGGGGACGGAGCAGAGAGGAGAGCGGTAGGAGATGAGGGCACGGAGGTGTCTTGTGACTGTGGTGTGTCCTGATTACAGCTTTGATTAGTTGGGCAAATGAAGGAAAGAGGAATGCTGGCAGTTAGGTTCCTGTGGCTGTTCTATTCACCTGGCAGCCATCCAGGCATTTGGGAGGGACTAATGGAAACACTGCAGCTGGAACCTGCGGTTGGACCGTCGTTACATGTTGGTGAGCATCAGAGTGAAGAGGGACAGCCTGCGTGCCAGCAGCCTTCCACTCCAACCTCAGCCCAGGGTCAGGCTGGCTCACGTGCTTGGCCCGCTCATCTGAAAGAGAACCTCAAAAGTAAGAGGCAGGGGCCAAGGTGTCTGCTTTGAACCAGCCCCTGGGTTTATTTGCAACCCAGCAAACAAGGGGTGTAGACCTATGTGAATATGCATGTGTTTTGTTCCCCAAACTTCCCTTTTTCCAGATTTAAGAAAGAACTATGGAGGAAACTCTGAAATGTGTAATCATTTCTCAAATACAGCTTTGCCTGGAGAGACACTGAAACTTTGGGGAAATGATTGCAAAATTTATTTTACCTAAAGTGTAACCAGAGCCAGTTTAATAACTTTTAAATGATAATTTGCAATAGAAATAAACAGATAACTATCACTTCACGTTATTTCCTCTTTTTATTATTTTGAAATATTAATTTTAAGTTATATCCTTAAACATGCCACTTTTCAAAATTTAATACAGACTCACAGTATTGTGAATATTTGAAAAATAGTACCTAAAATATACTTTGCCTGTTTCTTGTGTTTTATTTTATATATATATATATTTTTTTTAATTAATTAATTTATTTTTGGCTGCATTGGGTGTTCGTTGTTGCACGTGGGCTTGGGCTTTCTCTAGTTGCGGAGAGTAAGGGCTGCTCTTCGTTGTGGTGCGCGGGCTTCTCATTGCAGTGGTTTATCTTGTTGAAGAGCACGAGCTCTAGGCATGCAGGCTTCAGTAGCTGCGGCTCGCAGGCTGTAGAGCACGGGCTCAGTAGTTGTGGCACGTGGGCTTAGTTGCTCCGCGGCATGTGGGATCTTCCCAGGCCAGGATTCGAACCCGTGTCCCCTGCATTGGCAGACGGATTCTTAACCACTGTGCCACCCGGGAAGCCCGTCTTGTTTTTCAAAGAGCTAGTATTTTATAATTTATACAACCTTTAATCCTCTCATTTGTTTAATCTTATGATCTTCATTTCATTTCTTTGACAATGAAAAGTAATAATAATTTTACTTATGGGGTTGTTTGTATTGTTTGTGGAATTTCTTTGGTCAAACTACTTGGAAATTTTAGTACCAGGTCTTCTGAGGATACAGGCTCTTTCATAGAAGCTATGTAGCCCCTTGGAAAACTGTAGCAGTGGTGCCATCAACAAGAATAAACCCTTACACTGTAGAAAGGTCCGTAAAGGACCCCTGCAAATGGTCTAACCTTTATTCATTTTTAAAGGTTTAATCTGGGTTTCTCATGAAGACTCGGAATTCACATTGTTTTTACTTCCATTAATGTGTATTTACATAAACACATATGTAGTTGCATACATGCATGTAGAGAGATACATGTTTATGGGCCATATGTCTCCTCCTGTGAAGCCACCTGAGATAACATGATGGGAGAAGAGGTTGAAACTCACCTCATTTAATTATTAGCCATGAAACATTTCTTAATATTTAGAACCAATTTATTCCATTTGGTTTTGGTTTAGGAGATTGGTCAGAATTGAAAGAAACTAATGAGTCTATTTTCTTTCTGTTACTTTTCATTTCTATCTTGTATCCAGTATTAACTAAGTGACTAAAATTTCTGAAGATTTTGTCTTCCTTTGTTCATGGTAGAAAGGCTTATACACCATCATAGCCTGGGTTTGAAACCTTAAGAACCCAAACACTGTATAATTCTACATTGAGCCAATTCTGGATCAGCTTGTTGAAAACATTTTAAGGAGTTTAGCAAAAGAAAATCCTGTTTCGGGGCTTCCCTGGTGGCACAGTGGTTGAGAGTCCACCTGCTGATGCAGGGGACACGGGTTCGTGCCCCGGCCCGGGAAGATCCCACATGCTGCGGAGTGGCTGGGCCCATGAGCCATGGCCGCTGAGCCTGCTCATCCGGAGCCTGTGCTCCACAACGGGAGAGGCCACAACAGTGAGAGGCCTGCGTACCGCAAAAAAAAAAAAAAAGAAAATCCTGTTTCAATGACTACTTTCTGATTTCCTCAGTTGTTTGAGAAATTAGTTATTTGCTAGATTTTTTTAGAAGTTAAGATCAAACATTCTGACCATCTCAGTTTCTACCAGAGTGAAAACCAATTAACCTATTTAAAATGGAATCTTACTAGAATTAACAGGTGATTTAGATTTGAAAGATAGTATGTTCCACTACAATCAGAAATTTCCCCTTTTATACAACATACCGATTTTAAACTTTACCAACAGGTTAAATTTCTGTTGTACTTTTTGGATCTGACTTTGTCCCAATGATCAAATCAGCTCCAAAATTATTTATTAAAAACATAGTGCTGTGTGTTTTAGGGCTAGAAAGAACCCTTTACATTTGCCAAGTGCTTTATAGTTCATCAAGCTCATTCTTCTCAGTAACCCCATGATGAATGGTCCCCATTTGCCAGATGAGGAAACTGAGCTTCACATTGAAGCATTCATTCACTCCAGATCATTTAACTGTCAGACTTGAGCTTAGGTCTTCTGACTCCAAGCCCAGCACTCTTTCCTCAAGAATCTCACAGTTGGGCTTTTAAAACATATAGAACAAAACCAGACAGAACGAGTGCCCACAAGGCCTTCTAAGAAGGAAGAAATTATTCTGCACAAGAAGGCAGAATGTGTCTGGTGAGGACAGTTAATTGGTTTGGCAGAATGGTGGGGTATTCTGTGCTAAGCTTAGAGAAATGGAATGAGCAGGTGGAAATTGGGGTGGAGGAGCGAGAGGGCTCTCAGCAGACTGACCTGACAAGAGAGGAGGGGTGCCATTGTGGAATGCTGGGTTCTGCGTGTGGTGGGGAAGAAGGAGCCCCTCAAAGGATGACCTTGAGCACCAGTGGAGCCAGTCAGAGGTAGCCTGATTTCCAGTAAGTGTGAAGGTGTGTTTGGAGTGAGGCGGGGAAGAGGTTGAGGAAGAAATGTAAGAAAGGTTACAGATCATTGACCTAGTTTGCCTGGAGTTGCTAA
Organism: Delphinapterus leucas; assembly: GCF_059928025.1. Lineage (NCBI taxonomy): Eukaryota > Metazoa > Chordata > Mammalia > Artiodactyla > Monodontidae > Delphinapterus > Delphinapterus leucas. The sequence continues at coordinate 28,561,046 of NC_143143.1, forward strand.
ACAAAAGCAAGTGAGTGCTTGAACTTGACAGTGAGGTTTCAAACCAGGGATGTAGGAGAACTGTCCACAGAGGGTGGAAAGACCTGCTTAGGAAGTTTCAGCTCTGAATTGCCTCTGTAAAAGCTGCTGCCACTCCATCCCCTGCCCTGTTTGTTGTCTAAATGAAGGGAAAGGTCAGCCCTAACCGGCAACTTTTTTCAAAGGCTTATTTAAAAATGAAATGCAACAAATTGAATTTGTTAAATTATAATGGCATGTCTTTCTTGTTTTGAAATATTTCCCTTTACGCAGTGACCAATGATACCCCAGGCACCTAATTCTGCTCTTGTTCTGCAGCCTGGAGTACTCGGGTACTTTGAGTTCAGTGGCTCACCCCAGCCTCCTGGTTATTTGACCTTCTTCACTTCAGCATTACATTCATTAAAGAAAGGTAAACATGATTCATATTAAGACATTAGTACTTGAACAGAAATGTTTGTATATTGATATTTTCTGTTGCATATGTTATCTTTATGATTATATATTTTAGTTTTCTTGATTCTTTTTCTCTGTATTTGTGTTAAATAATTACATTATTTTATGGTGCACTGGCAAACAAAATTTTGTGCTATTTCAAATATAGCCTCTTAAATGTTTAGAGACCATTATTTTTTAAAATGTAGCTTGATCACACAGCGTCTGCAATGATATATTTTGCACTTCAAATTTTATTATATCATAATCTCTTTTTTTGTGTGGCGTTACAAATTTTGATCAAAGTTTTCAGTGGTTGTATTGTCAGTTGGATGTATCATAATTTAGGAATACATTTTCTTCAAGAAGTATTTCTATAAGGATGAAAGTCATGTCACATTACAGGATAAGCCTACTGCCAGGTTCACTATTCTCAAATCCATATATATTTTTTTACTTAGCTAAATCATGTATTATTTGAGTGTCCTACTTTTTAAATTAAACATTTTTCATGTTGCCCATTTTTTCGTGTTGCTCCATGTTGTTTCTCTGTATCAGCCATGACCTTATGTCAGTTCTCTTCTAGATACTTTGATCTGCTCCTCATCTCCTTGTTACCACTCTGGTCCAAGCCCCTTTCCCACCCCTACCCTAGGCCAGTGGGCACTTAACTGGTATCCAGTCTCGCCCCTCCTTCCTCACACTAGGGCCTTTGTGCTAGTCCTTCTTCCTGAAATGTGCCCTCTCCCTCCCCACTCCCCAGGGCCCAGCTGTCCACCTGTCAAACCCCTATTCATCCTTCAGATTCCAGCTCAAATATCACGTCCACAGTCTACCCCCCTGGAGAGAGATTTGTTGTTTTCTTTCATAGCACTCAACATAGTTTGTATTTATTGTGTTGGCCAAAATGTTCGTTCGGGTTTTTCCATAACATCTTACGGAAAAACCTGAATGAACTTTTTGGCCCACCCAATATGTGTATAGTTATGAGATGATTTGTTTACTGTCTGTCTTCTTCCCTGGGCTGGGAGATTTCTGAGGGTGGGGATTGTCTGTCTTCAGTTTAGTGTTCTTTCTCCAGCATCTGGCACATAGCAGGGGCTCAATCACTATTTGCCAAATGAGTGATCAGATTGATGGCCATATCATCTTTCCCTCAGTAGGTCAGCCAAAAATATGTAGTCATCCTCCTATTACTGGATATTACATTGCTTCAATATTTTGGGGGGGTATTATAATAGTATACTATTAATACGTCAAATAATTATACTACTGGCTATTTTAATATGTCCATTGTCTTAAGGTTTTATACATAGAGAATCTACTGTATTCATGCTTTTCATGCAGGGGACTCTGGGAGAGGAACTGAAGCTGTCACATTAGGTGTGTCTTCTGTCCACTTGAAAGACTTTGAGCTGCACAGCTTCAGGTGACTAAGAAGGCTCAGTGAGTCAGAGTTTGAATTTTGAAAACAAAATACTATCAACTTAAATAAGCTTAAGCAGATAGATGTTCAAAAATCTTCTTAGAAAACTAAATAAAGTCCTTTGAAGATTTTGTATAAAAGGGTAGCCTAGAGTCAGTCACTAAAATGATGACAGCATTCAAGTACTTGAGTTGGAGAAGCTATTTCAAGATTTGGAAGGATGTTTTGTTATCCAGTTGGCTTATATTATGTGTTTATGATTCATCTTTTTCATTCAGAGGTTTCCAAAATTTTGCTTCTTTTTGAAAAACCTTTCTAAGTATAAGATAGTAGCCTTTTTTCCTCCTTTTTTTTTTTTTTTAAAGTATAGTTGACTTACCCTTGTTTTTTTCTTTTTTTTTAAGCAAGGAAGGTAATACATGGATAAAAACTACTTGAAGGTACAAAATGAACCTTTTGGTCAGATCACTAATTTTGACAAATGATTACATGAAATTTCTTCTCAGAATAAATCTAGCTCAATTTACCTGTACTACATTTCTTCCCTCTCTTGTGATTCTGGTTGGGTCTTATAAAATCCTGCTGCATATGAACTTTGCAAGAACTGAGTTCATTCTAATTAATAATTTATACCCCATTTTTTTGGGTAAACTCCCACTTAAGCTTAATGAACCATTTTTAGAAGAAAAAGACAAATTTGGAAGGATTACCTAAAATAAATCTTGCCTTGAGCATCTGGGTTTTTTTCCCCTTTTCTTTCTCCTACCCTGGAGGCAAATGGTATTTTACTTATTATTAATAGCCAGTGTTAAGTAAGAGAAACATGTGCAGATTTTTTTTTTTAATGGGACAGTTTGGAATGTAAATTCTAGGTCATTGTTGTGTTTCTATTGTTTACACAAATTGAGGCCTGAGGAACATTTGACACACTTAATATTTGGTTATAGAGAGCTTAACTGACGAAGTGTTTAGTCTGTTGTGGTAGAAAGCAGATCTCCTGGTTCACCAAGCCACAAGCATATATAAAATACACATCTTTCCATTGCCTAAATGTTTTTTTTTTAATTGTCTTAGAAATAGCCAGGACACTGTCTAACATTCGTTTCTTGAAGCTAGCTGGCCATCAGTCTACAAATATTTTGAGAATGTACCATATATGAAGCATCCTGCCTGGGTGCTGTGGGGTTGCTGAGAGGGGACATCTCAGTTACCTGTGTCCTTTACCTATTGCTCTCCAACTTGGTCCTGATTTGTCAGTTGATGTCGGCCCTCCTCTTAGGTGGTGTAGGCAGTAACCCTTTTGTTATATTTCTGTCCATTATTTTCCTAGCCATTTTACCTTTATCATTTTTTATTTAGTAGTTCTATATTTTCATGTAGTTAAATCTGTGGTTCTTTTTCTTGATTTATTTTTTAGAAAAATCTGGTCACTAATTCACTTCTTTTTGAATTTTAAAGTTATTTGGCACTTTATGCTGCCTGGATTTACTTTGGCTTAAAATACAGAACACAATTGATTTTCCTCCCTTCTTATTGGCTAATCAATTAGCACCATTCACAAAATAATGCTTTCTTTATCCTTCATCTTGATGATGCCTGTTCTATCACAAAATATTTTCTAATATGTAATTGGGTCTATTTCTGTGTTTTCTCTTGGTCTAGATCCCTCTTTTTATACGAGTAAATATAATTTCATTTTTTACGTTGTAAGTAATTACCTGGTGAACTCTGGACTCTGTGTCCTCTAGTTCTGGTGTTTTATGGAATATTCTTTTATATCCATCTATGCATTTGGCTGAATTTGGGTTGGAATTTTATTAAATGTTTAAGTTGACTTAGAGGTAATTGACATGTTCATAAAACTTAGCTTCCCTTTCTAGGATCACAGCATGATATTAATTTATTCAAACCTTCCTTTCAATTTTTTGTAAAAGGTCTTACACATCCCTCATTAATGGTTAATCCTTTTAAAGTGCTGAATGATTAACTGTGGGCTGGCAGTCTGTGTGTTTCAGGATCCTGGGGAAGCCCATCTCTTGTACTTCTTCACTCTTCCCAGACTGCAGAGCCTGTTCTTGGAGCCTTTCCACCTTTGATCTTGGCAGACAGGCCTAAAGAAAATTTGGTAGAGGGGTTGATATTTTTAAGTTGCTTACTTGATTTTCTTCCATCTTATGATTATTTCATTATTTACTGTAAAAATCTGTTCTGGTAAAATGTTATATTCTGTTATGATTCAGTGACTTTTTTTTTGTTTTGTTTTTTTACGGTACGCGGGCCTCTCACTTTGTGGCCTCTCCCGTTGCGGAGCACAGGCTCTGGATGCACAGGCTCAGCGGCCATGGCTCGTGGGCCCAGCCGCTCTGCGGCATGTGGGATCCTCCCGGGCCAGGGCACGAACCCGTGTCCCCTGCATCGGCAGGTGGACTCTCAACCACTGTGCCACCAGGGAAGCCCCAGTGACATTTTTAAAAGAGAAAATTTGCAACAGATTTTTCAAAAGGAATGCAGTGCCGCCTGGGGGACAAGCAGTGGCCTGGGATCTGGCAGTATCTGGTCCTTAGCCTTTGTCTACCTCTGTCAGGGTTATAAACTTGAACAAAACATTTAACTTTTCTGTGTTTGAGTTTCTCTGTCTGTAAAATTGGAGAGGGTGGAGGTAAGGGTAAATGCTTGTTTTACAAGGCCACATCATGTGTGAAGTATGTTGTGTGTGAATAAAGTAATAGTCTGAAAATCTGTAGCAGTTTAATGAGAAAGCCATTGTCTGAAAGCACCTGAAGTAAGTACTGTGTCTGTTTTCTTAAAAGCATCTACACCAGATAGTATGTACCTTGACCGACTAGCAGACACAGGTCTTCCTCTTCCCTTTTCCTGGAGCACTCCATACCTGCTGTTTTTTGTGTAGTTGGCCCTCCGTATCCACAGGTCCTTTACTTTTGGATCCAGCCAATCCTGGATCGAAAATATTAGGGAAAAGAAAATTCCAGAAAGCTCCAAAAAGCAAAAATTGAATGTATCATGTACATGGCAACTACTTCCATAGCATTATGTTGTAATTACAACTGTTTACTTAGCATTTACAGTCTGTTAGTTGTTATAAGTAATCTAGAGGTGATTTAAAGTATACCAGAGGACGTGTATAGGTTACATGGAAATACTATGCCTTTTTTTTTTTTTTTTTTTTTTTGCTGTACGCGGGCCTCTCACTGTTGTGGCCTCTCCCGTTGTGGAGCACAGGCTCCGGACGCACAGGCTCAGCAGCCATGGCTCATGGGCCCAGCTGCTCCGCGGCATGTGGGATCTTCCCAGACCAGGGCACGAACCCGTGTCCCCTGCATCAGCAGGTGGACTCTCAAACACTGTGCCACCAGGGAAGCCCACTATGCCATTTTATATAAGGGACTTGAACATCCATGGATTTTGGTATCCAAGGGGAATGGGGGGCTGGAACCAATTCCCTGTGGACACCAAGGGATGACAGTACTGCATGGTGTTCTCGCTGTGGAACTGACTGCACGTCTGTCCCACCAAAATTTGAGCTGGTTTGTTCAGACAGTATTTATTGAGCGCCTTGAGGCCAAGGTTTTGTTGTCTTTCTCCTACAACTCTTAACAATTAGCTAAAAGTTTGAATGAATGACTAGTTAAATGATACTTTACCTTGAAATTGCTCAGGTTGGAGTGATTTTGGCAGAGGGATGTTGAGTCATTTTGGATCCCCTCCCGCCACCACTTCTCCTCATGCCTGGCCTTTCAGGTTCCATAGACCAGTGTGCAGGAATCACTCTCACTGGACTGGATGGAGTCCCTGCCTGGCTCATTCTCCTTACTCTTTTTTCTTGGCTTCTCGCCATCCCCTGACACTGGAGTTCTCATGAATTGAATTGAAATTCACATGATACTTAAATGTCATCTTCAAAATACACTAAACTGTTAACTAAAGACGTCGTTTCCACTCCCTTCATTCACCTTTAGGAATTCCTAAACATAGTTGACAGGGAACCTTGTGGCATTAGTTTTCTAAGGAACACCTTTGGAAAATAGTTGTAATGAATTTTTTAGAGGAAGAAGTAATTCCAGTGTAGGGTCCCTCTACTCCACTAGGTGGCGTCTGATGGTGCTGTGATTTGCTGGTAGAATTGAGTCAGGGCACAAGAAGCTCCCTTCTCCATATCCTTATTCACAAATAAAGCTTTTTTGGAGCACTTTTCTGTTAGATTGTGAAACTTTGTACAACATCAAGAGGTATGAAAAGTAGGATTTTCTTATCCTGAAAGTGACATTCTTAAAGTCATTGGAAAGACAAGGGATTGACTTCTTAGGCAAGGTTGACTCTGAAATTGCTTTATTTTCTCAGGTTCCTGGGTCTTACTCTTGGGAGTTTGGACCAAGCATTGGGTTTAACGATTCTCCGTGAATGAAACAGGTTCTAGGTCACTGGTTTTCCCACATAATGTCATTTGTTGTCACTATACTCACTTAAAGAGGGAAATCTTTTTCTAACTAACTGCCTGTGTTCTGAGGCCCTCTGGGTACTGACTAATACACATTAGAAATTCCATACCTTTTGTTCCCAGACCTAAATTTGACTTCTTAATTATGTTGCTATTATTTTAGCAAGGATGTAATCATATTTCATATGAAATGCTTTTATTCCTATTATGACATCTCTTAAACCTTGTAAGTGCTGCTAGATAAGCACTAAGGCCAAAAACAGACATCCCCGCACTTTGAATTAGCTTCAGAAGCATGATTTATTAATTCAACAAACATTTGAGGATCCACTTTGTGCTACAGCCGTAAAGAGGAGTAAAACTTGTTCCTCACCATCGGGGTGCCACCAGCTAGTGTGGCCAACAGGTGGGCTTACCCACAATGTGAGTGCAGTGACACGTCTGTGACAGGCTTCGTCGGAGCACGGAGGTAGGGCGTCCGGATCAGTTCAGGGAAGACTGGAGGTGGGGAGGATTTCCCAGGAGAATGAGGGGTCAGCCTTCAGGTAAGTGTGTAAGGAACGGGAGAGTGGAAGATAGGTGGCGTTGAGAAGAGCAGAAGGTGTGCGGAGAGCTCAGAACTAAATTTAGTGCCCATTTGTAGATATTTTGATTCCTTGAACCCGTGTATTTGAAAAATTACACCATCTTTACTTTCTAATTGTCTTGTGGTATTTTCTTCCTTTTTAAAGGTGTCCTGTTTTAGTAGTGTGTATGTGTGTGTTTTGATTTTTGATCCTATTTCTTCAAGGTTTTTGGGGGGTTTTGGTTTTTTTGTTTTGTTTAAGCTGAAATAAGACTCCTAGACAAAGAACCCAAAACTAAAATCTTAGAAACCTCTCAGGGATCACCTTCTAAAATAAAGTCACAAACTTATAGTGAAACGACTTGACTCAGTGCAGACAAACCCCGTTCTGGTCTCCACTTGACCACTTGTTATGTAACATTGAGCGTGATAAGCTGATACTGGACGGAGGGCTTTACCTGGATGATCCAGTCTTCAGTGCCACTCTTTGAAGTAGAAACTGTTATTATCTCGGTGTTACTGTCTCAGGTGAGGAAGCTGAGGCTTGGAGGAGGTTGTTAACAGAATCCAGGACACTGTGAGGCAGAACAGTGGCTCCCCAGAGATGTCCACATTCTAATCCCCAGGACCTGTGAATATGTTACATTACATGGCAAGAGGAAATTGAGGTTGCCTGTGGATTTGGGTTGCTAATCAGCTGACATTGAGAAAGGGAGATTATCCTGGGTTGTCTGAGTAGGCCCAGTGTAATCAGAACGATTCTTAAAAGTGGCATCGAGAGGCAAAGAGTATTGTCAGAGTGATGCCGTATGAGAAGGACTTGTCCGGCCATTACTGGTTTTGAAACGGAAAGGGCCACAAGCCAATACAGGTAGCCTCAAGCCAAGGAATGCAGGTAGCCTCTAAATGGTAGGAAAGGCAAGGAGATGCATTCTCCCCTAGAGCCTCCAGAAGGAACATTACCTGCTGTACCTTGATTTTAGCCCAGTGAGGCCCATTTTGGACTTCGACCTCCAGAACTGTAAGATAAATTTATGTTTTTTTAAACTACTAAGTTAGTAGTAATTTGTTACAGCAGAAATAGCAACTTGATATAGTCATGTACCAGTAAATGAGGAGTGAGATAGGAATCCAGGACCACATCACTCCACCTGCCTCTGTAATCTCCGGAGGTGGGACAGGTGGCACAATATGGTGATTCCTACCTCCTGGTCTTTGCCCATGATACTACTTAAAATGCAATGCCTTGCCCTAGTTATTATCTGCCTTCCTAATTTTTCAAGGCCTAACTGAAGTCCTCTGGGATTTGTAAATATTGCCCAGCCAGCATGATGTCTGGCACACTGTGGACATCAAGTGGAGATTTCCATCCACTGGCTCCCTTCTTGGAACTCCTGTTGCACTCGTTGGCTGTGTCTCCCACTTAGCAGCCAACGTTGTTTTCTGATTTTCCCTTAGACTTTAGTAGTATCTTCCTAACAAGTAGTCGGAAACTGACTGTCCTGATCAGTCATGTTAGTGGCAGCTGTCTTGTGTGACCACAGCTCACCAGTCACCCCTTCTCACTGGTCTTCAGGTTCCCCATTTGCAGGATAAGGGAACTTTGCCCTAGTTGCCTCTAAAGGAGACTTCAGCTTGAAAATGCATTGGCCCTTGGCCTGTTTTTTTTTAGACCTGGGAGCTAAGAATTGTTTTTATATTTGTAAAGAGTTATTTAAAAAAGAAGAATATGTGACACCTATGCTAGACCCTAAGAGCAGCATAAGAGGGGATGGAGAAGGGATTTCTAGGCAGATGTGTTTCTTTTGTGAAGTCTTTGCCTCCCTGAGGGTTTTTTTTTTTTTAAAGGAATTTAATTGAAATACACACAAGGGACATATTTGAATTGATCATTTTAATATTATGCTCTGGTTAAATGAGAACAATGGTGTGAGGGTGGTAAGTTTACTGTCATGTTAGTATATGGAACAGTGCATATTTCTATAGTTTATGTTCCCCTAAAATGATGTATTTGGAACTATAGTTTTCTTGCCCTCCTCTCTAACTCACAAGAAAGAGAAAAATCACAGCTAAGGAGTTACATGTTTACTTAGAGTTTAGCAGTATTTTGGCATGTACCAGAATGTGCATATTGTATCTCTGGTGCCCATATTGCCAGAGTTTTTTTCTAGATAATTGCTTTGTGCTTTATATTAAGAATTTTGAGGGAGTTCCCTGGTGGTCTAGTGGTCAGGATTCAGTGCTTTCACTGCTGTGGCCCGGGTTCAATCTCTGGTTGGGGAACTGAGATCCTACAAGGCATGTGGCGCAGCCAAAAATAGAAAAGAGAATTTTGACAGTATACAAATCTCAGAGTCAGATTTCTGTGGAAAAAAATGCAAGCAATAGCTATAGTTCATACATTGAAAACAAACCTTTCTATAAACTATTGCATTTCTTTGAAGATTTTTTCATTTTAATGAATGCATTTAAAGTGTGTGAAATCATCTAGCGAATGATGATGAATCACCATGTAAATGCTGAGTAATCTTGGAGGGGCTGTTGTTATTCCTTTTTATATAATCCTGTCGTTTTCCTTTTTCTTCCTTGTCCAAAACCTTGTAAAGAAGAGTAGGAAAGCAGAAGTTAATAAAAATGGCAGCATATAGAGTAAAATGAGAATCGTTGCCAGGGTGGAAGGTACCACAATACAGGTTTGCCTTTGGGAGTGTCACTACTTCCCAGAGTAAAGAAGTGAGAGAGGGCTTCCCTGGTGGTGCAGTGGTTGAGAGTCCGCATGCCGATGCAGGGGACACGGGTTCATGCCCCGGCCCGGGAGGATCCCACATGCCGCGGAGCGGCTGGGCCCGTGAGCCATGGCCACTGAGCCTGCGCGTCCGGAGCCTGTGCTCCACTACGGGAGATGCCACAACAGTGAGAGGCCCGCGTACCGCAAAAAAAAAAAAAAAAAAAAGTGAGAGAATTTTTCCCAGGGAGTAAATAACTTAGCCATGTAGATTAAAAGCCATGTGACTTAACCCAGTGGTATTCAGTTTTGAAGTATTTCATGGTTTATTTGTTAGCAGTTTCCTTTATCAGTATTTTTCTTGACCTGATATTCCATTTTGTCCTATGATCCCTCAGAGATTAGCTCACATGAAAGCCTCCTGGAGAGCAGATGGCCAGTCCTGATGTAAAAATTTCCATGTTGTTCAGTTCCAGCATTTCTGCTCATTATTTCATTGTATCCTTGGGTACCTTACTTTGTAGGACACCAAGTGCTGTTTACTCTAGCCCTCAGAGAGAATTAATTTCAGAAGCTCGGCAGTTTATACCCAGAGTCACAAGGTTTAGAGTCCCACCTTTTCCTTTCCGAAGGAGAGAGTGGGACACATTCTTTAAAATAATCATTCTCTGCTCTTGGATTCTTAAAAATAATCATTCACGAAAAAATCTTTGTCTTATGTTTCCTTCCCAGATAATTGTCCATTATTAAGATTTACTGGCTAATGGGCTTATTATCTTAGCCTCATCTTCTTCCTGAGTTACATGAATCTTGCTTTTTCATCATTGCCACCTTGGCACAGTCCAGTAGAACTATAAGATGAACCATGGAGGTATTTAAAAATTTCCTGGTGGCTGCGTTAAAATTTAAGAAGAAATAGGTAAAATTAATTTAATAATTTATATTTTATTTAACCCAGTGTACCCAAATTATTAGCATTTCAACATGTAATCAGCATAAAAACTATTGAGATATTTAACATTTTTTTTTTGAACCAAGTCTTTTATACTTAACAGCCCCATCTCAATTCAGCTGCTAAATGTTCATTGGACATACTTGATCTGTATTTAGAGTTCATAAAATTTACAGTTGAAAAAGTGATTTATATACCAAATATTTATATTGTTTCATTTTACTTATTTTATTGAAATATAGTTGATTTACAATATTATATTAGCTTCAGGTTACATACCCATGTTGTCTTAAACATTTTCTGATAACTGAATTGAGTATCACTTTTAAATTAAATTAATTAAAATCAAATAAAGTTAAAATTTAGTCCCTCGGTTGCTCATATTTCAAGTGCTCATTAGCCACATATGGTTAGTGGCTACGACATAGGACAGTGCACTCAGGGCCTAGGCCTCATTATCCAAGTATCCCGGGGAAAACAGTTATTTCCTAAGATACTGAGTCTCCTTCCTGCAGGCATATCCTTGAGTTAATGCTTCAGAGTGTCCTCCTGGTAGTCTTGGTAATCTGGTAGTTGCTGAGTGCGAATTGTGTAGCTTTGCTTCTGGCAGGACGCTTTATTATTAACTTTAAAGCACAGTTAAAAATATATTAGTAGAAAATAGTCTGAAATAAATATATATATACATATGTACATATCTGAATCACTTTGCTGTGCACTTGAAACTTATACAATATTGTAAATCAACTATACTTCAATAAAAAGAAAAAACTATTCTCTTTTGCTAACAAAAGAAACGAATTCTTGTTCTTTCTGGAATGTTTGAGAATTTTAATATTTTGCCTCACTGAGGTCTTGCCTCAGAATGTGTTTGCTTTACCTTAATACTGAACTGAAGTTTTAATATTAAAAATTGAATTTAAGGCAGTGGTTTTAAGCAAAATGAAGTAGTCTGATATTAAAACATTAGGCAGTGGCCAAAAACAAAAAACCTGAATGCACACCAGAAAGGTCACAAGTGAGCCAGATGAATCTGAATAGAAACCAGATGGAATTTCAGATCTTTCCATTCTCGATGCATCCTTGGTGGTTGCCATGAGGTAAATGGTGACAGTGGTGTGTGGAAGGTACAAGAAGGTCAGCGGAAGCTCCACCTGTGGGGGCGTGGGAAGCAGGGGTAGAGCATTCTGTTAGTGGCAGAAAAGAACCCTAGTCTCATAAAAGATAGCAAAGGGTAAACCTACAATACATCTAAAAGTAGACAGTGTTTAATGGATCAAAGAAAGGCTGTTTGTTACTCAAAGCACACAGACAGCGAATCAGCATGATAGTATTCATTCTGCTTACCCCACGTCTCATGGGGAGCCTAGTGGTGGCTGTGTGTGCAGTGGGTTGCCTTGTAGCTGAGGGACACAGGGCCAAGGACTCAGCACCTTTTGTAGCAGGCAGCAGTCTTCATGCTGTGGTCACCTTGACCTACTTAGTGTCTGTGTGACCTACTACAGAAACTGCTCAGTAACTACTGCCTTCACCCAGATGTTCTTTCAAGATGTTGTTACATCTTGCAGGTGTCTTTCTGACACCTTGCACTGGATGGTTAATAGAGACTATAACTGGCCAGTTACCTGGCTAACAGTTCATTGAGATTTTTTTTTTCTTTATTATGTTGAGGTAGGTTTCCTCTTTGCCCACTTTCTGGAGAATTTTTATCATAAATGGGTGTTGAATTTTGTCAAAAGCTTTTTCTGCATCTATTGAGATGATCATATGGTTTTTGTTCTTCAGTTTGTTAATATGGTTTATCACATTGATTGATTTGCATATATTGAAGAGTCCTTGCATCCCTGGGATAAATCCCACTTGATCATGGTGTATGATCTTTTAGTATGTTGTTGGATTCTGTTTGCTAGTATTTTGTTGAGGATTTTTGCATCTATATTCATCAGTGATATTGGTCTGTAATTTTCTTTTTTTGTAGTATCTTTGTCTGGTTTTGGTATAAGGGTGATGGTGACCTCATAGAATGATTTTGGGAGTGTTCCTTCCTCTGCAGTTATTTGGAAGAGTTTGAGAAGGATGGGTGTTAGCTCTTCTCTAAATGTTTGATAGAATTCACCTGTGAAGCCATCTGGTCCTGGACTTTTGTTTGTTGGAAGATTTTTTATCACAGTTTCAATTTCATTACTTATGATTGGTCTGTTCATATTTTCTATTTTTTCCTGGTTCAGTCTTGGAAGGTTCTACCTTTCTAAGAATTTGTCCATTTCTTCCAGGTTGTCCATTTTATTGGCATAGAGTTGCTTGTAGTAGTCTCTTAGGATGCTTTGTATTTCTGTGGTGTCATAACTTCTCCTTTTTCATTTCTAATTTTATTGACTTGAGTCTTCTCCCTCTTGATGAGTCTGGCTAATGGTTTATCAATTTTATTTATCTTCTCAAAGAACCAACTTTTAGTTTTATTGATCTTTGCTATTGTTTTCTTTGTTTCTATTTCATTTATTTCTGCTCCGATCTTTATGATTTCTTTCCTTTTGCTAACTTTGGGTTTTGTTTGTTCTTCTTTCTCTAGTTCCTTTAGGTGCAAGGTTAGATTGTTTATTTGAGATTTTTTTGTTTCTTGAGGTAGGCTTGTATTGCTATAAACTTCCCTCTTAGAACTGCTTTTGCTGCATCCCATAGGTTTTGGGTCGTCGTGTCTCCATTGTCATTTGTCTCTAGGTATTTTTTGATTTCTTCAGTGATCTCTTGGTTATTTAGTAACGTATTGTTTAGCCTCCATGTGTTTGTTTTTTACGTTTTTTTCCCTGTAATTCACTTCTAGTCTCATAGCATTGTGGTCAGAAAAGATGCTTGATATGATTTCAGTTTTCTTAAATTTACTGAGGCTTGATTTGTGACCCAAGATGTGATCTGTCCTGGAGAATGTTCTGTGTGCACTTGAGAAGAAAGTGTAATCTACTGTTTTTGGATGGAATGTCCTATAAATATCAATTAAATCTATCTGGTCTATTGTGTCATTTAAATCTTGTCTTTCCTTGTTAATTTTCTGTTTGGATGATCTGTCCATTGGTGTAACTGAGGTGTTATTAAAGTCCCCCACTAGTATTGTGTTACTGTCGATTTCCTCTTTTATAGCTGTTAGCAGTTGCCTTATGTATTGAGGTGCACCTATGTTGGGGACATATATATTTATAATTGTTATATCTTCTTCTTGGATTGATCCCTTGATCATTATGTAGTGTCCTCCCTTGTCTCTTGTAACATTCTTTATTTTAAAGTATTTTATCGGATATGAGTATTGCTACTCCAGCTTTCTTTTGATTGCCATTTGCATGCAATATCTTTTTCCATCCCCTCACTTTCAGTCTGTATGTGCCCCTAGGTCTGAAGTGCGTCTCTTGTAGACAGCATATATATGGGTCTTGTTTTTGTAACTGTTCAGCAAGCCTGTGTCTTTTGGTTGGAGCATTTAATCCATTCACGTTTAAGGTAATTATCGATATGTATGTTCCTATTACCATTTTCTTAAATGTTTTGGGTTTGTTTTTGTAGGTCCTTTTCTTCTCTTTCCCACTTAGAGAGGTTCCTTTAGCATTTGTTGTAGAGCTGTTTTGGTGGTGCTGAACTCTTGGCTTTCGCTTGTCTGTAAAGCTTTTGATTTCTCCATCCAATCTGAATGAGATCCTTGCTGGGTGGAGTAATCTTGGTTGTAGGTTCTTCCCTTTCATCACTTTAAGTATATCATGCCACTCCCTTCTGGCTTGTAGAGTTTCTGGTGAGAAAACAGCTGTTAACCTTAAGGGAGTTCCCTTGTATGTTATTTGCCATTTTTCCCTTGCTGCTTTCAGTAATGTTTCTTTGTCTTTAATTTTTGCCAATTTGATTACTGCGTGTCTTGGCATGTTTCTCCTTGGGTTTATCCTGTATGGGACTCCCTACACTTCCTGGATTTCCTTTCCCATGTTAGGGAAGTTTTCGACTATAATCTCTTCAAATATTTTCTTGGGTCCTTTCTCTCTTCTCCTTCTGGGACCCCTATAATGCGAATGTTTTTGCGTTTAATGTTGTCCCAGAGGTCTCTTAGGCTGTCTTCATTTCTTTTCATTCTTTTTTCTTTATTCTGTTCAGCAGTGAATTCCACCATTCTGTCTTCCAGGTCACTTATCCGTTCTTCTGCCTGTTATTCTGCTATTGATTTCTTCTAGTGTAGTTTTCATTTCAGTTATTGTATTGTTTATCTCTGTTTGTTTGTTTTTTAATTCTTCTAGGTCTTTGTTAAACATTTCTTGCATCTTCTCGATATTTGCCTCCATTCTTTTTCCGAGGTCCTGGATCATCTTTACTATCATTATTCTGAATTATTTTTCTGGAAGGTTGCCTATCTCTACTTCATTAAGTTGTTTTTCTGGGGTTTTATCTTGTTCCTTCATCTGGTACATAGCCCTCTGCCTTTTCATCTTGTCTATCTTTCTGTGAATGTGGTTTTTGTTCCACAGGCTGCAGGATTGTAGTTCTTCTGCTGTCTGCACTCTGGTGGATGAGGCTATCTAAGAGACTTGTGCAAGTTTGGAGATTTTATTATTATTTTATTGATTTATTATTTTTTTTGTAGTACGCGGGCCTCTCACTGTTGTGGCCTCTCCTGTTGCGGAGAACAGGCTCCGGACGCGCAGGCTTAGTGGCCATGGCTCACGGGCCTAGCCTGCTCCGCGGCATGTGGGATCTTCCCAGACCGGGGCACGAACCCATGTCCCCTGCATCGCCAGGCAGACTCTCAACCACTGTGCCACTAGGGAAGCCCATATTATTATTAACTGAATAGGATCATGCTGTTGTGTTGGACCATTGTTGGGGGAGGGGAGAGCATGATTCTGAATTTATTTTTAATTATTAACACATTCAAAGACCTTAATTACAGTATTAAAGCTTCATTAATTTTAGGACAAAATTACTCATTTTATAAATGACAAAGGCCCCTATTGTAGAAAGCCCTGGAGCCCTGCTTAACAGAATGTTCTGGATATGGAGATGAGAAGTGTTACTTTCTTGTGTCATTTTGACACTGTAAACTTCCTCTGCTAATTCATGTACTCCTTGTACACATGGGACTGCAAACTTAAGCTGCTTCTTCCAGCAAGATTTCCACTATATGCAGGAACTTTAAAAATGTGTGATTTTTGTAAATTTCTCTGTAAAAAATAAAATTTTGAAATTATAACATGTTTGGGCATGTTAGAATCTGCTCTGTGCAGGCAGCTGTCCATTCTTTTTTTTTTTTTTTTTGCGGTACGCGGGCCTCTCACTGTTGTGGCCTCTCCCGCTGCACAGCACGGACTCTGGACGTGCAGGCTCAGCGGCCATGGCTCATGGGCCCAGCCGCTCCACGGCATGTGGGATCTTCCCGGACCAGGGCACGAACCTGCGTCCTCTACATCGGCAGGCAGACTCTCAACCACTGCGCCACCAGGGAAGCCCTGTCCATTCTTATTAATGCAGTTAAACAGGTTTTTGAATGAACCCTTTCAACTTTTGAGTCAAGCTGTCACTACTTATTCCTCTGCTCCAATAAATCATGTTGGTGACTTTGGCGGACTATCAAATGAGTTTCCTACTGGCTGCTTTTCCTTCACTCTTCTCTTTATCGATGCCAGTCTACCAAAATTCAGCCCTCTCCTGGAGAGTGATGTCTTTGCTTCTACCAATTCATGTCCTCTCTTGGGTCCTGCTTTTTCTTCTGACAGCTTTGGAATCTGAACTTATATGTTATGCCTTTTTTTTTTTTTTTTTTTTTTTCCGGTATGCGGGCCTCTCACTGTTGTGGCCTCTCCCGTTGCGGAGCACAGGCTCTGGATGCGCAGGCTCAGCGGCGATGGCTCACGAGCCTAGCCGCTCCGCGGCATGTGGGATCTTCCCGGACCGGGGCACGAACCCGTGTCCCCTGCATCGGCAGGCGGACTCTCAACCACTGCGCCACCAGGGAAGCCCTATGCCATTTTTTTAAATTTAAATTTTGAACTAATTTTATGCTTGCAGAAAAGTTGGAAGAATAGAACAGGGAGTTTCCTAACGTCCTGCCTTCACTTAGCTTCCCCCATTGTTAACATATTATTTAACCATTTGTTAGGGTGCTTTTGCCAAAACTAAGAAATTAACATTGGTACAGGATTATTAACTAAACTGCAGACGTTATTGAATTTTGCCAGTGTTTTCACTAATGACTGTTTTCTGTTCCAGGATCTGATCTGGGATCCTACATCACATTTAATTAGTCTCCTCCTATAACAATTCCTCACTCTTTCCTTGTCTTTCATGATATTGACACTTTCGAAAAATACTGGTTGTTTATTTTGTTGCTCAAACTGTTCTGGCTTTGGGCATTAGGAGCATCTTGGGTTGGCGCCTGTGTCCTTTGAACATATCTCCCTCCTTTTATGAGCACATCTTTCGTTCTGACTTGACAAGATGTTTCAGGCTCATCTTGTACTTCCTTTGCCCCAGCTCTGGGATCAGCCTCTTCTCCAAGAAGCCCTGGTTTCTTTTTATTGGAGAGTGACATTTAGAAACCCAGATCTGGGTACAAGATATGCTCTTCAGTATTAGGTGTCATTACTTCTAGGCCCTTTCAGCAGAAAGAGCTAGGACATATATGTATTTATACCCACACACATGCATGCCTCCATAGTTCTATATCTGTTATCTGTGTCATAAGTCGTAAGGTTATACAAAAGGTCATAAGTTTATACTAATTTTTTCTGATTCCAATCTAACACCGCAGAGTTCATTTTAGCTTTCCCCTCTTCGTATGTAACTTTTCTCCTGCCCTGAGAAGCCTGGCTCTCATTGTCTTTAGTTTTATAGTATTCAGTCAAGATACCGTTTGCTGTTCTCTTCTGGTTCAGTTCTTTCTCCCCACTCACCACCCCTTCACTGAGGTGTGATGCATTTGCAGTACAGCTAGGTTGGTTTGTTAGTGCTTGTTGTTCCCCACTGGATCCCCACACATGCTAGTTGGTATCATGATTTTAGTTTTTGCGTGTGTGAAGGCTGTGAGCTTTGCCATGGTTCTGATACTCAGAGGAAGGTCAGGCTGCCTCACCCCTGTTCTCCAGTTCCCATTACCCACCCCCTCTTTGCCACCCACCCTGTAAGTAAGCCATTTCCGTCATTTCTGGTTTATTCTTTTTTTTCTTTTTTTTTTTTTTTTTTTTTTTTTGCGGTACGTGGGCCTCTCACTGATGTGGCCTCTCCCGTTGCGGAGCACAGGCTCCGGACGCGCAGGCTCAGCAGCCATGGCTCACGGGCCCAGCCGCTCCGCGGCATGTGGGATCTTCCCAGACCAGGGCATGAACCCGTGTCCCCTGCATCGGCAGGCGGACTCTCAACCACTGCGCCACCAGGGAAGCCCTCTTTTTTTTCTTTAATATTTATTTATTTACTTATTTTTATTTGGCTGTGCCAGGTCTTAGAATTGCAATGCACGGGATCTTTGTTGCGGCACGCGGGATCCAGTTCCCTGATCAGGGATTGAACCCGGGCCCCCTGCATTGGGAGCGTGGAGTCTTAGCCACTGTGCCACCAGGGAAGCCCCATTTCTGATTTACTCTTCTTGTGTTTCTTTGGTTTTGTGCCATTTTAAACTCATCAGGTCTGTGCTAGATTGTCCAGCTGCCATTAGGGACACGGTCACTCTCACCTCATCCTCAACAGCCACTCCTCCTCTGAGAGGAAGATGCCGCCACTGCTGGAAGATGGGCCTTGTGGTTAAGCTAGAAACTTCGTGTGTTTAGCACCTTCATATTTTAACTACTTAGATATCAGTTGGTAGCATTTAAAGTTTAACTGATATTTTATTTAACGTTTGCTAATAAAGCAGAAAGGGGATAGGAAAGAATGCACCTTTTCCTACACCGTCTTATCCACCTCCTTTAAATACTAGATAGTTTAGTCAGTTCTTAATCACACAAATATTACATTAAATATACTCCTTGGGGGGGAGAAAGAAAGCTTCACACCTAAGGGTAAAGTCCCCTTTGATCTCCATCCCCCAACATGAAACAATTTTTATTATCCTTTCAGATTCTGTATACATTTCTAAACATACGTGCCTGTAGGGGAAAACATTTTGTGTGTGACGCTTTTTTCCACATAAAAGGTATACTTTATCTTTCTTCAGCTTGCTTTTTTACTCATACGTGTCTTAGAAAATCTATTCATGTTGTATAGATAGCCCTGCCCCACTGTTTTTAACAGCTGCAGAGTACTTCTTGGTGACTGTCCTTGCTTGTCTCTTGGTGCACATGTGTAGACACTAAGAAGTGGGGCTGCAGGCTGTGTCCCTGTCCCACTGTGGTCACTACAGCAGATGCTCTCCCAAGCGGCTGCCATTTTACCCTTTCCACCAGCTTTGCATCAGAGTACTCGTTTCTCTGCTGGTCATCAATATTTGATATTTCCTGTGTCTCAAATTTTGGGCATTTTGAAGGTGAAAAGTGGCATTTTGTTCTCATTTGCTTTCCTCTGAAATAGTGAGGTTGAGTGTATTTTTAGCCTTTTATATTTCCTTTTCTGTGATTTGACCATTTTTAACTGCTTTCTTTTTCTTACTAATTTATATGAGTTACTATATATGCTAGATTGATTCATTTAACTAATATTTATTAATCAAGAGGTCAATATGCAGATGCCCAGACACTGCTTTAGGTGCTGGGGTAACAGCAATAAACAAGGTTTCTGATTTCACAGAACTTAAGAGGAAGTTGGACCAAAGAAAATCTAAATAAATCAGTAGGATTATGTACCAGTTAATAAGTGCTATTAAAAAATTAGAGTAGGGCTTCCCTGGTGGCGCAGTGGTTGAGAGTCCACCTGCCGATGCAGGGGACACGGGTTCGTGCCCCGGTCCGGGAAGATCCCACATGCCGCGGAGTGGCTGGGCCCGTGAGCCATGGCCACTGAGCCTGTGCGTCCAGAGCCTGTGCTCTGCAGCGGGAGAGGCCACAACAGTGAGAGGCCCGCGTACCACAACAACAACAACAAAAATTAGAGTAATGGTAGAGAGAGGACCTGAGTCAGGAGGGAGCCCCAGTTTCCCCTTCCAGACCATCCTCTGAGTGTTTTCCCGGAGGCGGGTGGTCAGGGAGGGCTTCTCAGAGAAGGTGGGGTCAGAGCTGAGATCTGAATGATGAGAAGGAATTGGCCGTGGAAGTGTCCAGACAGAACAGCATGTGCCTGGGTGGGGCTAGCGAGTCGGGCGGACACGGACGGACACAGTGCAAGTGCTTGTCAGAGACAGGTGCACAGGAGTAGACATGAGGTCTGTTTCAGGAGGTTGTTTCTTCGGCTTCTCCTTTTCTGTCTAGGCTAGGTGCCCAAAAAGAGCTTTGCTCTGGGGAATTTGTGTGTCAGGATTTGATCACTGGGTTTTGTGGTTGTTTTAAGGCATAGGCTTTTTCTTTTTAATAAAGGAAAATTTTCTGTTTCAGATTACCTAGGAACAGTACGATTTGGGGTTATCACAAATAAACATCTTGCGAAACTGGTATCCTTAGTACACTCTGGAAGTGTGTATTTACATAGACATTTCAACACATCACTTGTAAGTATTTTGAAATCACGTTTATATTAGCGCAGTGGTTCTTAACCTTGTTTGGATCACAGACTTCTTTGAGAATTGGATAAGATCTATGGATACTCTCTCTAGGGGAGTGCACATGATTTTATATTGCAAACTGAGAGTCCCTACAGCCCCTCTGTAGAGCCCATGCCCCTGATTTAGAACTCATGCATTAGAGGGCTCTTGGATTTAACATCTAGAAATTCTGTTTATATTCTTAGATTTTGATACAGCCTTGTTAGTTTTCCTTCTTGGATGAAATTGCAGAGTTACTCTGTTGGAGAAGTGTTACTCTGGGCCCATGTTCTCAGAGGTTAAGCTTCCTTTGGGCAATGTTCTTTCTTCATTTGTTCCATTTATCAAGAGTAGTAATGTGACATGCTTTTCTCCTTTAGCTGATGAAATGGATTTTGAAGTTCTTGTCAAGTCACAGTGAGAAGTTGTTGGCTTTCCGCCCCAGAGAGCCTCGTTTTCCATTGTTGTCTTTGTTCCCTGATTTTATTTGCTTTCTGATGGACCAGCCCCAGCTCAGCTGTTTCTGAGCTTTTGACCTGTATCCTGCTTAGTGCTGTGCTTCTGCTCTGTTTATTGCTACTTCCTCAGTCTCAGCACTGAGTTTATTTTTCTTCAGTATTTTCTCTCTCTGACTTCATTGATGGTGTCAGTGACTTACAGGTCGAGTGAAGACCAGATCTCCCATACCCAGTGTGCCCAGCCCTTTAATCCCACGCTCCCCTCGGCTCAGTGTGCAGGCCTCATGCTGTTAGACCCTCCTGGGGGGCGCCCTCAGTGCCAGTCACCCTGGCTTCTGCATATCTCTATATCCCAGATGGCTTTACTTCTCGCAGTTTATATTCCCAAAGTCAAATGTATTTCTGTGTTTTCCAGATAGAAATGTTGATTATGTTTTTTCAGACTCCCACCATCCCACTTTGGGAATCACCACTGTGATGGTTTCTCCGACCACCCACCCACTCTCCTTGTTTCTCTGTCTAAGCTTCTTTTTTTTTTTTTTTTTGTCTAAGCTTCTTTTGACTTCATCTGCCTTTGCTATCCTTTTCCTTCATCCTTCCTTTATAGCATGCTATACAACCAACATATATCATGTTTATGTATAGTAAAGGGTACTGAGGAAGAAATTTTAAATAGACGGAGAAAAGAAGGTAGGACTGAGAATGATACTGAAAAAGATATTGGGTTTACTGCATCAGTTCCATACTTTTTAAGGTTGGTTGGTTGGTGTAGCAGTAGAATTCCTTTTAGCAAATGAAATAATACTGGGATACCAGTATTTTTAAAAAATAAAAGCAGTGGACATCTTTGTTGTAAGCCAATTTAAACCTGTATTTTGGGGAGTGTAAAATACCTCATTTTGTGGAACTCTCCAAAGCATTCTGTGGGGAGTTTTGTTTGAAACCCAGTGATTTATATCACTGGAATTTCAAAAATAATTTTGTGTTGACATACTCTTGATTATTATAGGAAAACAAAGCAGAAAATCTAGGTGTATCTCTCCTTCATTCTGTACACATAAAATGTGATCCGTGGCCTTGTACAAGTTCTAGGTCACTCATGGATTCATGCAAATATTTGTTGAGTTCCCGCTCTGTGCCAGGTGTTCTGGTCACTGGGGGTACATGTGAGCAAGGCAGATCCAAACTTCTGCCCTAACAGAGGGTCCCCAGGGACCAAGTTAAACATGATTTTACCAAGGTAAAAATTATCCTTGACTCCATCATTTCTGTTCCCTTAGAGCTCCCCTTGCGCAGGGTGGTAGAGGTCATTGTTGCCAGCAGCAGGCAAGGAGGCTTATTTGTTGATAGACGAGTCTGTCTAAAGGGAAAAAGGTGAACCACATGATATGCAAGTCACCTCTTACAGCTGCTTTTGCTTTTCTGAGCTGCTTGTGAGGAAGCGCTCTGTCTGGAGAAGTAGAGCCAGGGTTTAGCTGCACAGGCAGGGACAGGTCATGTCACTGCTCTGAGCCTCATTTTCCTCACCTGTGAAGTGTGGGGTTGAGGACGGGGCTGAGGATGTGCTTTGATCCTGCCCTGCTTTTTATCCTCTGTGCGTTTGTCCTTCCCAGGTCTTTCCCAGGGAGGTCATCAACTACACAGCTGAGAACATCTATAAGTGGGCCTTAGAAAACCGAGAGCTGCTCCTTCGATGGCTGCGGCCACACGGCGGCAAGAGTCTCCTGCTGAACAATGAACTGAAGAAGGGACCAGCACTTTTTGTATTTATACCTTTTAATCCCTTAGCCGAAAGTCATCCTTTAATAGATGAGGTAAGAGTCATAATGGTAAAAGGTGTCTCATGAGGAGTCGGAGAAACTCATTAACTTAGCCTTTTCTCATTCCGCGATGAGAGTTTCCCCTAGCCGCCGAGCAGCCGCCAGGAGCAGCTGCTGCGTTTCTGTGGTGTTACTTCTTTCTCCCGTAAGTGAGCAGGAGAGCCCGTGCCTTGGGTAGGACTCACCACAGCCTCTCTGGCCACATTACTGACGGCTGCTCAGGTCTGCTGAGTCGGAGGGGACAGGGAAGGCAAACTGTGCCTCTCTGGAAAAGGACCAGATGGCTCTCTTCCTGCGGTGACGGATGCCCGGGAGAGGGGCAGAGGGGATGGTAGGGTTTAGTGTGGCAGGGTTTAGTGTGGCCTTTGGGATTCTGTTGTCGCGGGGGTTTGATCAGACTGTTGGCCCTGGCCACTCTCAGCCCAGCAGCCAGCAGCAGTGGTGGTGACCTTGGGATCCCATGTTTTTCTAAACCTTGCATGTCTCACAGAGCAGTTTTCGGAGACAACCGCCATCAGGAGTCAGCCCCTCCCTGCTGCCTTTTCTGCTTCATCTGGTGCATTCACTGTCTCTGGGTGTGAGTTTATTTTATACATGGGATTGTTTGAGGCACTTAGAGCAATAACAATCAGCCGAGAACGCCTGGGATTGCTAAATTGGATTTACTGGGAGTTTTATTTTTTCCTTCCCTCAAGGATCCCTTAATTGGCCAAAACCAATTTCAGGCAGCCAGTGAATCACTGGCCAGGCTGCCTAGATGCTGCCTCTCCCAAGCCCTCCACATGAGCCTGATGGCCTGCTTTCCTGAGGGAGCCGGGAGGCAGGATTCTTCTTTCCTGAGGGAACCGGCAGGCCAGGCCAGACCCCTCACTTGGCTGCTCTGGAGCCTCTTTGTTGAAGTTATTATCCCTGCTGGGGGCCTTCTGAGTGAATGCTGCTACCATGGCTTAGAGGAGGAAAGAAGAGAAGATGAAATAGCTTTGTTTATTCTCTGATTAGGGAGGACTTGAAGTAATAAGACTTAATTTCTTTAGAAAATCTTCACTACACAGTTATTTTATGAACTAAGACACTCTAGTATTAAGAGCCCTTAAAGCTCTTTGTAGGAAAGGTGGGGTTTTCAACCAAGGTATTAGCCATGGTTGTGGATTTTTACTTTAACTTTTAAAGTTTCCTCCTGGAGAATTCTGTCTTGTCTGGCTTGGGCATGTCGGGGTTCTGGGTTGTGTGGTATTTTGTGACTGGAGCCCAGTTCCTCTGGGGAGTTGTGCTTGGATTTAGACACCTGGTGGGAGACACTTGCTTTCCAACTCTTTGTTTCTGGGTGAGTGTCTCCCCCATCTCCCTGTACTCCTCTGTCTTTGTTTATCAAGGTTTTGCCCACAGCTCCTTTCCTCCGGGCTCTTAGTGTCCCTGTGAGGTGAAGAGAGTCCCTTAATCACAGCCTGTGGTTAAACCAGGTGGCATCTTAGTGTTATGGATTACTCAGCCAAGTGCAGTACATTTTCCTGTTCATTTCAGGCCCCTTTAGCAAACGTTTATGGAGCACTGTGCCAGGGAGCCACGGTGGAGAAAAATGGAGAAGGCAGAGCCTTGGTCTCATGGTCTCAGAGGCCTGTCTGGTAGGGGAGCAAGAACCTGCTTATAATTCAAGGCAGAGTGTGCTCAGCCCCAGGAGGAACTGGAGGAGAGTGGGTGCTGTCCCGGGAAGCTGGGGGCTGGGCAGGAGGGAGGCAGGAGGGGGCTGTGGGAGGGATGAGTGTTTGAGACAGGCCTTCAGGGGTGGCTAGAATTGTGATGGGCTGAGAGCAACTTAAGGGAAGGAATAGCCTGAGCAAAGGCACGGGGGTGGGCAGGGGGCGACGGGTTTAGATATTAGGAAATAGGACAGGTTGTATGGTCTCCATAAAGGACTGATTGAAGAAGACCCAGAAAAAAAACACTGGAGGAGAGGCTTTTGGGTGTTTCTTTGAGGACTCCAGGATTAATCGTAGCCGTCAAAATCTGATAATGGAGCGCTGTCAGCAGAGCTGTGTTGCCATTATTAAAGTTTTCCTAGCAGCCGTGTTCCAGAAAAGTGAGAAGTAGGAAGATGCTGAACTTGGACAGTGGTGTTGGGGATGGGAAGTGGGGTGTGTGACCATGGAAAGAGTGACACAGTGACTAGAAGTAAGGGAGTCATCCTTGGGGTTGGGCAGGGTGGGAGGGGTGAACACCTCCCTTACATGAGGGTGACTTCTAAACTCAAAGGCTCCTTGACCCCAAAAGAATTTAAGCCTTAAGCCTTATTTTTCCATTTATGCTTTTAGGCCCAACTTTGGGCAGGCGATGGAGGAGGCCTGCCTTGTCGAGAAGAGAGTGGTCATTGTAGAGTCGGGGCAGGGGAGTCAGTCAGTAAGGGACGGCCATGTGGGGACTGCCCTGTGAGGCCCAGGCCAGCACCAGGCAGCTGCTCTTCCACACATGTGCCCCACCCTTCCCCCGGGAGAGCACGGCCTGTACCGCGCACGGCATCAGGCCCCTGACCCCAGCGTCTCCAGAGAGTCCCGGAGAGCTCATGAGACATCTCAGTGTGCTTATCAAAAGAAATTCTTAGCGCAGCCAGAAGAGACTCTGTGTGGGTTCTTAGCTTGTTTTTTTGAATTATTTTTATTATTAATTAATTTTATTTTCGGCTGCATTGGGTCTTCGTTACTGCATGGGGGCTTTCTCAAGTTGCAGCGAGTGGGCTTCTTACTGCGGTGGCTTCTCTTGTTGCGGAGCACAGGCTCTGGGCGCACGGGCTTCATTAGTTGCGGCACGCAGGCTCAGTAGTTGTGGCGCACAGGCTTAGCTGCTCTGTGGCATGTGGGATCTTCCTGGACCAGGGCTCGAACCCATGTCCCCTGCATTGGCAGGTGGATTCTTAACCACTGAGCCACCAGGGAAGTCCCGGGTTCTTAGCTTTCACAGCGCTGCTCTGAGGCATCCACTGCGTACGAGTCTGGGGGACAAAGGCACCTTGTCCAGACTTACAGATTTCTCTGATTAACGAAAATGGAAGGAAGCATTTATAGTGCAAACATTTAAAGTTTTTTGCCAAATTTTCCTTATTAGTTCACATGAAATTAAATGTGACATCAAGTGATTCATATACGGGATGTAACTGGAGTGCCTTTTCAAAACTGCCTGTTATGAAAAAGGAATATAACAGTAAAAACTGGTTCAGTTTATAGGAGAAAACTAAGAACTCCTCACTTTTCAGGGGCATTACTGTATAAAATATTTTCTTCACTTAAGAATATCCTTTACACGGCTGCTTTGTTTGTGAGAGACATTAAGAATGAAAGAGATGAGGAAGGAAGACCTCGTAAGTTTTGCTCTCCTCAGTGTACTCCTACTTGGACTTTTCATAAAAATCCATGGTAAATACAGATGTCCCCTGGTATCCACAGTGGGGTTGGTTCCAGGCCCCCTGCAGATACCAAAATCCAACATACTCAAGTTCCATGTGTAAAATAGCATAGTATTTGTATATAACCTATGCACATCTTCCGTATATTTTAAATCGTCTCTAAGATTACTTATGATACCTGATGTAATATAAATGGTATGTAAATAGTTGCCTATGTGCAGCAAATTCAAGCTTTCTTTTCTGGCATTTTTCCCCCTGAATATTTTCGATCCATGGTTGTTTGAATTGCAGATACAGAACCTGAGGATATGGAGGGCTGACTGTACTTGAATTTTTGTGGGTTTTGGTGGGGGGGACTGGGGGTGGTAATCTATTATGTCTTTGAATATAAAGTAGTACCAGGATGGGGCATGAGGGCAGCTGGGCTATTTATGAATCACGCGGGCTTGACCTTTTTAGTGTAATGTGCTGTCAGAGCCTTATCCTTTAAAAAGGTCTGAGATGTTTTTGTGCGGGGGAAAGAACCAAAACACTGGTTTATCATCTGAAGTAACCATTTTTATGCCGAAGAACTATTCAAACAATCTGTTTTTCTGTACAAACGCATATGTCTTAAATTAACTCTGTCTATAAGTATCATGTGTTATAAAATTTGGGTTTTCTTTTAAATTGGAAAAGCACTTATTAAATGGTTTTCTCACACACAAACACACACACACTTTTTTTTTTTTGCGGTACACGGGCCTCTCACTGTTGTGGCCTCTCCTGTTGCGGAGCACAAGCTCCGACGCGCAGGCTCAGCGGCCATGGCTCACGGGCCCAGCCACTCCACGGCATGTGGGATCTTCCCGGACCGGGGCACGAACCCGTGTCCCCTGCATCGGCAGGCGGACTCCCAACCACTGCGCCACCAGGGAAGTCCCCCACCCACCCACACTCTTTAATGAAACAAAATCCTGAGTGACTTGACACCTTTTAACTAACCTTGGTGGGATTTAAGTTAGCACACAGTTCTATTTTAGGGAGTATAAATGCCTTTGGATTATAATGACTTGCTCATCTTTTTCATTGACCTGGGGTGGCTGTTGGGTGGTGAAAGGTACTCAGTTTGGAAATGGAAGAGCCTTGGAATGAAATGTGAAATGTGAATCTAAATGGCTAACACTGGTCTGAGCGTAAAGCGGTTCATCTCCCCGAGAAGTGGGAGCATGCACTTATCCTGAGATGCCCTTCGTTCACCAGCTGTTTATCGACCATTTGTTATGTTTCGGGCTCTGAGCTAGGCTGCAGGGATAGCAGGATAAATCAAACATGGTCCCTGCCCGTGAGGATCCTTAAGCCTGTGGGGAAGAGGGATGTCTTGACAGACAGTTGGGAGACTGTCTGGGAAGGGCTTCTGGGACTAACCCTGAAGATGTAGACTCTTCATGGGGGAGGGTGGGGGTGTTAGCTTTGTTGGAGCAGCCATCCTGGTGCAGGGTCTTGGGGAGAGTGTTGAGGTTTGTCAGATGGAGGAGGCCCCGGCCAGGCCTCTGAAGGCAAGGCATTGTGGAAGGGCCTGGCTGGTCTAAAGGTGGTGGGGTGACACCGGAAAGGCAGACTCAGGTCAGATTATGTTAGGGTTACCCTCCAGGTAATAGGGAGCCGTCGAATGTCATTTAGCAGAGGAGTCTCCTGCTTAGGGCTGTATTTTTAAAAATAAGTGTTGGCAGTGTGGAGGCTCAGTTAAGGCGGGGGAGAGAAAACGGCAGCACTCTGTGACACGTGAGGGCCTGAGTTGAGGCAGTGACTGTGAGGGTGCAAAGGGCGGCCGCTTCGTGATGCTGAAGTCAGAGCTGGCTGGATTGGAGGCTTGGGTGATGCAGAGGAGAAATTGAGGGTTAGCTGATTTTTCCAGTTTGTTGATGCCATTTTCTAGAAAGGGTGGTACAGGAGGAGGAAGGCGAGACGGTTGAGTATGGTTTG
Organism: Delphinapterus leucas; assembly: GCF_059928025.1. Lineage (NCBI taxonomy): Eukaryota > Metazoa > Chordata > Mammalia > Artiodactyla > Monodontidae > Delphinapterus > Delphinapterus leucas. The sequence goes on from NC_143143.1 coordinate 28,588,888, forward strand.
GAAGAGGCTGAATTCGTAGCCTCCTGTGAGGCATGAATTTATTTGGAAACATATGCTGTGAAATATTTGATCCACTTGTTAGGTGGATCAACAAGTGGATCAAATATTTGGGAAATTTTTAGACTTACTTAAGATGAAGAAAGAAGACATCGTCTCGAGGAGTTTTAAGGATGTAAAGGAAAGTGCACTCAACTGGGTGTTGAGATTTAAATTCTGTTCCTGGTTCTTCGATGTGTGTCGTGGCGTGAGCCACTTCACCCCATCATGGGGTAGACTGACATCTCCCTCTAAGACCCCTTCCGCCTCTGAACAGGTGGTTCAGTATTTGTTAACAGAGTGACAGGATCCGAAAAATAACCCAAACCTCTTTATTAATAGCTTTTGGTGTGACAGCTTCCTGTTTGATGCTGTGTTTCCAGCCAGGGTTCCTTCTTGTGAATCAGACAAGATGCTTTCCAGGTCTAAGAGCCACGGGGTCTGTCCCTCAGTCACCCCCACACCTCTCATGAGCTCCGCCCTGTGTTTCAGATCACCGAAGTGGCCTTGGAGTACAACAACTGTCACGGGGACCAGGTGGTGGAGCGGCTCCTTCAGCACCTGCGGCGAGTGGACGCCCCGGTGTTCAAGTCTCTGGCGCCTGAGCCCCCGGCCCAGCTGCCGGACCCGCCGCTGATAACGGAGTCTCCCTGCTGCAACACCGTGGTGCTGCCCCAGTGGCACTCCATCTCCAGGACCCACAACGTGTGTGAACTGTGTGTCAACCAGACGGCCGGCGGCCTCAGGCCAAGCTCGGTCGGCATGCCCCAGTGCAGCTTTTTTGAGATGGCAGCAGCTCTGGATTCTTTCTACCTCAAGGAGCAGACCTTTTATCATGTGGCATCAGACAGCATAGAATGCAGGAATTTTCTAAGTTTCTATAGCCCTTTCAGCTACTACACTGCATGTTGCAGGACCATAAACAGGGGCGTGACAGGCTTCATTGATTCTGAACAAGATGTCTTTGAAACCCCGACCATTGCATTTTCTTCCCTTGAGAAGAAATGTGAGATTGATACCCCAAGCTCCGTTCCTCACATTGAGGAGAACAGGTATCTCTTTCCTGAACTGGACGTGGATAACACAAGCTTCATAGGCCTGAGCTGCAGAACCAACAAGACCCTGAACATCTACCTTTTGGATTCCAATTTATTTTGGTTGTATGCAGAGAGGCTGGGTGCTCCGAGCACTGCTCGGGTGAAAGGATTTGCTGCAATTGTTGACGTGAAAGAAGAGTCTCATTATGTCTTGGATCCAAAACAAGCTCTTATGAAGTTCACCCTAGGTACTGTGGGCAGTTTCCTTCCCCAAACCTAATGCTTTGCTTAACTTAACATAGGTAACTTTTATTTAGGGATCTCATTACGGTTGGCTCTTAGCGCATTTGAAATCTTTAGACTGTAGCTGGTCATAATTTTAAAAGAAGCTAATTTTGTATATTAAATGGAACAGAAACTTCCTAACTCCAAATTTTGGATAAGTTTTTCACTTAGCCCTTGGGGGCTAAGAGTCCAGCGTTCCTGATCGACAGCGCCTGCCGCATTTCCATGGTGGCATGAGCTGCGACCGGGGGGAACCTGGCCTCTGTGACAGACAGGGTGGTGGAGAGCGGGTTGGGTGGTAACTCCCCAGGGGCTGATGAACGTGAGCCCCAACAGTGGCTTCATTCGAAAGGTACTTAAACAGAAAGCAGTGAAATGATAGAACCACCTGGCCCCCCTTTTTGTCTCACAGGTTTAACTGTCTAGGCATCAAGGCCACCAGACCTAGTTTGTTCTGCTGCTCTTTTATAACAAGTTGAGAAACGCTGCTCTGACCTTGGGTGCCTAGATTGTAACAAACAAGTGTCAAGTGCAATAAGTGTCAGGTTGCAAACCAGCAAAACCCACTTTTTTGGGGGGGGGCGGTGGCGGGTAAGTCCCCATTATGGGAGTACATCCTAGAGCTTGCCCTTAGGCTTGGCAGCAGCAGTGAACTAACCGATGCTGTCCTTTTCCCAGGGCTTTGCTGCCATCCTTGATGTGCACACAAGGAAGTGAGAATTCAAAAGCCGTGTTAGTTCAGCCTCGTTGGAAACATGGGGGAAAGTTAGCATTTGCCAAATGGAGACAGGAGGAATTTGGTGGGGAGGGAAACCTTTTATTTTCAAGTTTTGGAGAGTATGAAAGCAAGAGTAAACTCAAAGCCCCTAAATGATAGTCATTTTAGCTGCCGTCCTTTAAGTCCAGGTGAAGCTCGTTTCTTACATTAGACACGTTAAAAGGCTTATGTTAATAAAAGGCTTTATGTTATAAACACGAAGCCTCCTGAGTGCTTAGAGGAACCCTGTGACCAGTCACTTTAGGAAGTGTGTACTCTTTTGATACTACAAATTGCTCCTAATTCATGTTTCCTAGTTACATTTTACTGTACTGAGTTTTCTGAAAATGAAATAAGCCTGTATTTTTAAAGTAAGTGTTTATTGGATTTTCCTGCATTCTGTTCTAATACTCAAGCATTCAGTGAGCTAGCTCGTGATGTGTGCATCCTGAATTTAATGGTAATCTGAAAGAAGCCTTCTTCCGATTTCTTTTCATCTTCTCTTATCTCCTCTGAAACATCTAGCTCCGTTGTTCTTTGTGCTGTGGTTGGTGACAAAATTTGTCAGGGTCCTCGTCCAAAAACATTCACTGTGCCTCATTGTTGTTTTGGAGAGTTGACTCAAGTCAGCTGTCTCTGGGTCAGTTTCAGAATTTAGGCTTCATTCAGATTAGTAAATAATTCTTGGTTTTATGTTTCAAAAACATAGCCAACTAAGTATCAGTCAGATGTTGATGACGGATTCTCTTCACAAGACCTTCCTCCTGTCCTCTGCCCTCCACGGAATATATCATTGTTCACTAGGGCCTCGCAATGGAGAGAAAAAAGAAGAAAAAAAGAAGTGAAACTCAGATTAGTGCTGCTTCAGATGATACAAAGGAATCTGAAGATAGTAGAGTTGGTGGGGAGGGTAAAACTGTTGGTTCAGGTTAGGGTTTGGGATTATTTATGGGTTTTATTTATGTGTTTTTCCACTAAATATAATTGAGTTTATTTTTCTTAACCTTTTAAGAAAGAAACTTGAAGGACTTTAATAAAGGAAACAAAAACCATAGCTCCTTATCCTTAAATTAATGAGTATTTAAACACCTTCCCTATTACAGTAGCTTGTGCAATTACTGCATCGGTAGTTATGCTTAAAGGTCTTGGTATAGTTGAGATCTCCATGGTGGCGTGTTGATGACTTATACAGTCTCAGGTGTCCATTTGTGGACCAGTGTTGTTTTTAAAAGGAGCATCGAATTCCTAGTCCCTGCATAGTATAACACGGAACACCGAGTGGTGCTTTGTTAGCTAAAGTGCTGTCTGCTGAGTTACTACTGCCAAAGCTACCCCCTGTCCCCCCGGGTGGCTTCGTTCAGGGTTTTGCCTGTAGGTGAAGTGTTAAAAATGTGGGCCTGCGAAGCCAGCCCAATTTTTTAGATGTGGAGTTTAAAGTAGGCCAGCTACTCTCCTTGTACTGAGAGAAGAACTGATCTCATTTTCTCCTTATTTTCAGAGTCTTTCATTCAAAACTTCAGCGTTCTCTACAGTCCCTTGAAAAGGCATCTTATTGGAAGTGACTCTTCACAGTTCCCATCTCAGCGTTTAATCACTGAAGTGACAACTGATACCTTTTGGGAAGTAGTCCTTCAAAAACAGGTATAGAATCATGAGCGAGGCAAAAATCAAGCCATCTGTCCCTATTATAATAATTTCCAAAGCTGCAGTCATCGGGGTGAGCAGTTGGGTTTTTTTTGTTTGCTTGTTTTTTAAATTAATTAATTAATTAATTTTTGGCTGTGTTGGGTCTTCGTTGCTGCGCATGGGCTTTCTTTAGTTGTGGCGAGCAGGGGCTACTCTTCATTGCGGTGCGCGGGCTTCTCATTGCGGTGGCTTCTCTTGTTGTGGAACACAGGCTTTAGGCACGCAGGCTTCATTCAGTAGCTGTGGCTTGTGGGCTTACCTGCTGCGCGGTATGTGGGATCTTCCCAGACCAGGGCTTAAACCCGTGTTCCCTGCATTGGCAGGCGGATTCTTAACCACTGCGCCACCAGGGGGTGGTTTGTTTTGATGTACAAAAGATTGACCACATGACAGTCTTACTGCAGAACATGTGAATTACATGGTGGTTTTGTGATTGTAAAACGTCCTTAAGAAAGCACATAGGGCTTCCCTGGTGGCGCAGTGGTTAAGAATCTGCCTGCCAATGCAGGGGACACAGGTTCGAGCCCTTGTCTGGGAAGATCCCACATGCCACGGAGCAACTGAGCCCGCATGCCACAACTACTGAAACCCGGGCGCCTAGAGCCCGTGCTCCGCAACAAGAGAAGCCACCGCAATGAGAAGCTCACGCACTGCATCGAAGAGTAGCCTCTGCTCGCCGAAACTAGAGAAAGCCCGCGTGCAGCAACGAAGACCCAATGCATCCAAAAACATAAATAAATAAATTTATTTTTTTAAAAATCACATAATTGAAAATACCTGAAGATTAAATTTTCACTGTAATTTGTGCATGAGCAACATTTATTGAATGCCTGCCCGGTTCTAAGCACAGTGAGGACCTGAGCAGCCCAGTAACAGCCGTCTTCCTCTTCCCATAGGACGTGTTGCTGCTTTATTATGCACAGTGGTGCGGCTTCTGTCCAGCCCTCAATCACATCTTTATCCAGCTAGCTCGGCTCCTGCCCGCGGATACGTTCACTGTGGCAAGGTAAGGAAGCCCGTGCTGCAGCGCTGTGTGCCTGCCTTCACTCCTCCTTACAGCTTAGCCATTATGGCCTGCAAGGGTCTGCCCATTTTCTGTTGACCTTGGGTAAGATTTGGTTGATTGTCAGCTTAAAGCTGTGAGCAAAACCTCATTGGAGCCAAAGTTTTCCTGATGAATGCTAAGTGTTTCTTCCATGATGTTGAGTGTATTTAGTCCTGATTGAGTTCATAGGAGGGTGAGTGCAGTTCTGAGGGATTAGTGCTCACCTGGTTGCTCGGATAGCCCCCCAAGTGGCCAGCTTTCTGGAATACATGGCACTGGGGCCTTGGCCCAGCAAAAGGGGGCCAGTCCCTGGTGTGCTGCCAACCAGCCCTGGGACCTGGAGCAAATCTCCCCACCAGGTCTCCTTTCCCTCCTCATTCCTAAAAGTAAGAGGCAAGATTGGCTGATACCTGCATGTTCTAGTTTTGTGATTCCTTGTACTGTATGTGTATGTGTAGCAAACAAAAAAATGTTAAACCATTGTTTTGTAAAAACAAGGCTCAAAGAGTTTTTGGATCAGGTAGTAGGCAGTCTGAGATGAAAATTATTTAGATTTAAGCTATATCTTCTCCCCACCACGCAAAAAGAAAAAAAAATCTTCAGATAGAATTTAAATATAAAAGATCAAATCATAGAAAAAAATAACAGAAGCTAGAATATTGGATTTGCTAGTTCCTTTGAGAGGTGAAAACTTGCCAAAATGAAGCAGTTGAAAAAATAATGCAAGAAAGATGCACAGATTTCACTAGAAAAATGTGCAACGAAAATAAAACTGACAAAAGGACGATAGCTGTATTTTACAGCATATATGTCTTACCTTTTGTGTATGCTGTAAGTAATGATTAGAGCCACACTTGAGGAGTTACTATGCTGCGAGATTTTTATATATACATATTATCTGACTTAATCCTTAGAGCATTCAGTGGAGCAGGTATGATTACCACTCTCTTTCTACTGAGGAGGAAACTGAGGCTCAAAAGGATTAGGCAGCTTGCCCAGAGTTATACAACCTGTAAATGAGGGAGCAGGATTCAGAATCAGGTGTTCATGCTACAGACCGTGAGAAATTAAAATGGTTTAAGAAAACTGCTGAGAGCAAAATGTGGTTTGTACATATAGTGGAATATTATTCCACCCTAAAAATTAGGAAGGAAATTCTGACACATGCTGCAACATGAGTGAACCTTGAGGATATTAATGCTGAGTGAAATGAGTCACAAAACGACAAGCACTGTATGGTTTCCCTTATATGAGGCACCAAGAGTAGTCAGATTCATAGAGACAGCAGAATGGTGGTTGCCAAGAGATGGGGGGAGGGGAGAAGGGGGAGGAGTTGTTTAATGGGGTCAGTTTCAGTTTTGCAAGATGAAAGAGCTCTGGAGATGGATGGTGGTGATGGGTGCACAGCATTATGAATGTACTTAATACCACTGCACTGTACACTTAGAAATGGCTAAGATGGTAAATGTTATGTATATATTTCACCACAATTTTAAAAAATGGGGGAGGGAGAAACAGCTGAGGACTGCCATGTGAAGAAAGGTCATGAACAGCTTTTCATGTAAGAGAAGAGAGTAAATAAACAAGTGGGGAAATTATAATCTAGTAAATGTAAATTGAAATAACAAAGTGTCATTTATACTTATTAAATTAAGGAATACTCTTAAGTGGTAGAATCTTGTGTTGATAAAATAAAATTGGCACAGTCAGATGTAGCTAACAGAATAAGTAAATTGGCATAAACTTTTTGGAAAGCATTTTAACAACATTTTAGCAAAAATGGTTATACATTTTTGATCCAGCTAATTTCACTTTGGGGAATTAAGGAAGTAGGACTTGCAGAGAAGCATGTGCTGGTCATTGCAGCATTATTTATGTCCAACAGTAGAAAAATGGTTAAGTAAATTATGGTTGGGCATTTGATGGGATTTTTACCCCTTCGTTAGGACTACGCTTTTCATACAATTAACTGAAAAGAATAGAGTATGAAATATGATTTCTGCTCTTATCAGTATGTAGGCATATACACCAAATCCTGAATGAGAATCCCAGAAAGAAGGTCCCAATCAGCACAATGGGATTCTGAGTGGATGTTTACAAATGTTTTTCTTTTAATTTTACAGTTTGGTTTTTCTTTGAAGTAAAAATCAGGAGAAAGAAACACTTGATTATAGAATAAACTGTTCAACACCATTTGTTTAAAAAATAGAAACTCTGGCCTTCCCTGGTGGCGTAGTGGTTGAGAGTCCGCCTGCCGATGCAGGGGACACGGGTTCGTGGCCCAGTCCGGGAAGATCCCACATGCTGCAGAGCAGCTGGGCCCGTGAGCCATGGCCGCTGAGCCTGCGCGTCCAGAGCCTGTGCTCCGCAACGGGAGAGGCCACAACAGTGAGAGGCCCGCATATCGCAAAAAAAATAAAATAAAATAAAATAGAAACTCTGATGTTCTAGGTAGGCTTTCACAGACAGAGAGGCAGGAGTACTGTTCTGTTAATGAAGCTATTTAAAACCATTATGATTTGGTTATGTCAGTTTTTTTTTGTTTTTTTTTTTTGCGGTACGCGGGCCTCTTACTGTTGTGGTCTCTCCCGTTGCGGAGCACAGGCTCCGGACGCACAGGCTTAGCGGCCATGGCTCATGGGCCTAGCCGCTCCGCGGCATGTGGGATCCTCCCAGACTGGGGCATGAACCCGTGTCCCCTGCATCGACAGGCGGACTCTCAACCACTGTGCCACCAGGGAAGCCATGGTTATGTCAGTTTTTTTTTAAAGTGTATTTCATCCTTTTGGACAAACTCGAGGCACTGATTTCCGCCCCTCCCCACTCTGCCCCCAATTATACTTTTCTGAAAACTCCTGTCAAGTTAATGATTCAAAACATTTCCACCTTTTTTATGCACTATTTGTGAATATTGACACCTGGCCTAGCAGCCCTGCTGCTTCGCTTCCTCCTGGGATGTTCTTTTTGCTTCAACTGAGCAGTCCCTGGGGGCAGGTGGAGAGACATTCCTGCAGGCCCAGCTTAGTGCGGACTGCAGTAGGGGCCCCCACCTAGTTCAGTGGTAATTAAGCACAGGTTGGCTCATTTAGCACAGATGTCATTTCCTGTATTAGAAAATTCATCTAAAATCTGTTAAGAAAATACAACTTTCTTGGCCTCTGTCTAGACTTAACAGAATATAGAATATAATCTTCCTTATCTTGTTTTCTTACGTTTTCAGAGGCTCAATGTGTTTTGCTCAATGATTTCCTTTTTCCAGAGCTGATCCAACGGTTAAGGTACTTGCCCAGATTTGGTCAGGTGCGTGGACTACTCCTGAGGTGTCAGCGAGGCTTTTTTGAGGGGGGATTCTACATTTACTTTCAAGACATGACATTTCCCTCAGTGAGTTAGGTGGACAGTTGCATGTCCTGGAAGTCTCGCTGCTTCTCCCACAAGCTATGCCTGCCTTATACCCAGTTGTGCACTCACCGCCAGGGGCCAGTCTTGTGTGGGCGCAGACAGTGCCCTGGGTTCTTCAATTATTTGAGAAGATCCTTTCAAGTTGGAGTTTCTTCGGCTGATCTTTTGCTTTTTCTGTTCTTTCCCTTTGCCAGGATTGATGTATCTCAGAATGATCTTCCTTGGGAATTTATGGTTGACCGTCTTCCTACTGTCTTATTTTTTCCCTGTAACAGGTAAAGCTGAATTTTTTCAATATTTGGGCAGATGGGATTCTTTTGCTGAACATGAAATGGGTTTAAGGTACTTCACAGAAGTGAAGTGTACATCATTACTTATTACTAAAGTATTTAGAATAAAATGTATTGTTCAAAAAATGTGCCACTGGTAACCAAGGGTAAAAGGGCTTTGGTGTCATGATGTCAGGTGTGGTAGTTTTTTTAAGTTTGCCACCTCCCAGAGTGTGTGTTACACAAGTATGAATGTGGCCACTGGAACTTGTTCACCTTCTTGGCCTTATGAGCACACAGTGAGTGCTGAGATTGACAGCAAAGAGCCCCAGGTTCACGTGGGGCAAAACAACAGCTTACTGTTGGGCCTCACAGGGAGTCAGGCCCGGCCTGCCCGCTTCCACATGAGTCATTTGTCATTGAGCCCTGCGGACGGCCACCTCGGCCCCCTGGTACAAGGAGGAAACAGAGGCCCTTCTACCCACTGCACCCGCATACTGGGGCTCAAGAAGCCTTCTCCCCAGGTGTGCAGACTTCTGTGAATGTCACCTGACGGGGCTGTCACCTTGATCTCTTCACATTTGTCTAAGTGGTGCTCCAAGGTGAGTGATCAGGGCAGCTTCCCTGAAAGCCCAGCGAGCAGGGATGGGCCGTTAGCAAGGGGACGTGACCTGGCAGTTAGCGAATGTGGATCCAGATGTTTTGGTAGAAGGGAAATTAACTCTTGGCCTTTTAAAGCCTGATAAACCAGATGTTCTCTTGGTACAGATTCCTGTTTGTTTTTAAAAGGATGGGCCCTCAGGGACCCAGTCACATGGCTTTGACAATATCTTTATAGGGAAAAGCATTTGCAGGATGATTTTAGTGACGTTCCCTAACTCACATGTCTTTTATTCTCTGGTGCTCGCTTTTACCGTTTATTGCAGCCACTGCCATGCTCTTCATGCTTCTCTAGGAGAGTGCTTCCTTCATGTGTACTGAATCATTTCCTTGGTTTTTCCCCCTTATCTCAAAGAATTTTTGCTGGAATACTTCCTGTGGTAGTAGGGTCTTGTCAAATCACGCACTAAAAACAGAGTGTGACTCACCCAGTTCTACTGCTGACTGTATTGTGACGAGCCTTTTTCTTTTTAAGAAGTGTCTCAGGCAGGTGCCACACGGTCCAGGAACCGTGAACAATAACACAAGTAATTTCATTGTGTGTGGGACAGAGGTGGGGCATGAAGTTTAACACACCATAATTTTCAAATTTCAATCATAGTTGGAAAAAACATTGACGTCGTAACACCCAGCACATGCCTTTGCACAAAGAGGTTCTCAGCAGCTGGAATTGTTTCGCGTTTGGGTTGAGTGCCTTTCATTCTGAGGTTGCCTGATGGAGTCAGCATAGAGATGAGCTCATTTTCCATGCCCTGCAGGAAGGTCGCTGCTACAGCTTCTTCCTAGTTCCCTTGTATTGAAAAGTCAAGAAAGTAAATACTGAATAGTAGACTGTCCAGTTCCATTCTAATGCAGAGAGCTTGGTAAACCAAAGCCTTACTGCTTTGGAATGGAATTTTTCTTATTTCCTAAAAATAAATGGTAATCAGAAGTGAAGCAAGCTCTTCATTAACTGGTCTAAAGTGAGTGTTCAGTTCACTCAGAAGGTAAAGGGCAAAAAGCTGACAGCTCACAAAAGAGGAAACGAAAAACTGATAACAAGCAGTAAGACCTTCTTCACAGGGCACATGCTTATTTTTAGTGAAAAGAATATAAAAGTATATATGCGATTTGGTAAAATATAAATTTACACATGCACTGGGTTAAAATGTGTGCAGAAGAGAAGGTGTCAAGATGTTGACGATAATTTTGGAGGAGTGAAGGTTACCAGTGGTCACAGGGGTGCCTCTTGTATGCTTTTTATATCCTTTGCAAATTGTCCTCAGTGAGCACGTCGTTTGTATTTTATGATCATGAAAGAAACCATAGGAAGGAGCTTGTCCTCTGCCACAGTGCACAGCCTGGACTACCTCTTGCTCCCAGCAGGGCCGCCTTCTTGTGCAGGGGCACCTTAGAACCACTCTTCTTCCCCCACTCTGTGTGACGTTCCAAAATGCAGGTGCTCTGGCCCGGCCCTGGGCCAGGAGATCAGAAGTGGGTGGGGGGTTCATTCTGATGTGCCCCCTGGGGAAGAACCTTCTTTAGAGGAGCAGCCCACCCTCCCTCAGTATTATAGCCCCTCTTTGGAACAGATAACTTATACCCCATTGGTCATTTTGTATTTAGCCTTTTACACACTAGAGGTGCGTACACATACTCCTGGTGAACTTAGACCAGAGTCAAATAAACAGTGGGACCTTTTACCACTACACTTTCAAAATGATTGCCATTTTGGAAGCAGTTTGTTGACGCTCTGTATCCTTGCTACTTCTAAGAAGTTTGAAAGCATTTTAGCACACCCATCAGGTAGGTTCATGGAGATTGCCCCAGAAACTCTAAAATAGCATGTTTACCAGTATCGTTTTCTGTCCTGTAAATGTCTCCAGATACACACACTAAGCTTTTTGCTGGGGATGATTCACATTTGCTCTGTCCTAGAAGACCAGGTTGTGTTGCAGAACGTAGGGGTGGATCCAGCCTCTGCTTGTCCATCCTCACCCACACTTCACAGGGGCCAGGATGTTCTTAGTTGTCAGTTGAATGACTGGGAGGCCCCACTTGGAGAAAGCTTACATGTTAAGAAAACTATGCTTTAAAGGAAGACGTGGTTATATACTTACCCCCAAAGTTTAAAAATTGTTCCATTTACCTGAAAGTTTCCATAAACATATAAAATGGGACATATCTGATTTTAATTTCCCTGTGATTTTTATTTCATAGAAAAAGGGCTACGCTTTGATAGAACACCTTTTGTCTTTTCTTGGGTGTTTGGCCACTGGCTTTGTGTGTGGAGAGGGTGTGCAAGCTCTTAATGAGGGATTTCTAGTCAGTTTCTCTAAGGAACAATGTGGTTGGTTTTTTTGTTTTTGTTTTTTTTTCAAGCTAACATTCCCTGAGCCTTCAGGTAACTCATGCAGTCCTTACAGGGTAGATGAGACTCATATTCCCCCCTTTACAGACAAGGCAGTGCAGGCCACAGAGGAGTCCTGTGAGGCCCCGGAGGCGGGTGGGCCCCAGAGTCGTGCCCTTCACCTCCACTCCTTTAATACTGGATGGTGTCTGCCCCCCTCATGCTAAAGCTGCTGGTTTGGATTTATTGCAGCCAGGTGGTGTATACACAGGTAAATGTATCTGTGGTAGAAATTTTGGTCATCAGACAATTGGATGACAAGTTCTAAAAAGGAAATTTGTACATCAGGACTTGCAGCAAAGCTTTGGGGAAAATCCCCTTCATATGTCACCCTCCTTCCTTATTCTCTGCTCTCAGGGCCCGGCAACCTTAATTCCTCAGAGCCCCTTGGTCTGTTTGTCAAGGGTGGGGCTCCAGTAGCACCTCCACCATCGTGACAATAAAATGTGTCTCCAGATGTTGCCCAGTGTCCCCTGGGGAAGGGAGGGTACAGTTACCCCAGTTGAGAACTCTTGCCTCGGATAATGTGTAATAAATGCTTGCTGAAGAGCCAGGCTGAGTGTTGGAGGTTTTTCCCATCTCGCCAAGCATTGTCGATGGCCACAATAGTGACATGGGTGGCAGTCCTGCCCCCGGACACCCTTCCTGACGCGCCACTGGGCGTCTGAGAGCACACGGAGGCCCCTCTGCCCTGAGTTCTTATCTTTCTTGGAAGGTTGTGAACAGAAACTGAGCTCTTTGTCCTCAGGAACAGACACACCTTTGAGATAAACCACCTTAATTACAGAAGCAGCATATGGGACATCCTCAGCTTTGTAGAAATTTTTTTGCCAGATGACATTTTCCATGCTGACTTCCTTTTGGTAGGAAATAAGCAGCTTGACCTTCGGCGGCAGTCTGGTTTTGGACTAAGAATGTTGGTGTGACTCTCTTATCTTTGACTCCTTTCCCTTTCTCTCCAGAAAGGACCTAAGTGTGAAATACCCTGAAGACCTTCCCATCACCCTTCCAAATCTGCTGAGGTTCATTTTGCATCACTCAGACCCTGCTTCTGCCCCCCAGAACTTGGTTAACCCTCCTACCAAAGAGTGTCTTCAGAGAGAGGCCGTCCTGCAGCAGGGGCACATCTCCCATCTGGAGAGAGAGATCCAGAAGCTGAGGGCGGAGATCAGCGCCCTGCAGCAGGCGCAGGGGCAGGTGGAGGCCCGGCTCTCGAGCGCGCGTAGGGATGAGCAGCAGCTGCGGCGGCAGCAGCACACGCTGGAGAGGCAGCACAGCCTGCTCCAGCTGCACAGCGAGCAGCTGCAGGCCCTGTACGAGCAGAAAACCCGGGAGCTTGAGGAGGTGGCCCGCAAGCTCCAGGAGCTGGCCGATGCCTCGGAGAACCTCCTCACCGAGAACACGTGGCTCAAGATCCTGGTGGCCACCATGGAGCAGAAACTGGAGGGCAGGGACGGGGCCGAAGACCGTGCTCCCCTGGATGAGGTTCGATTGGACTACCACAAACCCTCGGGCGCCCCCCGGCTACCAGCCAGCACCCCTCCGCCTTCCAACGTCAGCTCCACGCTGGCCTCCGAAAGGAGCACTGAGAACAGGACAGACTAACTTTGAAAATGACATGAAGAAATCAGAGGTGAAGACTATACATTGCGAATATATTTATGCAAATTTTATTGAAATTTATTGTAAATAAAGATTTTCTCAGTGGTCTAGAAAATCAGCTTGAATGTCATTCAGCTTTTATTGAACAGGGGTGCCATCCCCTCCACTTATTGCACAAACTTGGTAGCTTTGAGACGAAAACAGTAGCACAGTCCACTTGAAGATGTGTCTGAAAAGTTAGTCCATATTTTAGTGGCTCAGTGTCGGCGTTCCCTCCCCATCCCCCTGCTGTTGCTTCTGCGATGACATGCAGAATGAAAGGCTAATGTCCTGACTGACTAGTCAGAAAACTTGGACACAACAGTTGGGCTATTCAGAAAGAATTCAATGAGAGGTCATAACTTAACTAAGCCATTTGAGTGTGTGGCTCTGGTGTCTATGCTAAAAAAAAGTAGCTGTTGACCAAGAACAGTGAGAGCTGTTATGTGGTTGGTCACCAGTTCTGCAGGCACTTCCACTTGCCTCCAGAGACCCCACTAGTGCCCCACCATGCCGTGACCCTCACCTGGCACTGACACCGTGCTGATGGGCCTGATGCAAATGGCACAGATGTCGTGGGATAAGGAACCTCCAGGACTGAAACTGAGGAGAAAGTGATGCCTCATCTTTTCAAAACCGAAACTGCACCGGCCACGGTAAGAAGCTCAGGGCGAGTTTGACAGTCAAGCAATGGTCATTTTCAGGGTCAGGCTCAGGGACTGAAAATGCAAGTCCCAGGAGCTCCTCGGTTACTTGGGTAAAGGACAGACAGCCTTAGGTGCAGGCTGCTGGCTGCAGAAAGTAGAGGTAGAAAGCCTGAAGTTCTGAAATGTGAGGGGAATGGATCGAACACCCCTACACCTGCCCCATTTTTCTTATGTCCTTCATTAGGAAACACACCTTCTCCCTGACCTTCCAGTTGACCCCTTTAGAACTTCTGACCCCTTCTCCCGCCCACACCCTGTGTGCTGCTTACAGGGCCTTCTGCTGGTCTCCAGCCTGACTCATGCTTGGCCATCCCCAGGTGGGGACCAAAGGCATTTCCTCCCCTGTACTAAAGCCCAGCTGCCTTCTAAGGATTCCTTAGTAGGCCACCTGTGCTGTCTCAATCCTGCCTTCAGCTCAAATGGCCTAACTAGCTACTCCTCCCCTCCCCCCAAGCTATACACCTTAATGTTTGACCGTTAATTTAGGGGTATGCCGCTAAAAGGAGTGTTCCTTAAGCTCCCTACTAGGGGTTCTAGAAAGTTGATTAGTTCAACATGCTTTTTAGAGGAGATTTGGATGAGGCCAGAGGAGCCGCCTTCTGCCCGACCAGGAGGCCAGAGCTTTGAGGGGGAGCTGGGAATAGGGGGCAGGCCCTGGCGACCTGGGAGCTCCCTGCCCATGCTGCTGGCAAGGCAGCTCAAGTGCTGAGGGCCAGCGCTCCCCAGCTCACCCAGAGCTGGCCTCCAGTTTATTCCCGAGGATGCAGACACAAATCACATTTTAATCATGATAGTTTAGGGTGTGCTTACAGTGGTGGGATTAAAAACCTAAGCAAGTTCACTGAAGTATACACAAGGGACATCTCGGAGGGGCAGGGTGGGAATCACTGGCCTGACCAAGAGCCACCAAACTCCTCACCTTTTCGAAAACCAAATCCTGAACCTGAAACTCCCTCTTCCCCCAGCCCCCTCCCCTGGGTGCCCACTAAGCACAGGCTGCTGGGGGCTTCTGTGTGCACAGGCACACAAGAAGTGACACTTGGCGCTCTCAGAGTAAGGTCAGGGGACCCGCCTAGGTGGCCCATTGAGGAAAATGAAATCCAGGACCCAGCAGGTGGGTGGGAATCTGGGAGGAAAGGAAGCGAATTTGTGAAAAGGGCAGGGGGAAGAAACCAAGCACCCCACCACCACCCCCTCCAGTGCAGAAAATATTAAATACAACAACAAACAAAAACCACAATGTTCTCTCCTTCCTGGGCCAACTGGGTTTGGGATGCAGGTAGCCACCGCGGCTCTGGTGTTTCTAGCGAAGCCTGTGCTCAGTAAAGCTGGGTGGGGGGCAGGGTGCTCAGCATGCTCAAGACCATGGGGGCCAGAAACTGCTCGGCCACTAGGACGCCTGGCAGCCTTGGGACTCGGGCCTTGGGCCCTGACTCGTCCTTCACCGGCTCCCAAGCAGCTGCAGTAGCTTCCTTGCAATCACTCCACTAGCAACAGGAACTGGCATTTAACAACCTCATCTACCTAGAGCAGGAGGGGGCGGGACGTGCTGCTGCTCCCATTCATTGCTCACGAAGCAGAAATCGCCAAAGCACCCCAACAGGTTAGCTGCGAGACTTAAAGTCGACGTGTCACGTCCTCTACATACACACGTATATCTGAGGCCCCTGCCAAGTGCAATGTGGGCCTTACAAGTCTAAGACCCCCCCCTCCCGCCTTGACTCAGCTCAGCGTTAGTATGGACAGTCCCATGTGCTCTATATTTTTAAAAAAATCAGCAAGAGAGGCTTAAGCACGTGCTTCTGGGGCCTATTTACAGTTCACAGGCTTGTGAGTTCACGCGTTACAGTAGTAGCTCCATCAAAAACAGGCTCAGCTAAACATTCAAGTAACAAAAGCGCTGTGGGGCCGTGAGCCCCAGCAAGGTCAGGCCTGCCCACTGCCTGCAATGGGCAGTCCTACCAGGAGGCTGAGGGGTTGCCCAGTGCCACTGAGCCCTGGCTCAGGACCGCCGGGACCCCAGGAGTCGGTGCATGCGATGACGAAGTCCGGTGAGGCCATGCCAGCAAGCATCAACCCTTCCTCTCAGATGGTAGCACGTCTGTGGTTTCGCCCCTACTGCGCCTCTTGGCTGGCGGCAGACAGGTCCAGGAGCCTCTGCATCCCGGCTCAGCCGTGGACTTCAGGGCCGTTGGGGGTCAGCTTGGCCTTCCTCTCCACGCACGGTCCCTTGGCCGAGTACTGCACCAGCAGGAAGGGCTCCTTGGTCTCGCCATCCCCCACGATGCTCTCCTCGTCCTCTGACTGGCTGATGCGCTGCAGCCGCAGGTAGCACCAGCAGCCCAGGATCAAGGCCCCCAGGGCAGCGATGGCGATGAGGATGACGATAACCGTGACCACACCGGTGGTGGGGCTGTGGTCCATGATGGACATGGTTAGCGCTTGAGCGGGGGGCGGGGGGGGCCCTCTGCAGAAAGGTCTTGGTGGGGACGGCTCAGTGAGGCTGGAACCCAGGCTGGACACAAGAGCCCTGAAAGAAAGAGCAAGATGAGGCTACACTGGGGACTCCGCTGGGGACCCTGACAGCTCACACGCTCGGGCTTGCTCTTCCATGGGGTCTATTTTTAATCAGTTCTTAAGCCTGACTGTCCTGCCCGCATCCTAGTGAGAAACAGACTGGTTGGCATTTGCTGGGTGTTTTTGTTCATGATGCCACCAGCCTTCTCCTCACTCAACCCGGCCACTTCCATTTAATACCTTCAGTGCCTCTGCTACCAGACAGGCAGTCATCCGCGCTCAGCCAGGAACCTGACAGGCAGGAGAGGGGGCACCCGAGACCTCCATCACCACTGCAGCAGAGGCTGAAACAGGGTCTGTTTAAGGTGAATGTTCTAGAAGTCCAGCACCACTAGGTGTTCAGTAACTGCTCACAGATTGAAAGTGCTTCAAGGACTTCCCTGGTGGCGCAGTGGTTAAGAATCCGCCTGCCCATGTGGGGACATGGGTTCGAGCCCTGGTCCGGGAAGATCCCACATGCCGTGGAGCAACTAAGCCTGTACGCCGCAACTACTGAGCCTGCACTCTAGAGCCCGCGAGCCACAGCTACTGAAGCCCGTGCGCCTAGAGCCCATGCTCCACAACATGAGAAGCCACCGCGATGAGAAGCCCGCGTACCGCACCGCAGAGTAGCCCCCGCTCGCCACAACTAGCGAAAGCCTGTGCGCAGCAATGAAGACCCAATGCAGCCAAAAATAAATAAATTAAAATAATAATAATAATAATAAAGTGCTTCAAGACGGCCAGAGGGATTCAAAAGCAGGGAAATGACATCAGCCCCTCTTGTGAACGGGACATACATAGCTCAACGAGTCTTCAGGAGCACCTGTGAGAGAGTGCAGCCGACAACAGCCTTTGCCCACAAAAAAGCTGTAGCTGACCTGGCTCTGGAAAAACTTAGAGGAGGGCAGGGGAGAGTGGGACAGACCAGCCTCTGCCGGCGTCTTGGTGCAGGAGCCAGACTGCAAACGGATCAATATGCCAAACACCTGTCGCTACAAATGCAGGAATGTAATGCTGGGAACATAGGGGACCAGATGCCTTGATGCTAAACTGGGCGGGGCAGGCAAAACTCAGGGAGGTGATGCTGATGCCGAGATGTGCGGGAAAGCCAGACCCTGAAGAGCTTCCCGGCAGGGGAACACTGTCTGCTAAGGCTCTGAAGGCAGGAGGGCCTGCTGGCAAGTGCGAGGAGTGGCTGCAGCTGGAGGTCAGCTGGTTTGGGTGGCGGCGGGGAGGGGTGTACATGCCCCAAGGCCCAGACAGCAACAACCCACTGAGGTTGGAGGTGGTGGCACCCCTGGGTCCCAAGACCTTACACTTTTAAAATTTCTCCTGCCTGACCGTAAACAGAGCAAATAATAGTAACTAACACCCAGGTGGTTACGAGGATGCCTGCAACGCCTGGGCACAGGGTGGGCAGAGTCGATGCTCAGCTGTCTGAATCTGGTTTTTCTGGAGAAGACAGTCATCAGTGCAGGTAGACATCATTGGAAGCGGAAGGTTTTCCCTCCAGACAGGATGGAACCTGCCCTCCTTGAGCAGTGACAGCCTTAATTAGAATTGATTCTTATCCACACCAGGGAGCCCTCCACCCCCACCCCAAGGCCAGGTTCGCCTGAAGGTCAAAGGCAGCTAAGTCAACGCCCCTGAGTCTGTCCGGGGACCGGGCCCTGAGAAAACCCTACAGACCCCCAGAACTGCCCTGCTCCCACGCCCACCTGTGCAGAGGGGTCCTAGTCGGGGGGGGGCGACATCCCTGGAGTCTTCCCCCTTCTTACTGCCCCCAGGGTCAAGCCGCTGCCATGACTCTCAACAGGCTCCCTGGTCTACCTGTGGGGGCCATTGCAGCCAGTGCCCCTGTCACTCAGAGGAAAGATCCCAAGTCCCTACAGTGACCTATGGGACCTGATGAAGCATCTCCACCCCTGCTCCTCTCCTGCTGACCCCACGCTCCTTCCTACCTGCAGACCTTTGCCCAGCCAGGTCCCTCTGCCCAAATGCTCTGCTCCCCTTACCCTTGTGCAGTGGTTCTCAAGTGGGGGCAACCGTGCCCCCCAGGGGACATGTGGCAACGTCTGGAGACATTTTTGATTATAACAGCTGGTGTGTGTGTAGGTGCTACTGGTATCAAGTGGATGGAGACCAGGGATGCTGGTAAACCTCTCACATGGCATGGGACAGCTCCCCAAAGACCCCAGACAAACATCAACATGTGGAGGCTGCCCTGGTTAACTCCAGCTCAGGCGGGGAGTCTTCCTGATCCCGCGGTCCAGGAAGTCCTCTTCGTCCTATGGCTGCACTCCCTCCTTCCCTCCCTCCAGGGCACCAGCCTCAACGTGCAACCCTGGCGTCTGTGTCAGGGCCATCGGGTTGGCACCTGCCTCCCCTGTTGGGCTGTGTGCTCCGTGAGTGGCCCTGCGCACTTCTGTGCCCACCCAGTGCACAGGTCCTCCTGGCCTCTCCCCTGCCACCATCAGGGCTACCATCAGCTCCCACAACTCTGCTCAGCCTGTCCTCTTGGGCCTCCGCATGGAGCAGGTGATCCCCCAACCCCCAGAGAGCCTGCTGGCTGCAGCTGGGTGAACCTGCCCCAACCCCTGTGCCCTCGTCCCGCTCGGGAGCACACCTAGCTGCCCCGCCTCACCCTCTCCACTGGCCCTTGTGTCCAGCACCTGCTGGGGTGCCTGCCCTCCCCCTGGGTTCCTGGACAGGAAGGCAAGTCAGTATCAATTCAGAAGGGGAAGTGTGTGTGTTTGGGGAGCAGGGGGGTGGTTCAGGGACAGGAAGTGGGAAATCAGACAATGGCAGCAAGACCTGGGGAGGGGGACCCCAGGGGCCAAACCAGCTGAGGAGCCCAGGAAGTGCCTCTGAGTCCTGGGGGTGGGGGACAAGCGGTCCCGGGACCAACGACCAACCACCAACCAGCAAACTGAGGCAGAGGTAGCCCCAGCTCCAAGGACCCTCTGAGAGGAGTGGTGACCTCAAAACCCTGTCTGCTGCCCCTGCCCCAGGTCAGGAGGAGGGGGTAGAGCCAGGTGACCAGGCCACAGTCATGCCTTGCCTGCGGTCCCTGGCCCTCCCTTGAATGTGTTTGTTCCTTCACTCAGCAAGTATTTCCTGAGAACCTATCTGTTAAAAAATCTGATCATGTCATCCCCTGCTCAGAACCCTCCCTGGTACCAGCAGAGAATCCAAATTCCCTATTTCCCCAGCTTCTTCGTACCCTTCTGCCTCATACCTCAAGGCCTCTGCACTTTCTGTTCCTTCTGCCTGGAGTGTTCTTCCCTGAGTGTCCCGTGACTGGTTCCTTCCCATCAGACGGGACTTTCTCAGAAGGTGCCTCTTGGGGGCTGCCTTCCCAGATCACCCAGGAGCCAGACACAGCCCACCCCCACTGGCCATCGTCTCGTACTACTTCCTCTTATTTCCTGGCGCTCTGCCACCTGAAATTCTTTTGGGTGAGGGAAGGTGTTTCCCTGGCTGCCATCTCCTTCCCGCAGTGGACTCTGAGGCTGTAGGAGGGCACTGTCCATCTTGCCCACTGCTGGATCCCCAGCCCTATTACCAGCACACAGCAGGTGCTCAATAAATGTCTGCTGACCGACCACTCCAAGCCCGGGGAGGCAGTAATCAGAGGAGACCTTGCTTGCATGGGGATCACGGTCAGCAGCCCCCACCCCGAATGCCCCCGAATCTTGAAGCCACCACGGGTCCCCTCAAGGGAGCTGGCGGCCTGCGTGGAAGGACAGACTGCAGGCTGAGCATGGGGGTAGGAGCCACGTGTGCAAGTGGGTCCCAGGCAGGCCTGGCCCAAGCCCATGGAGGGGCAGCTGTCCCTGCACCAGCTGTGGGGAGGGGAGGGGAGGGAAGATGCCACTGAGATGCAGATCCCAGAGGAACCTGAAGCATGAGGGCGGCCGGCCAGTTCCCTCTGAACCCTCTTGGCCTGGGCTGGACCCCACCCCTTGCTTCATCTCTTCAGGGCCTCCCCCCTACCCCTCCGAGCTAAGATGTCTCCTGCAAGTCAGCTGACCCCTCACCCTGATCCAGGAAAGCACACAGGGCAGGACGCGGAGGACCACAGCTTGGGCTGGGTAGACGCCCAGGATGGCACATGGGAAACCTGGACCCCCTTAGAACAATCACCAAAGCAGTTAACACTTATTCCATACCATCATCTACTCCTCCCAACAAGCCCGTGGCTAGCGCTGCTCACTGCTACCATCCAAGTTTCACAGGTGAGGAAACTAAGGCGTGGAGAGCTTGAATGGATCGTCCAAGAGTGAACTTGGACAGAATAAAGGAGGATGGGACCCAGAAGTGGGGCCCAGCAGAATAAAGGGAGGGGTCTTCTAAGTGCAGAGGGTCAGGCCAGCCTGGGAGCCAGAGCACAGCCGAGGACTGTAGTCTCCGGGCACTCTAGGGGTGGGCGACGGGCCACGCTCCCCCAACCTCTGTAGCATCTCCTTGCCAGCTCCCTCAGGACGAAAGCTGGCACTGGAAGCCCAAGGCCATCTGGATCCCCCAAACACACAGTGCCAACCCTCCACCCTCCTTCCACCCTCCCGCTCCCACCTCCCTCAGATGGATCTCAACAAGCTTTCTAAAGCCCAGCGTCTGCGGACACCACCCCTCTGACCTCTCCCCTTGCCCCACCCCCAACCACCGATGGGTTCAAAGGACAGACCCTGCATCAGCCACCAGCAAGCTGAGCGCAGGCGTCCCCCACTGTCCTGCTGCCCTCGGAGGCCCACGGCTTAGGTCTTCCCCAATGTTGGGTTGGGTTCTAGTTACCCCTGCCTCTTCAGGGGACCCCAAAATGAAGCCTTAACCCCACTCCACAGGTCCCTTCACACACTTAAGGCCCAGTGGAGCCCAGTCAGCAGCAGAGCAGATTAGAGTCCCCTCCTTTGCCCCACACCATCCCTCCACTCACTATAACTAGCTGTTGTGACCCAGCCAAGCAAGCTGCTCCTAATGGCCTCAGTTTCTCAGCCTGCAAAATGGGAAAGAGGCCTTGACCTCAGCAGCCAGGTTGTGGGGAGGCTGAGAAGTGATAAGAAATGTGAAAACAGAAGGGCTATGGGGCCACCGGGTTTGTGTGTCACCAGGTACCACACCTTCCTGGGTGTTACAGGGTCGCCCCTCACTCCCCCCGAAAGGACCTGCTCCCAGGAGGGTACAGGGCCTGGTCCAGGCCCAGTGCCACAAATAGCGCCTTCCTCAGGGACACGCTGCTACCTTCTTCTCGCTTAACTGGGCACATCATGAGTGTCACCCAGCCCAGCTGGACATCAGCTTGCCACCCCTCCCCCCTTGCAGCCTCCACCTTCTGGGGCTGCCCTGCTTACAGGGGACGCACCACCTCCGCAGGGGTGAAGCCATGCCCCTTCCCCCAACAAAGCCATCAGGTGTGCCAGCAAACCAGGCTCTGTCTCTTCGGGGGACCCCAGTTCACAAACCGGAAACATTTCCTGCCCAGTTTCTGATTAGAAACATAGGACTGTGGGGAGGACGGGGCATGACAAGGGGGCAGGTGGCATATCTGCTCTGTGCCAGGCCTGAGCAGGCACTGGAACCCAAGGAAGCATCACACAGGCCCCTGCCCTCCAAAAGCCAGGGCAAGAACAGTGGGGATGCGGATAGGAGATTGACAATCACTGGGCTGTGCCCAGCTCTGCAGCCAGTGTCACCTCACCCTCCACCACCCACCCATTACACCACGGTCCTCCCGGAGGGGAAACTCGCACCAGCACCCCCCAGGTTCCCCTGTGCAGAAGAGGAAGCTGGCACAGGCAGAACCCCAGGGACTGCCCCAAGGTCAGTGCGAGTCTCCTGTGCCCCCACCCTGTGAATCAGCCACTGGCTATTCTCACAGGCTGCCCTAGGCTCAGCTCACTTGCCAAACAACTTTAGTAATAACAGTAGACGCCTGGCAAAAGTTGGCGATAATTACTATGTGCCAGACACTGGGCTGAACACTTCACACAGATAATCTCCTTTCAGCATCAAAACAACCCTAGAGTTATTACTATGCCCGCTTTGCAGATAAAGAATCTGTGGCTCAGAGAAGTTAAACCAATTGCCCAAGGTCACACAGCCCGAAAGTAACTGCGCAGGGATTCAAACCCAGGCAGCCTGGATCCAGAATCCGGATTTCAACTCTGACACTAAAATGTCATATTATTTGACCCCCGCCTCCCCGCTCCCTTGCCTGAGGGGACGAGGGGGACAAGTGAACCCCAGTCCGCCCCCACCCGAAGAGTCTGGGTGACTGGGGTGGACGGCTGTATGCTGGGGACACAGGGATGATAAGCGCCCTGGCAGCTCCCGCGTGCCAAGCGCGGGCGACGTGCAGGCTCAGTGCCAGGCGCGCTCCACGCACCCTCTCATTTAACCCTGCCAGGCGACTCCGTTGTCTCCCCGACTCTACCAAAGAGCTAAGCGAGGCTGGAGGGAGGAGGGAGCTCGGCCCAGGGGGCGACAGCTGGAGGGGAAACGACAGCTGGAGAGGCAACTCCAGTCGGCTTGACTTGGCGCGGGGGAAGCTTAGGGGACGGGGGACTACGAGACTCAGTCATGCCCACGCCGCGCAGTCACCACCGATGGAACCGGGCACCAAACGCCGCAGCCCGTCCTCAGTTTCCCCACCTGCGAAATGGGCGCCAGACGTCGCCAGAACCCCCACCCCTAACCTCTGCAGCTCTCCTGACCACTCTGGAGGTTGCCAGGATCCCCGCCTCCTGTTATTTTTAAAAATCCCTAAGTGTCCGGAGGAGACCCGCGGCCAGCCTGGGGCGCAGAACTGCGGGCCGCGGTGAGGGGCATGCACTGGGTTGGGGGGACACCAGCTCCCTGCAAAGCCGCCGCCGCCCCCTGCCGCCTCCTTTGTCCCGATCTCGCCGCAGCGCAGCGGACAAAGAACCCCCGCCCGCGGGCGCGGCCCCCCGGAACAGACCCTCCCCCCGAAGCCGCGCCCCCGCCCGGGCTGCCCCTCCCCCGCCGCAGAGACACCCCCCCCCACCACCGCGCGCCCCCACCCCATCCGGGGCGGCCCCTTCCCCTCCTGCAGGCCCCCGCCGGGCCCGAGCGCCCGGCCGCCCGACCCCTCTCACCATGGCGCCGCCCGCAGCCCGGCCCGATCTCCCCGATCGTCCCGCAGCCCCGCGGGCCCTGCTCCGCCCGCCCGCCCGCCCGCCAGCCAGCCGCCAGCCAGCCAGCCAGCCCGGTCCGGCCGCAGCGAACAGTCCGGACGCAGGAGCCCCTCTCTGCGGCGGGCGGGGTATCTCCGGCTCCGCTCCGGACGGGGGCAGGGCTCTCCTAGAACAGCCAATGGGAGTCCGCGCTGGGACGGCTGGGCGGGGCGGGCTGGGGCGGGGTCACGTGCGCGCGGGGCGGGGGCTGAGCGCAGCTGGCAGAACTGGGGGCGGGGCGCGGGTTCGACCTCCTAGCGCGCCGATTGGGCGCGGGTGGGTGCGAGGCCCGGACTGGGGGCCCTGCCTCCAACCCCCCCAGAGGCTCTCCTTACTCCCGCCAGCTTACGGAGGGGAAAACTGAGGCGCACAGCAGGTAAGAGTGTGGCACGCTGCCCGGAAGCAGGGAGCGGCAGCATCCCGGGCAGGAGCAAAAGATAGGCAGGACCCCTAAGTTAAATGTCCTTCCGTGGGGAGGGAGCTGGTTGTTCACTCGTTTATTAGTTCATTAATTCATCATCCATCTGTCCATTCATTCAACATTTATGGAACACCGACCATGTGCCGGGTACACCAGTGGTCGCGGGTACAGCCACGAACAAGGCAAATAAGGACTCTGCCCTCACAGAGCACTCATTTTGCTGCGGGCTGAAGCTGTGGGGAATTTGCAGCCTCTTATAACCATGGTTATTTAATTTAATAACCCCGCGATTAGGCCCTCACCAAGAGCTATGCCTTGTACTCAGCTCTCAACACATTTCATGGAGACAACGGGGAAAGGAAGAGCTACTCATTTTCCAGACGCTCCAAAGTGCTGAAGTACCACAGCCCGCATATAATGAAGACAGGATTGGAGGCCACGCCTGTCTGCCTGGGAGTTACTGCCGGTTAGTCCACTTGTCCACCCAAGAAGGCGGTCCAGCAGGAGGACACTCCCCCTTGTGGCCAGCCGGGGCCCATAAGAGGGGCAAGGGTGGGTACTTCAAGGCCTCTGTGGCCCAAGTTCCCTTTATCGCCACCTCTGGCTTGGAAGGCAGGAGGGGGGAGGTGGAGCCCCTCATCCTGGAAGCTGGGAGTCTTGTCTGGAAATGTCTTTGCCAGCCTCAAGCAGAGGCCTCTGGGAGAAGATGGAGGGCCCAGCTCTCAAGGCCATAGTCGCCACGCTGTCGCTGGTCTCTCCTTCCTGCTTCAAATGTGCCAAGCTGTTTCCCACCTCTGGGCCTTTGCCTGTGCTGTTTCCTTCAACTGAAACATTCTTCCACTCCTGTCTTTCAGAGGGCCCTCCCTGATCTCCACGTAGCGCGGTCCCTTTGTTATTTTCCCGCCTGTGGATTGCAAAATTGTACGTTTGCAAGAGTATGATGCGTGCCAGTCGAGTAAGTGAATGAATGGGCAGACTGCAGACCTCCAGGTCTGGCCCTGCTGTGCCCTAGCCAAGAGGCCAGGCCCAGGTTGTGAGCTGTAAGAGAGGAAAGTAAGAGGGGACAGAGAGGCAGAGGAGCTTCCAGCTCCAGGCCAGGTCCGCAGAGACCAGAGTCAGACAGCCCAGAACAATTCCTGCTCCTGAGTCTGGGCAGCGTGGCCCTCAAGGGCTCCTGCCTCATTAGCCACACCTGGGAGCCCAGGGTGAAAGGAAGCAGGTTCTTCCCACAGAGAGAGTTTCAGCGGCCTCTGCGGTTCCAGCCTCAAGTAGCCAAAGACCTCATTAGTGGTGAGCACTTGGGAGGAGCAGGCTCAGAGCCCCAGAGCCAGGGTTGTCAAAGAAATGACAGGGGAAGCAGGGACACTTTGGGGGAACAGGTTCTGGGAGGAAAAAACCAGAGGGGGAATGCAGCATAGCATAGAAGATGAGCGTCAGACTGCCCGGCTGCCGTGCAGCCTTTCCTGCTGGGTAGTTTTAGAAAAGCACCCTAATCTCTCTGTCCCTCGGTTTCATCATCTGAAAAATGGGGGTGACAGTAAGTTGACCTCACGGGGCGGTTGTGAGCACCACAAGTGCTTGTGCAGAGGAAACAATTTCACTCACTCTTAACATTAGTAATAGGGTTGAACAGTAATGGGGTTGAACCTGGGCTCCCCCATTTGGATGTTGGGCAAATCACTGCATTTCTGTGATCCTCAGGCTCCTGGTCTTCACAGTGACAACCCATCTCTGGGCCCCTGAGAGGTGGGGGACTGGGAATAGCCCACCTGGGTCCAGCCATCCCTCTTGCCCAGAGTGAGTTGCTTCAATAATAATAACAATGAATGAATAATAATAGCAGCAAACCCTGTTCTAAACACTACGTATGCATAAATTCATTTTAATCCCCATTTTACAGATGGGGAAACTGAGGCACAGAGTGACACATGTGCACAGAAATCACCTGGGGGTCTTGTTAAAATGTAGATACTTAGTAGGTCGGGGCCCGAGCTTCTGCATTTCTCACAAGCTCCCAGGTGGTACTGATGGTTTGGGGACCACACTTTGAGCAGCAAGGGGCTAATGCATTTGCTAAAGGTCACAGGTGGCGCGCAACAAGCCTGGATCTGAGCCCGCATAGTAGGCTGCCGAGTCCTGCGCTTAACCGCCACCGTAACTGCCTGCCCCAGCCCTAGCTTTCTCCCCTACAAAGAGGCAGGAAGTGTAGTTCTCCTCCCCAAGCCCATTTCCTCTCTTGGGGCCCCTACCACCTCCCTCCACTGGTGACATCTGGCCCGTAGAATCTCCCTGCCCCCAGCATCCCAGGGGTCCTCCTGTAGATGACATGGAGGTTTTCAGATGCTCATTAGCCAGGAAGATAATTAAGGGCAAGGGCTGAGATCACCCTGGCTCCCTGGGGCTTGCTGGGGCCCAGCCGGGCCTGCCCTGTGCCAGGCTGGCCCTGTGCCTGCTTCCCTTGGGGCACTGGAGGGACTGGGACAAGGGAGGGGTTTGCTGGGGAGTAGAGAGGCCTCAGCCAGCCTCCGGGGAGACTCCAGCCTGGGGCCTCCTTGCCAAGCCCACAGCTCTTAGGGTTCCAGGCCTAAACATGAAATGAAAACTGCTTGGCCAGAGGGAAGTTCCCCAAAGGGAGAGAAGTGAGCCGCTGGTGAGCTCTGCAGGGCGAGGTTAGATGGGACACAGAGAGGGCACCATCTTGTTCTGAATCACACAGCAATCCTGGTCAAGGAGAGAAATCCTCCCTTGCTGGTGGGTGGCTTTAACATCTCTCTAGCATCTCTAGCACTGGCTTGGCTCCCTTATAACCAGGAGGGAGCAGACCTCGGGCTGACAGTCTTGGGCAATCCACAGTCTTGATCTAGAATTTAACAACGTGTTGTTTTTCTGCAGTTTATGTTACTTTCTGTTTTGGGGCACAGATACTGCTTTTCCGTTTTTGATAGTGACGTACCCATTTCTTTTTATTTATTTATTAAAAAAAATTTTTTTTTTGGCCGCTCCGCATGGCTTGCGGGATCTTAGTTCCCCTACTAGGGATTGAACCCAGAACCACAGCAGTGACAGCACCAAGTCCTAACCACTGGACTGCCAGGGAGTTCCCCCCTATTCCTTTGTAATTCAGTCTATTCAGGGGAAAAAAATAAGTGAGTTAATTTAAAGCAAAATGTAATAGAAGTAACTGGAGATGGTACGGGGGTATGGAAGCAATAAGCACAGTGGAAGACGGGTGGCTGAAGTGGGGAATCTGCCAGAGGTGAACCCCACAGCCGCTCGCAGCCCAGTCCTCTTACTGCAGGGCCAGACAGAGCCCCTGGCCGGGACGGAGATATCCCATGGGCTCCTGTGTTGACCGGAAGAGTCCAGCTGGGTTGTCATGGGTTGAGGGCGGCCGGGGTTGGCTCCGGTCTTCATTCCTGGAGTCTGTGTTATCAGCGTGATGAGGGGCAGACTTGGGGAGGGGGGAGGGCAGGGCTGTCCTGAGGTGCTCCCTGCCCTGAGCCTGCCCTGCATTCCCACGTGCGGTACCCACCCCCCGAAACACACACGTACACCTGGGCACTGGCGCCCCTTAATCACCCATTCACTAAATCATTCATTTATTCACTCACTTTTTCATTCATTCAGCCAGTCTTTATGGAGCACCTCCTCTGTGCCAAGCACTGTGCTAGTTCCCGGGGAGACAGGCATGAATCAGATGGGAAACTCAGCTCTCACGGGGTTCACAGTCTCCTGGGGGACGACAGATGATAAACACAGAACTGAGTACACTATAGAGGTTATCAGACAGTGTATGCGCTAGGGAAAAAGGGAAAGACAGCAAGGTGAGAGGTGTGGTGGCAGGGGCTCTCTGAGAAGGTGTGCCCCGAACTGGGAGGATGCAGCCTCGTCCTGGCACCAGAGGAACTCACAGACGTGGAAGCAGGCAGACAGCGAGCTGTGCAGGGATCCCTTTTATTTTGATTTTAAGTAATTTTCTAATGAAACTTCAGGTGCAGAGAACGATGGACTGATCATAATCCAGATCATGGCGTATTCTCTTTGGTCTTACATGACCTGCTTTTCTTAAAAATTTCCACAGTTATTTTAATCACGTGATACACACCAAGTAACCCATTTATCAAAAGCCAGAACCCTAACAATGGCCCAAGTCCAGTCTTGAGGTTTCCCCATCCCATCCCCCCCCCCGTGGTCCCCATCACCTTGGGTCCTGTCTTCATTACTCCCTGCTTTCCTTCTTGTATGGTTTTATCCTCAAAGTGTGTGTGTATATATATGTATATATATAGGGTTTTTTAAAAATCATTTATTTATTTATTTTTGGCTGCGTTGGGTCTTTGCTTCTGCGCGCAGGCTTTCTCTAGCAGTGGCAAACAGGGGCTACTCTTCGTTGCGGTGCACGGGCTTATTGCAGTGGCTTCTCTTGTCGCGGAGCCCGGGCTCTGGGCGTGCGGTCTCCAGTAGTTGTGGCGCAAGGACTCAGTAGTTGTGGCGCATGGGCTTAGTTGCTCTGAGGCATGTGGGATCTTCCCGGACCAGGACTCGAACCCGTGTCCCCTGCGTTGGCAGGCAGATTCTTAACCACTGCACCACCAAGGAAGTCCCTCAAAGTATATTTTTTTATGTTAGTTTCTTCTTACTAACTTTATTAAAAGGCTATATTAGCTTCCCCTGGCTGCTGGAAGCAATTCCCACAAACTGGATGGCTTAAAACAATAGAAATTTATTCTCTCACAGTTCTGGAAGCTAAAAGTTCAAAATCAAGGTGCTGGCAGAGCCATGTTCCCTCTGCAGGCTTTAGGGAAGGATCTGCTCCATGCTTCTCTCCTGGCTTCTGGTGGTTGCCAGCAATCCGTGGCAATCCTTGGCTTGTAGGTGCATCACTCCAGCCCCTGCCTCTGTATTCACATGCCTTCTCCTCTATGTGTCATCACCTCTTCTTTTTTCCCCCAACATTATTGAGGAATAATTGCCAAATATGATTTAAAGTGTACAGTGTGATACTTTGATATAATACACATTGCAGAATGACTACCCAGATCAATATAATTAACCTATTCGTCACTTCACATAGTTAACTCCTTGTGTGTGTGTGTGTGTGTGTGTGCACGCACACCTGTGTGCACGTGGTGAGAATGTTTAAGATCCACTCTCAGCAACTTTCAAGTATACAATAATGAATTATTAACTATAGTCACCACGCTGTACCTTAGATCCTCAGAACTTATTCTTGTAACTTATTCTTGTACCCTTTGACCTACATCTCCTCATTTCCCCCTTCCCGCAGCCCCTGGCAACCACCATTCTATTTTCTGTTTCTATGAAATCAGCTTTCTCTCTTTCTTTCTCTTTCTTTCTATCTCTCTTTCCCTCTTTCTCTCTTTCTTCTCCACATATAAGTGATAACCATACAGTATTTGTCTTTCTCTGTCTGGCTTATTTCACGTAACATCTGGTGGAATAATATTACAGTGTGTATGTATGTGTGTATATATATATATATATATATATATATATATATACACACATATATATGTGTATGTATATATACATATATATATGTGTATGTATATATATGCCACATTTTCTTTATTCATTCATCCACTGAAGGACATTTAGGTTGTTTCCATATCTTGGCTATCATGAATAATACTGCAGTAAACATGGGAGTTCAGATATCTCTTCAAGATACTGGTTTCATTTCCTTTGGATATATACCCAGGAGTGAGATTGCTGGATCATATGGTAGTTCTATTTTTAATTTTTTGAGGAGCCTCCGTAATGTTTTCCACAGTGGCTGCACCAATTTACATCCCCACAAACAGCGCAGGAGGGTTCCCTGTTCTCCGCACCCTCCCCAACATTTGTTATCTCTTGTCTTTTTGATGATATCCATCCTAACAGGTGTGAGGTGATATGTCATTGAGATTTTGATTTGCTTTTCCCTGATGATTAGTGATGTTGAGCACCTTTTCGCGTCCCTATTGACCATTTGAATGTCTTCTTTGGAAAAATGTCTATTCGGGTCCTTTGCCCATTTTAAAAATCATATTATTTACTTTTTTTTTTTTTTTTTTTGCTATTGAGTTGTGTGAGTTCTTTGTATATTTTGGATATCAACGCCTTGTCAGATATATGGTTTGCAAATATTTTCTCCCATTCTGTAGGTTGCCTTTCATTTTGTTGATTGTTTCCTTTGCTGTGCAGAAGCTCTTTAGTTTGATGTAATCTCACTTGTTTATTTTAGTTTTTATTGCCTGTGCTTTTGGGTCTCATCCAGGAAATCATTGCCAAGACCAATGTCAAAGAGCTTTTTCCGTATATTTTCTTCTAGGAGTTTTATGGTTTCAAGTCTTACATTTAAGTCTTTGATCCATTTTGAGTTAATTTTTGTGAGTGGTGGAAGACTGGGGTCCAGTTTCATTGTTTGGCATGTGGATATCCAGTTTTCCCAGCACCATTTATTGAAGAGACTGTCCTTTCTCAAACATTGTATGTTCTTGTCACCTTGTCAAAAATCAGTTGACTGTATGTCAACTGTATGACATACAGTATGTGTGGATTTATGTCTAGGCTCTCTATTCATTTTTACTGGCCTCTGCACCTAGTTTTATGCCAGTATGTTTTATTATAGCTTTGTGACATAGCTTGAAATCAGGAAGTGTGATGCCTTCAGCTTTGTTCTTCTTTCTTAAGATTCCTTTGACTATTTGGGATCTTTTGTGGTTCCATACAAATTTTACTGTAGTTTTGTAAATTTCTGTGAAAAATGCCATGGGAATTTTGATAGGGATTGCATTGAATCTATAGATCACATTAGATAGTTTGCACATTTTCACAGTATTAATTCTTCCAGTCCGAGAACACGAGAGAGCTTTCCATTTATTTGTGTCTTCTTCAGTTTCTTTCATCAGGGTTTTGTTTGTTTGTTTTGTGTTATAGTTTTTAGTGTACAGGTCTTTCACCTCCTTGGTTAAATTTATTCCTAAGTATTTTATCGTTTTTTGATGCTATTGTAAATGGGATTGCTTTCTTAATTTCTCTTTCAGATAGTTCACTGTTAGTATATAGAAACACAAATGATTTTTGTATGTTGATTTTGTATCCTGCAACTTTACTGAATTCATTTATTAGTTCTAATAGCTTTTGGATGGAGTCTTTAGGGTTTTCTATACATAAGATCATATCATCTGTGAACAGATAATTTTACTTCTTCCTTTCCAATATGGATGCCTTTTATTTCTTTTGTTTGCCTGATTGTTACGACTAGGACCTCCTCTTCTTCTTATAAGGACACCATTCATTGGATTTAGGGCCCAATGTAACCCATAGGACCTCATCTAAACTTAACTAATCATGTCTGCAAAGACCCTATTTCCAAGTAAGGTCACATTTCCAGGTACCAGGGATTAGGACTTCAGTGTTTCTCTTCAGGGACACAATTCAACCCATAACAAAGAGAATCCAGATAACCTAAAAAAGAGTATCAAGCTGTCTGACTCTTATGGGGCTTAATTTCTTTAATAGTCTACGTATAGCTAAGATTGGCCCATATTGAGGTTCACTTGTTTTAACTGTTGTGTCATATATCCACTAGGTCTGTGTACCATGGCTGACCCATCTGCTGTCCTGTGAGGTGGCCTTTTGGGTAGTGTCCAGGTGTCTGCTAATTTACAGTGCTGTTTGGGCATTCTCATAAGTGGCTCTTGGTATGCGTGCAAGAGTTTCTCTGGGATGTTTACCCAGAAATGGAATCACTGGGACTCAGAATACGTGAATGTTTCACTTTAGGAGATGATAACAAGGTACTTTATGTAGCAGTTGCACTAATTACGCTCCCACCAGCAGCACGTATGATCCACATCCTCTCCGACACTTGGTATTATTAGATTTAAAAATGTTTTCCAGTTGAGTGTGAAATTGTTGCCATCTGAGATCTTGATTTGCATTTCTTCTTCTTTTTTTTTTTTTTTGTGGTACGCGGGCCTCTCACTGTTGTGGCCTCTCCCGTTGCAGAGCACAGGCTCCGGACGCGCAGGCTCAGCGGCCATGGCTCACGGGCCCAGCCGCTCCGCCGGCATGTGGGATCTTCCCGAACCGGGGCACGAACCCGTGTCCCCTGCATCGGGAGGTGGACTCTCAACCACTGCGCCACCAGGGAAGCCCGATTTGCATTTCTTGATCACTAATGATGCTGAACATCTTTGTCAACACAGGTCTAAAATATATTCACCTATATTTCCTACTAAGGGTTCTGAAGCTTTGGTTTTGACATTTCAGTCCGTAATCTATCACCTTTCCATCATTAAGTTCCAAAGGATATTTACCTCTAATTCCTACTAAAAATTTTAAAGTGTTTTTTATTTGTTTGTTTGTTTTTGGCATTTAAGCCCTTAATCTGGAGTTGATTTTTGTGTAAGGAGGGATGGGTCGTATAATCTTAGGAGCTTTTGTAAGGTGACAAGTGTATTTTGGGGACAGTGGGGCAGGATGTTTGACTGGGACTCTTGAGTGTACTGGGAATTGTTCACTGGATGTTGAGTTCAAATTCTGCTCCTCCCATGGACTGCCTTTGCGATCTTATACTTCATCTCCATGATCCTCGGTTTTCTCATCTGTAAAATGAGAATTATAGCAGATACTGCCCTTGGTTGCCATAAGGATTGCATAAGACAAATTACACAGGAAGCTTCCCACATTGCCGGGCACACAGCATAAGAACACTAACTAGCATTTATTGAGTACTTACCATGTGCCAGGTGATGCCAAGCACTTTACATGTGTTATTTACTCACTTAACCCCTGACAACTCCATGAAGTTGATGGTATTTTCCACACTTTACAGATGAGGAAACTGAGTCTCGGATAGGATGAGTGAGTCCCCCAAGAGCACAATGCTAGCATATATCAGAGGGCTTGAACCCTGGCAGTCTGGCTACAGAGCCCTCATCTATCACCACCACACATCAAAGCCATTCCCTCCCTCCCTCCCTCACCCTCCAGAAGCTAGTCTCTGGGCCCTGCTTCTACAGGAGGAAGGGTCTAGAGGTTGAAATGAGGAAGTAATAGGCAGTGGGGTTGACCCCTGATTCCCCAGTGGGCCCTACCTTTGACTCTGAGGCTGGAGAGAGGCTGGGGATGGAGGGGAGAGGCGGGGCCTCCTGGTGGGGAAGTCCATCTATCTTCCCCATCCCCAGAGGTAGTTGTCCATCACAGTGGAGATGAATCACAGGCCACAGTGTTCTCCCTGGTGTCATCCATTATTCACAGCTGCCATCCCGGGCCTGGGGTGGCTTTGGGGTCAGGCAGGAATTATTCCCAAGGCCCAGCTCTTAGGCACTTTTATCCACAGCTGAGCCTGACCACAAGCAACTTTCTTCTCTAGATCTGAGGGCAGAGGACTTTCCATCAAGAGGGGACGGAGACTCCAGCATGAGTTACAGGCCTGCGACCCACGGACAGACAAAGCACTTGGGGCTGTGTTTGAGCCCACCTCTGCCACTTTCCTGTTACCTTCTTGGGGCCTCAATTTCCTTATCTGTAAAATGGGAATAACTGGCCCCACTTTGCTAAAAGATTTAGAAATAATCTACAACTAGATGCATGAGTGGCCCATAGCTGGGCTTGAGCATCAGAGTTGCTATTGTGACATTTGCTTTTTCAGTGATTGTCTCCCAGGCCCTGCTGGGGATGTGGAGATGGTGTGACCCTTTAAAGTTCACCAAGTAACTTTTTTTCAATTTTATTGGTGTATACTTGATTTACAATGTTGTGTTAATTTCTGCTCTATAGCAAAGTGATTCAATTATGTATATGTTCTTTTTCATATTCTTTTCCATTATGGTTTATCACAGGATATTGAATATAGTTCCCTGTGCTATACAGTAGGACCTTGTTGTTTATCCATCCAATATATAATAGTTTGCATCTGGTAATCCCCAACTCCCAATCCTTCCCTCCCCCACCCCCTTCTGCCTTGGCAATCACAAGTCTGTTCTCTATGTCTGTGAGTCTGTTTCTGTTTTGTAGATAGGTTCATTTGTGTTGCATTTTATTTATTTATTAATAAATTTATTTATTTATTTTGGGGTGTGTTGTTGGGTCTTCGTTTCTGTGCGAGAGCTTTCTCTAGTTGTGGGGAGCGGGGGCCACTCTTCATCGCGGTGCACGGGCCTTCTCACTATCGTGGCCTCTCTTGTTGTGAAGCACAGGCTCCAGACGCACAGGCTCAGTAGTTGTGGCTCACGGGCCTAGTTGCTCCGCAGCATGTGGGATCTTCCCAGACCAGGGCTCGAACCCGTGTCCCCTGCACTGGCAGGCAGATTCTCAACCACTGCGCCACCAGGGAAGCCCTGTGTTGCATTTTAGATTCCACATTTAAGTGATACCATATGGTGTCTGTCTTTCTCTTTCTGACTTCCTTTGCTTAGTGTGATAATCTCTAGGTCCATCCATGTTGCTGTAAATGGCACTATTTCTTTTTTCTGGCTGAGTAGTATTCCATTATATGTAGGTGTGCATGTGTGTATATATGTACCACATCTTCTTTGTGCATTCATCTGTCAATGGATATTTAGGTCGTTTCACAATAGCCAAAAGGCTATTGTGAATAGTGCTGCTGTGAACGTAGGGGTGCACGTGTCTTTTTGAATTATACTTTTGTTTAGATATACGCACAGGAGTGGGATTGCTGGATCATATGGCAACTGTATTTTTAGTTTTTCACCAAGTAATTCTCATTTGCATCCAGGATTGAAACCATTGTCTTCACCTTGGACTTCTTAAGAGTGGCCCCTCAACAGATAAAATGCAATGAAGAAATAAAAAATTAGAGAGGGGGGTACCTATAATTCTGTAGCTCTCAACGTGTGGTCCCCAGCATCACCTGGGAGCTTGTTAGAAATGCACATCCTGGGACTTTCCTGATAGTCCAGTGGGTAAGACTCTGTACTCCCAGTGCAGGGGACCCGGGTTAGACCCCCGGTCAGGGAACTAGAGCCCATATGCATGCCGCAACTGAAGAGTTTGAATGCCGCAACTAAGAGCCCGCATGCTGCAACTAAGAAGCCCACATACCGCACCTAAGAGATTGTGCTTGCCCCAACGAAGATTCTGCGTGCCGCAACTAAGACCTGGCACAGCTGAAATAAAATAAATAAATAAATGTTAATTTTTTTTAAAATGCACATCCTTGGGCCCCACCCAAGCCTGCTGGATCAGGAGCTCTGGGGGTGGAGCCTAGTGAGTTGTGTTTTAACAGGTCCTCTGGGAGAGTCTGGTGCATACACAAGTGTGAGACCCACTGCTCCCTCTCCTTTGCTCACTTTGATGACACAGGTTGCCATGTTGTGAGCTGCCACGTTGGAGGGGCCCACGTGGAAAGGAGCTGAATGCTGCCAACGTGTACTGAGGGAGCTTGGAAGCTGGATCCTTGCCCAGTCATGCCTGCAGGTGAGACTATAGCCCTACCGACACTTAGATTGCAGGGAGAAACTCTTAAGGGTTCTCACTGGAGGAAGTCACACCCAGATTCCTGCCCAACAAAAACTATGGGATAATAAATGTTTGTTGTGTTAAGTGCTACGTTCTGTGGAAATTCATTATGCAGCAGATAGATAACTAATATGGTGGATATTGGCAGGAGGGGGAGAGATGGGCCGTGAGAGGGAATAGAAGGATATACTGGAGTAATCTAAAGTCTACTTTAATGTACACGGATAACAGATTCATTTTGCTGTACACCTGCAACTAACACAACATCGTAAATCAACTCTACCCCAGTAAAAATTTTAAAATAAAAAAATAAAATAGGAGAACCACCACCACAACAAAATAAAGTCTACAATAAAAGGGGTTTAAGAAACATAAACTGATTTCAATGTGCAGATCTTGTTTGGATCCTGACTGAACATATTAACTGTTTTGTTTTAAGTTGATATTTAGGGGATGTGACCACCAAGGGGATCCTGGATGATATTAAGCTGTTATTGTTCACTTTTATTTGGTGTGATAGTGGTTCTGTGGTTATGTTTTGAAAAAGAGGCTTTGTCTTTTGGAGAAACATATTGAACTAGTTACAGATGAAGTGATCCTCTGTTGGGGAATTGCTTTAAAATAGTCAGGGTGGGGAGGGGGTAAATGTGAAAGAAAATGATGAGTTGATGGTTGGGGAGGGGAGGGGACAGTGCTTGGAGGCTCCCTTTACTATTCTCTGTGTTTTTGTATATGTTTGAAATTTTCCGTGGTAAAAAGTTTGAAAAATGGGAATTCCCTGGCTGTCCAGTGGTTAGGACGCTGTGCTTCCACTGCAGGGGGTGTGGGTTCTATCCCTGTTTGGGGAACTAAGATCTTGCATTTCCTGCGGTGTGGCCGAAAAAAAAAGTTTGAAAAATGGAGTGAGCCCAATATGCCCATTGTATAGAGGGACAAAGCAAACCCCAGGCAGGAGGATTGGAGGGACTCGGGGGACACCTTAGGTTGTTGACACTGGGGGGCTGTCCCTGGGCCCAGCCCTGTGTTTTGTTCATCCTGGGGAGGGGGCTTGTGCAGGAGACTCTGGGACCTGCTTCCCTGCCTGAGCCTGGGGTGTGGAGAGGAATCTCCCCCATCGTCCGAGACTCAGCTTTCCGGCAGTTCGTGGCTGACACACTTATCCATCTGAGGGCACCTTGTGGCTGACTATTATGTGCATACCTGCGAGAGGCATCTTTTATTTTATTTACTTATTTATTTATTTATTTTTGGCTGTGCTGGGTCTTCGTTGCTGCGCGCGGGCTTTCTCTAGTTGCGGTGAGCGGGGACTACTCTTCGTTGCAGTGCACGGGCTTCTCATTGCGGTGGCTTCTCTTGTGGAGCACGGGCTCTAGGCGCATGGGCTTCAGTAGTTGTGGCACAAAGGCTCAGTAGTTGTGGCTCGTGGGCTCTAGAGCACAGGCTCAGTAGTTGTGGCACACGGGCTTGGTTACTCTGCGACATGTGGGATCTTCCCGGACCAGGGATCGAACCCCGTGTCCCCTGCATTGGCAGGCGGATTCTTAACCACTGCACCACCAGGGAAGTCCAAGAGGCACTTTTAATTGTATGAGGGCAACTCTTATTTTGTCTTAATATATTAAGTCATCACAAAGGGAGTGTTTGATCGTATTTTATTTTAGATCTCTCGTTCTCTCTCTCTCTCTTTTTTTTTTTTTGTGGTACGCAGGACTCTCACTGTTGTGGCCTCTCCCTTTGCGGAGCACAGGCTCCGGACGCGCAGGCTCAGTGGCCATGGCTCACGGGCCTAGCCGCTTCACGGCATGTGGGATCTTCCCGGACCGGGGCACGAACCCGTGTCCCCTGCATCGTCAGGCGGACTCTCAACCACTGCGTCACCAGGGAAGCCCACTCTCTCTTTTTTTAAGAAGATACTTGCTCATGGTAAACTCAAAGGGAATACAGTGCAAAGCCAGTCACTCTTCCTCCCGTCTTCCAGTCACTTCCCAAAGACAACTATTTTAATTGATCTATTCAACAGATACTTATTGAGCACATACTATGTGCCAGGCACTGTGCCAGGCTATGGTATCAGAAAGTATGATGTCAGCCACCAATGAGAGCTGCACATGAAATTTAAAATTTTCCAAGAGCCACATTTAAAAAGTAAAAAGAAACAGGTGAAATTAATTTTCTTGAAATAATAATATATTTCTTTAACCCAGTATATCCAAACCTAGTATATGGAATCAATACAAAAATTATTAATGAAATTTTAATGATCTTTTCATGGTGTATTAGTTAGCTCAGGCTGCAATAACAAAATACCACAGGTGGGGTGGCTTAAATAACAGAAATTTATTTTCTCACAGTTCTGGAGGCTGGTAGTCCAAGATCAAGGTGCTGGCAGGGTTGGTTTCTTCTGAGGAAGGCCTCTCTCCTTGGCTTGCAGACAGCCGCCTTCTTGCTGTGTCCTCACATGGTCTTTTCTCTGTGTGTGTTGTCCCTGGTTTCTCTCAGTGTCCTAATCTCCTCTTCTTGTAAAGACACCAGTCAGGTTGGATTAGGGCCCACCCTAATAGTCTCATTTTACCTTAATTACCTCTTTAAATACCCTGTCTCCAAACACAGTCGTATTCTGAGGAAATGGGGGTTAGGTCTTCAACGTATAAATTTGGAAGGGGGGACACAATTCAGTCCATGACACACTGAGTCTTCAAAACCCAATGTGGATTTGATTCACATATCACATCTCAGTTCCGACCAGCCCAGTGTCAAGGGCTCAAGCAACACATGTGGCTGGTGATTGACCCGTTGGACAGCAAAGTTCTGGGCGTGGGAGTCACAACAGCAAACACAACAGGCGGACATCCCTGCCCTCATGGGGCTTCCATTCTACTGGAGGGGATGGACAATAAATACAGAAGCATCATGCATCATATACCATACACGTTTGGAGAAAACCAGAGGAAAAGGGGAGGAGGTGGGGGTCCAGGTGTGCATGCTCCATCTTCTCTGTGTGTCCTTCCAGAGCTATCCTGTTTGAACGCAGGAGATGGATGGGTGGATGGATGGATGAATGGATGACTGTATGGATGGATAAAGATATATCCCTATTTGAAAAGCACAGATGGTAATATTCTATACATGGTGTTCTATTCTTTGCTTTTCTCACTTGAAAATATATCTTGAAATTCACTCCTTATCATCACACATAGACGTGCCTTATTCTTTTTGATTTACTGATTTTAAAGGATAATTTGAAACATATGAAGACACAGTTCTGCTGAGCCAGAATGACAAGCTGGTGTTTGTTGAGCGCTGACTGTCCTTAGCGCCAGTCACCTCATCTGACCCTCCCCACAACCTCGTAAGGTGGGTGCTGTTTCCAGAAAAGAATTTCAGTTCATGGGCAGCCTTTATAAACAGGTGGATAATAACAACTACTGACTTCAGAGAAATTTTAAGTCCCAGATTGCGGTACTGACAAATGATAGGGTCTGAGAGATCTTCCTGTTGAAGTTAACAGAATAATAAAATTCTAATGTGTAGTGTTATTGTTACATTAATATGCATTATCATTATAATATATAGGAATATCTTAACATAACATATTAACCTATTATATTAATATATAATGAAAATAGATATGTAATTTATTGAAAATATTTAATATATTATATCTATAACAAAATCTATACAGTAATATTTAGAGGAAAAGAAATAATTGAGAGAAAATACTGGGAAAACAACAAAGCCAGGAAGAGCTGAGAGGTTGCTCATGCACAAATTGAGCCTGGAGCCCGCAGGCTCAGGGCTGGCCCTGGGGCTGTGCTTGGCGATGAGGTTGTGGATGGGGCCCTGGGGTCCAGGGGTGCAGGCAGGACTCTGCCCCCTTGGATCTCACTCTAGTCAAGGAGAAGCTTCCGGAAGGGAAAGTGGTACCAGGAAGTAATATGGAACTGCCTGCCAGCCTCCCCATGTGAGGTGAGAGGTGGGCAAAGGCCACAGCCCACCCTCTGAGCCCCAGAGCCCTCTGCACCCGGCAAGGTGCTCCCTCCTGTTTATGGGGGTCCTGCACCAGCAGCTCTGTCAGGGCATCCTCAGGGCCTCTGCAAAGACTGGGATTCCAGGCAGTGTGCCTGCCTGACAGAGAACCCCTGTAACTCTGGAACGGGCTGATGTGGTGTGCAGCCGTAGGACCTGCCTCAGAACAGAGCCAGCAGTCCCCTCAGACAGGGAGCTGATGCTGTTTTGATAGTCCTGAGCCTGATGGGCGCTGTGCTGGAACCAGACTGCCCCACGTGGAACAGGCTCTGCAAGGAACATGTTCTGGGCTCTGAGTCACACAGCCTGTGGGTTCAAGCCCGGCTCTGACTCATCTCAGCTCCAAGACCCCAGTCTCCGAGCCTCGGTTTCTCTATCTGTAGCATGGACATG
Source organism: Delphinapterus leucas (assembly GCF_059928025.1). Lineage (NCBI taxonomy): Eukaryota > Metazoa > Chordata > Mammalia > Artiodactyla > Monodontidae > Delphinapterus > Delphinapterus leucas. The sequence continues at coordinate 28,628,887 of NC_143143.1, forward strand.
GTACACAGGCAGCTGAGCACTTGGTGGGAACTGGCTGAGAGCGAGGGTTGTGCAAGAAAATGAGAATCATTTCTGAGCAGAGCTGGTGCCTCCTGGGGCTCCCTGGTTCCCAATGCATGGAGGAAAATCCTCCCACACTGCCCTCGGCCCCTGCCAAACCTTGCCCCTGCCAAACCCTGTCCCTGCTGCTCTGGCCCCAGAGGGAGGGAGTTGGAGCTGGTGAGCGTGATTCTGGCAGGTCCTGACCTGTCCTGGGGGGAGACCACAGGGGAGTGAGGCAGGAAGGTAGCTCTGGGTCCTGAGCATCTCCATCAGCCCTTGTATCCTCCACCCCTTCCTCCCTCCCTGCACTGCAGCCATGCTCAGCCACTGCAGTTCCCTGATGCCTCCTGTCTCCTCCTGTCTCAGGACCTTTGCACAGGCTGTTCCCACGACTGGGGTTCCCTTCCCCCTCTTTTCTCAGATTTCCACTCGCTGTTCAAGTCTTGAGAAGCCCTCCCTGAGGTCCTGCTCTGTGGCCGCTGCCCAGCCCGGGTCTCACTGTAGTGTGTGATCCCCAGCAGGCTGAGCCCCCTGAGGGCCAGGATCAGGTCTATGCCAACTTGGTAGCCCAGAGACAGTGGATTCTCAGCAAATGTTTATGGAGAGCAAATGCACGAAGGAACGCGCATGTCTCTGCTGCATCCAGACTTTGATGCACCAGGTGCAGTGCTGAGAGAGGCAGGTAAGAGAAGGTTCCCAGTCTCAGCACATTTCAGTCTAAGGGGAGGCAGACATTAAACGTAATTATACAGTCACCCTGAAGAATCCCTGAGGGCAAATACGGTGCGGTGAGAGTGTGTAGAGGGATGCGACCTTGACAGGGACCTGAGGTTTCCTGGAAGATGTGATGTTTGAGGCCTGATCTGAAAGCTGAGTGAGGACAACTAACTGAGCAGAGAGGCAGAAAGATCTTTCCAGGCAGGGGGAACCACATGTGCAAAGGCCCAGTGGTCAAGAAACACCCAGAGGGGAGTAATGTGTGAGACGCTGCTGGCCACGGAGGTCGAGGTCAGGGTGGAAAGGTCAGGTAGCGGGGAGGGTGGCTGAGCTTTATCCGCAAAGCAATGCAAGGACGTTAAAGGGTTTCATCCTCCCTGGGAAGATGGGTGGGACCCAAATTAAATTTTAAAGAGCTGGCTGTGTCTGCCTCGTGGAGAACAGATCAGAGGGCCCGGGAGAGCAGGGAGGAGGCCCCTGCAGCCCATGAAGGACTTGGACTGAGGCAGGGATGGTCAGGTGTGGAGGATTTTTAGCAAAGAGCCAGCCGACAGGCCCAGCCGTGGGGAGTCTGCAGAGAGAGCAAAGGGGGGATTCAGGGTGAGGCCTGGTGTCCTGCCCTAAGCAGGGCCAGGCCAGCTGGGAGCAGCCTGTTCTCAGGAGGAGGGTCTGACGAGCCTCCAGGGCCCTGGCTACCCACTGGCCACCAACCAGCCAAGAGCCCCCTGGCCAGAGCCATGGGCCTGGGGACACAAGGAGTGCTGCCCCTGCCCCTGTGGATGACACATTCCAGGAGACAAGATTCTTCTACCTCCTTTGAGCCCCGCCCTGCCCTGGAGTTGCTGAGTGACCATCTCTGGGCTGGAGCCTTGCCTGCCTTGCTGGCTGAGAGCCAGAGGCTCATTCCCTTCCTTGGGGATCAAGGGGTCCTAGAGGCCCCCTCCCAGGAAGCCCCCACCCAGGCTCAGCCCAGCCCCACCCCTGGGAATGTCCATTAGACCACTCAGGATGCACATGCCAAGTTCTGGGGACAGAGCATGAAAAAGGAGACAAGATCCCTGCCCGTAGGGGCCTGACAGCCTAGAGGGGGAGGCCAGGAGCACGAAAACACATTGATAAATACATCATGCAATATAACTTCAGAGACAGATAAATGCTGTAACGAGTGATGTGATAGAGACTTGGGGAGGTTGGGGTGGGGGCTACGTGAGAGAGGGGGTCAGGGTGATGCCTCATCTGAGGATGCAAAGAAGACAGTCATGGAAATGCATTGTTTGGCGGGGGAGTGGGGAGAACAGTCAAGGCAAAGGCTTGAGGGGGGACCAAAGAGGCCAGGGCATCTGGGAGGAAAAGAAGTGGTGGGAGAAGGGGACCGAGGGGTGGACCAGGCCTGGACGGCATTTGTGAGCATGGCACTGGGGAGGCCTGGCGGGTTTCAGGCAGGGGTGATGGGCTCCACGTCCCTGACCTACCAGAATCTCCCTTCTTGCTCAGCCTGGAAACCCCCTTACCCGTAGTTCCCTATTTTAGCCCTTTCTAGCCCCTCTGCTTCCTTCACCCCCATTACAGGCACTCCCTGGGCTGGAATTTCCCCAAGATGTGCAGCCAGGGAGGGGAACTAACACCCATCATTGTCAAGGCCACTGTGCATGGACCTCCTACCGTGAGCCATGCCTCATGCTGGGTGTGCTCTGACCTGGCCCCTCACAGTACCCTTCAGGTTTTACAGCCTATTTTACAGACCAGGAGACCGGATGCAGTGTGACTTGCCCCGGGCCATGTGGCCCGAAGGCAGGAGCCAAGATTTGAGCCCAGCTCAGTCTCATCTGGAAGGTTTGTCAAATCCTATTCAAGCCTCGCGAGAGTTTCGTGATGGTGGGAGATCCAGATTCTTCCCCCCCTTTCCTGCCTGCCTCCCTTCATTCGGTAAATGTCGCCACCAGCTCCCCAGTTGCTGGGCCAGACGCCCCAGAGCCATTCTGATCCCTTGGCTGCCCCCCTTTTCCAGGGGCCGGTCATTAAATGCCCCTTGATGGGCCTTGTTGCACCTTTAACACCCAGCATATCTGGCTAGTGGTTCTCTCTCCCTCCCTCCTGAGAAAAAAGGAGGAAATTAAATTGTGGCAAGTTATCATCGACGTAGAGAGAGCCACACGGAGGTCTGCAGTCACCTTTCTCTAAAGTGGTACTTCGCATGATTGCAGTAAATGCAGTGGGTCTGGAGCCCAGGCCGGCTGGCTGGTCCCTGGTGTCCCTAAAGAACACTGCAGGATGGGCTGGCTGCTCCCACCCCAGAGGAGCTGTGGGGAGGTGGTGGTCCCCACAGCCCACCCCTTCTGCCAGAAGAGAAGTCACAGGGGGCTCAGAGTCACTACCCCACCCCTTCCTTGAAGCAGTGGCCTCTTTGGGGGCAACGTTCTAAAACCGATTATGGTGATGGATGACACAAGAAAAGCCCACTGAACTTTACTCTTTAAGTGGGGGAATTGCATGGTGTGTGAATTATAGCTCAATATATCTATTTAAAACAAGAACAACAAAGCCAGGTATTCTGTGTCTTCCCCAGGGGGTCCAGATCGGCTCAGACAAATGAAATGTGAAAAAAAAATCATGGGAACACTCAAATATTACCTGATAGCAATAATCAGAGCTAACGTTTCTTTAGTGCTGGTGACATGCTGGTTAACTCCTGTGACTCTCACCACAATTCTGTCAGGCAGACATTATTACACCTCCCTTGACAGATGGGGAAACTGAGGCACACAGTGGGACTGTGCCTGGCCAAGGTCACACACAAAGAAGTGTCAGAGCAAGGTTTGAACTCCACAGTCTAGCTCTAATATCGTCACATCCGTCCCTGATTTAGACAAGAGTAAAGAGGATAAGAGTTTAATCAATAAGTGTCCCCAGCCCAAGAGTGCGCCCCCCATGTTCAGCATCGGTAAACCACAGGCTGCTCTAGTTCTAGACACCGTGCTTTTACTGGAATCATGTGAAGTATATCTTTTTCTAATGATTTTTTAAAAAATTTTCATTGGAATATAGTTGCTTTACAGTGTTGTGTTAGTTTCTGCTGTACAGTAAATTGAATCAGTTATATGTATACATATCCCCTTTTTTGGATTTCCTTCCCAGATCATTGAGTAGAGTTCCCTGTGCTATACAGTAGGTTCTCATTAGTTATCTATTTTATACATAGTGTTGTATATATCTAATTATTTTTTAATTGAAGTATATTTGATTTACAATGTTGTGTTAGTTCCAGGTGTACAGCAAAGTAATTCAGTTATACATACATATATATCTATTTTTTTCAGATTCTTTTCCCTTATAGGTTATTACAAAATACTGAATGTAGTTCCCTGTGCTACACAGTAGGTCCTTGTTTATTTATGTTATATGTAGTAGTATGTATGTGTTAATCCCAAACTTTTAATTTATCTCTCCCCCCGACCCCTTTCCCCTTTGGTAACCATGAGTTTGTTTTCTTTGTCTGTGGGTTTATTCCTGTTTTGTATATAAGTTCATTTGTATAAAATTTATTTAGATTCCACATATAAGCAATATCATATATTTGTCTTTCTCTGTCTGACTTACTTAACTTAGTATAATAATCTCTAGGTCCATCCATGTTGCTGCAAATGGCATATTCCATTCTTTTTCATGGCTGAGTAGTATTCCGTCTTATAAATGTACCACATCTTCTTTATTCATTCATCTGTCAGTGGACGTTTAGGTCGCTTCCATGTCTTGGCTATTGTGAATAGTGCTGCAGTGAACATAGGGGTGCATGTATCTTTTCAAATTATGACTTTCGGCCAGGAGTGGCATTGCAGGATCATATGGTAGCTCTAGTTTTAGTTTTTTGAGGAGCCTCCATATCTTTTGAGAAAGGTGCACCTTCCTCTAAATCATCTGGTTGCAGCTCTGCCCCCACCCATTTCCCCGCTGGATTCTTCTATCACAAATCATATCATCTAAGCATTTCATTCATAAGTTCTTCAGAATGTATCTCTGTGATGTGAACTTTCTTAAATAACTACATTTTCTTTTAATCACCACTTTCACATCACACCTACAAGAAGTTCATGGTTCTGTAATATCCTCTCAAATCCCATCTTCCCACCCGACCCCGTTTGTTTTCTAAATGTGTTTAATGGTTCAAATCAAGAGACAAAGTCTGTACATTGTATTTGGCTGGTATTTCTCTTAAATCCCTTGTAAGCTATAACGATTCTCTCTTTTACTGCCTTGCCTTTTAGTCGCTGCAGAGAGTGTGAGATCCTTGCTCCTAAGCATTGATTTGCTGCCTCTTAAACAGCCTTCAGCAGAAAGTGGAGGGCTGGGCTGGGGGGTAGAGCGGGCAGGGAATGGTGGGCGCTTGGCCCAGCCTCCAGGCCTTGTGGAGAACCTGGTATTTCCACCTTACTGGTTACCTAAAAAGAAATAAAATCAGGCCTAGGTAGAAAAGGGAGGCACATTGATGATGGCAGAAACTAAATATATTCATTTTCCCATTGTCACAAATGCTGTCAATCCCACCTTCAAAACACGTCTGGAATCTGCCCTTTCTCTCTTGCAGTGGATTGGAGGAGATGAGGGAGGAAGCGGGGAGGGGGGGGCTGGGTGGGAGGCTTCCAGAGTCCAGGTGAGAGCTGATGGTGGCCTGGGCCAGGGTGGTGGCTTTAGGTAAAGAGGGAACAGATTCTAGGAGTGTTCTGGAGGTAGAACTGGTTGGGTGCAGTGGCTGTATGGACACGGAGGGCAGGAGATGTCCAGGGTGCTTTGGATGGCAGGCTCCTTTCTCTTTGGGGAAAGCAGCCTTCTTGCCTCAAGCTCATGTACGCAGACTCCTCCTACAAGCTCCCAGCTGAAGCTGGGGAGATGACACACACCAAAATGAGGGTAACTCACTCCTCAGCATGGACCACCAGCACCCCATGCTCAGCCTTCCAAAGAGAACGAGCCAACAGAGGAAAGAGAGAGGGTGGGACAAGGGCACGGATGCCAGAATCAGCCTCTTCCCAAGTGCCATGAGCTTGGAAAGCTCAATACCTCTCCGAGCCTTAGTTTCCCCATCTGAGCAATGGGAATGCCCATTCCCACCTGGCTGGGCGTTGTGAGGAAGTAAATGGTGAGCTGCTCTGAAGTGGTGGTCTTAAGGAAGAGAGCCCACGTGGCCCCAAGAGAGTCAGCAGGATGTGAGGAGTGGCTGTAGGGAGGCTGAGCATTATGGGAGCGTGGTCTGCAGCTGACCAGGGTATGGGGCCGAGCACATCACAACTGGTCCTTGATCCCCACTGGGGTCAGCCTCTGAGCACCCTGGCACAGGTGGCCCAACAAGGAGGGACTGGGGGTACTCTCTGTGGTTCTAAACAATCCCCAGACTGGCCTGTACCAAGCCTTGGGCCATTTTCTTTATTTTCCTTTTCTACTTCGATGCTGATCATCCTGCATTAATGAAGAGACAGCTTAGAAGATGGCTAAGGGCATGGATTCAAATCCTCACTCAGCCATCTAACTGCTGCGTGATCTTAGGCAATTTCCTTCATCGTCTGGCACTCAGTTTGCTCATCTGTAAAACGAGCATAATCATACAAATCTCATAACAAGCTTATTGTGAGGATTAAATGATGTTAAGTAATTTTCCTAAGGGTGAGTTAATACTTGTAAAGTGCTTAGAACCGTACCCAGCACAAGTAAATGGGAGTCTCTTCCCCCTGCACCCTGCTTCTTTTCGACATGACCTCTGTAGTCTTGGACAGTTTTCTTGATTTATGGATGACATGTCCCAGATTCATCTCATGCATTTTCTACCTGGAATCAGCTGTTTCTCAGAGGAGCCCTGTTCCTTTTGGCAATAAATGGGAGTTAGGAATCACAATCTAGACATTAGGGATGTTCATTCCCACTGGGTTATCACTGCATCTAGGCTTAAAGCTGGAGGCAATGATAATTATCATTCACATTTAAGATTACAAGGTTTTCAGTTAACTTCTTTGATTTTATGTATCTCTTTTTTTATTTTTACACAGAAAATCTTTGTTCCTAACAATATTAATCCAATTTCTTATCTTCTTTATCCTATATTATAAAGCAGACAGTTTCAACCTAATAATACTGATATAATCACTACCTGTAAGATAACTGAGCGCTGTTGAAGATTTCGTTGTGCTCCTGTTGCTTTGTGATTCTGTGGTCCTTAGGTTAAAGCCCATTAGGGATGTACAATCAAAATGCTGTTTTAAAGTCACTTCCAATAATCCTTCTTAGTGTGTTTGCCAAGTTGACATTTAGTCAGGTTTACTCATTTCTGTTGGGTATTTTTATTTTAAGGGATTGCTTTTTTTGTCTTGGCTTTACAGTTTTGTAAGTTTGCATTTACAAACTAAATACTCTAAAACCAGATACACTCAGTGAAATCCAGCTTCCACATCTTTCCCTTTGGCTAATTACCTCTCTCCCCATAGGTAACAACTTTTGTTAGCTTCTGCTTTATCTTTCCATTGTTTCTTTTTGAAAATATAAGCAAATGTATACACACCCCACACATATTCAGAAGATAGAATACTTTGCATACACAGTTCTGCTCCTTGGATTCTATTTTTGCTTTTTTCACTTAATCATACATCCTGGAGATCACTCCAGTGCAGGATTAAGACAGCATCTTTGGGGGGCTTCCCTGGTGGCGCAGTGGTTGAGAGTCCGCCTGCTGATGCAGGGGACACGGGTTCGTGCCCCGGTCCGGGAAGATCCCACATGCCGCGGAGTGGCTGGGCCCGTGAACCATGGCCGCTGAGCCTGCGCGTCTGGAGCCTGTGCTCCGCAACGGGAGAGGCCACAACAGTAAGAGGCCCGCGTACCGCAAAAAAAAAAAAAAAAAAAAAAAGAGCATCTTTGTTCCTTTTCACAGCTGTGTAGCGCTCTCTTATGTGGATGTCCATTTTATTCAACCAGTTTCCTCTTGGTACATGTTTGTATTGTTTCCAGTCTTTGCTGATACTATTAGTGCTGCAATGGCAACAACAAAACCTTGTGCATACATGGATTTGTATTTTGGGGACAGATTTCGTAGATACTCTCATGGGATTAAAAAAAAAAAACAAATGTCTCTTAAGACTTTAATTTTTTGAAGCAGTTTCAGGTTCACAGCGAAACTGAGAGGACCTCGTGGGATTTTCAGTCATAACTGTGATACATGTTACCCAGGAGTTCATGGTGCTATGGGCGTGCATAACAGCTGTGCTCGTGTGTGGGTGGAGGTGCCACTTACTGAGACAGGAAGCACCGGCGGGCTCCTTTTAACCTTGTGTTATGTGGTTTAACAAGTGAGCTAGGCTTTGTGCATGGTGGCGGGAGCAGGATTCCGGGTGTGGGAACTGAGGCTGAGGTATGGAGGAGCATGCAGACAGCAGCGAAGCCCCAGTTTCATCTGATTGGGAGGCCCCAGACCGTTCTTGGAGAAAGGGGCAGGGTGGGTCTGGCACACCTGGCACTCCCAACTCCAGCTCCTTCTGAAGGGACTGTCTGTATCTCCCAGGCAGGAAGCAGGTCGGGGAGGGGACCAATGTCCACCACTGCTGACTGCAGTCCCCTCTGAACCCCGGCTGGGATAAGTGACCCCCCTGCAGACCAGGGGAAGGCAGACTGAACCTGGACCAGACTTGGGAGACACACTGACCTGGGTTCAAATCCCAGCTCTGCTCTGTGACCTTGGACAAGTTGCTTAACCTCTCTGAGCCTGTTTCCTCCTCTGTCCAATGGGGATGAGGCAGGACCTGCCTCACTATGGTGAGGACACTGTGGGAGTGTGCATGTGAAGTGCCTGGCTGGGGCCTGGCACATAGTAGGTGCTCTCCACTGAGGAACAGCCTCCCCTACTGCTCTGTGGCAGGGCTGGGGCTTGGCCTTTGGGAGCCCTTGTTCCTACCTTCTCTGAGCTGGAGCAGCTAGAGAAGCCCACTCACTTGTAGATAATGGAGGAACCCATGGGCACGGGAGTCAGATGGCTGAGGTTCGGACCCTGGCCTTGGCATTTTCTCTCTAGCTGGCTTTTTCTCCTCTCTGATCCTCAGTTTCCCCATCTGTCAAATGGGGGTGATGAGACCACCTGCCTCACAGCAGTGTTGGGAGAAAGAATCGATCTCAGACATTTAAATTGCTCAGTCCGGTGCTGGGCGTGTAGTAAGTGCTGACTAATGGCACAAGAACCATGATTGGTCTGGGCATCCCACAGGGGGGCATACTGTCTGTGGTCAGCTGGACAGGCCAGAGCCTGAGGGGCACCAGGGCAGGGGACAGGGGGTGTGCAGGCTTTGCAGCCCCTGAGCAGGCAGGCACATGGGCCCTGGTAAAGGAACATATTTTTAAGAAAGGAAACTCAGGACTCTCATACAAATATAAAATCTTTGAACATATGTCAAAGATTTTATTTGACTCATGAATTTATGATGGAACTAGTAAGATGTTACAGCCAATTCAAAGGAGGATTAAAAAGCGCACGCACACACAAACGCAGGCAATTAGGAGTGCTGAAATGAACTTACAAATAGGTGCAAAACTGGTCAGTGTGCCAGGGCAAAAATCAATTGTGTCTCTACCGGATGCAAGTAATTTGCATTTCTATGGAGGAGAATAATTTGCATTACAGTCGCTTTTCTACATCGTGTGAAATACCTTGAAGATGATGAAAGGCCAAGATAACCCAGAAAGGTGCACTAGGCAAGACACCAGTCATCTTTTTTGCACATTTCAAAGCCTTTCAAAATTTTACACACACACAGACACACACTCACAATCACTAACAAATGCAGTCATTCACACACATCCACATCACCTACAAGCCTCACACTGTGTGTGTGTCTTGTGTATCTCGCTGACTCTCGCTCTTTTGCACTGATGGTGGTTCAGGCTCCCACCTCCATGCCTTTGCTCAAGGTGCTCCCCCTGCTAAGCACACATCCCCATCAGTCCTCTGCCCACCCACATCTTGCCCATCTCTCAAAGCTCCCAAGGAATGCCTCTTTGAGCAGGAATCCCTCTTTCCCCTCCACCCTGGTCTTCATTTCGCTCTGTCTTCCATGTACTTCCACTCAGGCATCTGTGTAGGGTAGAAGGAGCGTGGATTCCAGAATCGTTCAGTCCGGGTCTGAATACCAGCTGTGGCACTTCCCCGCCACGTGACTGTGGGCAAGTCACAGCATCTCTCTGAACCTCTGTCTCCCCACCTAGGAAGTGGGATGATAACAGAACCAACCTCATGGGTTGTGTTTGTTTGTTTGTTTGATGTGGACCGTTTTTAAAGTCTTTATCGAATTTGTTACAGTATTGCTTCTGTTTTATGTTTTGGTTTTTTGGCTGCGAGACATGTGGGATCTTAGCTCCCCGACCAGGGGTCGAACCCGCACCCCCTGCATTAGAAGGCAACGTCTTAACCACTGGACCGCCAGGGAAGTTCCCCCTCCTGGGTTGTCTTTGTTTTGTTTTGACAATTGAATTAGCAGAGGCAGGGAATGAGCTTGGCGGAGGATCGGAACACACAGTAAACACTCAATAGAGGTCAGCTGTCATTGCTGCTGTGAAAATCAGGCTCCTAATTCCCTTTGACTGGGTGGCCTGCAAAAGGTCTCTGTCAGCAGGTCAGTTGTAGGGGTGTCCCCTCCTAACAGCTGGAGTGGAGGGTCTTCCCTACCCGCCCCCACCCAGCTGCTGTCCATTTCCAGAATTGGGGTTAAGCAGAGAGGCTGCCGGGAACCCCAGCCCCGGGGTGGGTGCTGGGGCTGATGGCTGCAGCTGGGCTGAAGTCCCCTGGGCTGCGGTGATGGATGGGGGGGCCGGTCGGAAGTGGCTGCTCTGGACAACAGCTGGCCAGACGCTGATGGATGTCCCGGGGGAGCAGGGATGCAGGGAGGATTGCAGAGACTGAGGGGCCGAGAGAGGCTAAAGCCCAGACCCTGGAAAAGCCTGCCTGGGGCTCAGCTGGAAGAGCAGACTGGTGGCCAGTGTTAGGCACAGAGGGCCCAGTGGTGGGTGGAAGGGGTGGAGGGTGGGCACTGGAGACTTTGGGCACTGTGTGTCCTGGACACTCCCTCCTAGAATCCCATCATGAAGCCTAAACACCTAAAGGTCCCATGAGCTTTGACATAAGGCTTTCGGGTTCCAGGCTATAAACCAATAGCGATGTGATCCCAGTCAATCCTTATAACCACCTGGGCAATGGCTTAATATTTTCCCAAGTTTGCCTGTGGAGAAACAGGCTTAGATAGGGTCAAAGGAGCCATGATCTGTGTCAGAGCAAAGCCTTTTCTACCTCCCGTGAAGCCAAGGGGTCCTCCAAGTAGCACTCAAGAACCCTTCCTGTGATCACCAGTTCTAACTTGCTTGTCCAAATTCTTTCGTTCATTCATTCATTTATTCACCCATCCACCAAACCCCAACTGACTTCTTCCTCCATGCCGAGCCGTGGTTGGGTCAGGGATACCCGAGTACTCAGACACAGCCCCTGACCTCACAGCGCTCATTACCCAAGGTCAGACAGACCAAAGGCACACTATCCCAACTCAAGACCTTGGGGGTATGGGGTGGTCAGGGATGGCTTCCTGGAGGAGGTGGATCCCGAGCAGATGCCTGAAGGACAAGTCAAAGGAGGGACCCACTCTTCTCTGGGCAGGGCAGGGCAGGGAGTGGGAAGGAAAGAAGGCTTTTCAGCAGTGGGGACATTTGAGCTGTATCCTGAATGACAAATAGTGGACAGAGATACAGGCAGTGTCTTCCAGCAGCAGGAATAGCACATGCAAAGGCCCAGATTTGGGAATCACCATAGGGTGAGGGGGTGCAGAGGGTGCCAGTGGATTCATATGCAGGAGCCCAGGATGGAAAAAGAAATGGTAAATGACTGGATCAGAGACAAGACAAGGCCCCGGTCTAACAGGTTTTTTGTTTTTTGGGTTTTTTTGTGATACATTTGACATGTAATATTGTATTAGTTCCAGGCATACAACATAATGATTTGATATATGTATATATTGTAAAATGACACCACAATAAGTTTAGTTAACATTCATCGCCTCGCATAGTTACATTTTTTTTTCTTGTGATGAGAACTTTTAAGATCTCCTCTCTTAGCAGCTTTCAACTATACAATACATTATTGTTAACTATAATCACCATGCTGTATGTTATATTCCCAGAACTTATTTATCTTATAACTGGAAGTTTGTACCTTTTGACCCCCTTCACCCATTTCATGCCTCCCCAGTCCTACCTGCCCCCTGGCCTCTGGCAATCACCAATCTGTTTTCTGTATCATTCAGCTTTTTTAGATTGCACCTATAAAGTGAGATCATACAGTAGTTTTCTTTCTTTGACTTATTTCACTCAGCATAATGCCCTCAAGATCCATCCATGTTGTAACAAATGGCAAGATTTCATTCTCTTTTATAGCTGAGTACTATTCCGTTGTATATGTATACCACATTTTCTTTATCCATTCATCCATCGATGGACACTTCAGTGGTTTCCATGTCTTGGCTACTGTAAGTAACGCTGCAATGAACATGCAGATATCTTTTCGAGATAGTGGTTTAATTTTCTTAGGATATATACCCAGGACTGGAATTGCTGGACCATATGGTATTTAGATTTTTAATTTTTTGAGGAGACTCCTTACTGTTTTCCATAGCGGCTGAGCCAAGTTGCATTCCCACCAGCTATGCACTAGAGTTCGCTTTCCTCCACATCCTCGCCAGCCCTTGTTATCTCTTGTCTTTTTTTTTTTTCTCTTGTCTTTTTGATAATAGCCATTCTGACAGATATGAGGGAAAAGGTTTTGAATGTTGTGAAGGGTGTGACTTTATCGATAGAGGACCACTGAGTATTGCATGCAGGAGAGTTACTCATGAGATCTGTGTTTTAGAAAGAGAACCCTGGGTGGAGTTAGGAGGGTGGATTAAAGTGGAGACTGGAGGCCACTTGAAGGTCTAGGCAGTGATTCAGGAGAGAGGATGAAGGCCCAGCCCGGGCAGAGGTGGGTGGGTGGACACAACAGCATTGAGGATGCAGAGTGGACAAGGCTGGAGGCAATAATTTCCTGGGCAAATGTTACCACAGAGACGCATAGATGTCCTCCTCACCTGTTTATATGCATTTTATAAATGACAAAGCATTGGGTTAAGTTTTGAGGGGTTCAGTGGCACACTTGAGTTTCCATTAGCAGGTGGTAGAGCCGGGATGGGAACCCAGGAATGCCGGTCTGGAAACCTAGTTCTCAGTCTCCTTCTGGGTGCTTTCAGCCAAGTTGCCCTTCCATACATGGCCTGCAGGGGGTGGCAGAGAGCAGGGGACGCGCCACGGAGGCCGAGAGGACCCCGTCAGAGGCGGCTGGGCCAGCTGCGTCCGGGTTGGAAGCAGGGGACTGGGCAGTTCCCGGGGAGTCAGCTCTTACCCCCAGTTTACAGAGGAGGACCCCCAGGCCCACAGATCAGGAAGGGCTCTCCCAAGGAGTAGATCAGCCTCTCAGGATACCCCCCAGTCCAGTGGGGGGGGGGGGAACCTGAGCTGCATTTCCCAGGGCACCAGGGGAACCTTAGAGGTCAAGAGTGGGGTCCAGGACTCCCAGACTTTCCTTCAGGAGTAGCCCACCGGGTTTCACCACTGCCCAGCCCAGCCCCGCTGGAGGCAGGGGGATGATGAAGATGAGCCTCAGGATGTGGTCCGGGGAGTAAGCCAAGACTCCCTTAAAGACATGTTCAGGCTTCTCCCAGTGGGTGGGCGCCCACCAGGCCCCGTATAAAGGGCACTGTGGGGGGGGGGCGACGCCAGGTGGCGCCCTTCTGGCTGGGGCGTCCTGCGGTTCATCTCCAGACCTTTTCCATTTTCTAACTCCAGGTTTCCGGAGCAGCAGCAGCTGAAGGTCCGCGCCGTGGGATGTCTCCCTGCGGGTGGGTGGGACCCCGTGGGTTGAGAGCGGAGGATCCAGCCTGGTATAATTTCCCCGCCTCCGTGGCCTGGGTGTCTTCCTGCTGCTAGCAGTTATCTTTAGCAAGCCGGCTCAGGGGTGGCTGGGGAGGGAGGTGAGAAGTGGGTTCAAACCCAGCAGCTGCCACTCACAGCGTGTGACCTGGGGCTCCATTCGCCTCTCTGAGCCTCTTCTGTAAATTGGGGAGGCTGAGCCCCATTTTGCCAGAAAGCACCCTTTTATGTGAAATAAAAATACCCCACATAGGCCTGGCACACAGAGGGGGCTCTGTCTCTCTCTGGCAAATCCCATATGGCCAGCTGGAACCTGCAGTGGAGAAGCCAGGATTAGGGCTTTGCTGATAGAAAGTTAAAATATATATATATCATATATATATATATATATGATAGGTTTTTAATTTGGAGGAGAGATGAATTTCCCACACAAAAGAATTCCAAATTATTTACCTCGATCAGCCAGGTGATCAAGGTCACCACCAACCATGATAGGTCATCTTCAGGGCACGTACCCTTGATATGATGGTGATGAAAATGGCCTTTCACCTCTGGGGTCTTCCTCCCAAAATACACAACCCGCACGGCATGCGGGATCTGAGTTCCCTGACCAGGGATCCAACCTGTGTCCCCTGCAGTAGAAGTGCAGTCTTAACCGCTGGACGGCCAGGGAAGTCCGTCGGCCAGGGAAGTCCCACAACCCCATTCTTTTTTTTTTTTATTATTAATTAATTTATTTATTTTTGGCTGTGTTGGTTCTTCGTTGCTGCACACGGGCTTTCTCTGGTTGTGGCGAGCGGGGGCTACTCTTCATTGTGGTGTGTGGGCTTCTCATTGCGGTGGTTTCTCTTGTTGCAGATCACGGGCTCTAGGCGTGCGGGCTTCAATAGTTGTGGCACGTGGGCTCAGTAGTTGTGGCTCACGGGCTCTAGAGCACAGGCTCAGTAGTTGTGGCACACGGGCTTAGTTGCTCCGCGGCATGTGGGATCTTCCCGGGCCAGGGCTCGAACCCATGTCCCCTGCATTGGCAGGTGGATTCTTAACCACTGTGCCACCAGGAAAGCCCCCACAACCCCATTCTAATCATGAGAAAACCATCAGACAAATCCCAGTTGAGGGACTTGATAAATATTCCTGAAAAGTGTCAAGGTGATCAAAAGCCAGGAAAGTCTGAGAAACTGTCACAGTCCAGAGGAACCTACATGTAATGTGGTGTCCTGGATGGGATCCTGGAACAGAAAAAAGACTTTAGGAAAAAAACTAAGGAAATCTGAATAAAGCACAGACCTTAGTAAATAATAATGTATCAGTGTTAATAACAGGGGAAGTTGGATATGAGTATATGGAATTCTCTGTGCTCCTTTCACAATTTTTCTCTAAATCTATTCTAAAATTTAAAGTTTATTTTAAAAAATTGAGGTTGGGGCTTCCCTGGTGGCGCAGTGGTTGAGAGTCCGCCTGCTGATGCAGGGGACACGAGTTCGTGCCCCAGTCCGGGAAGATCCCATATGCCGTGGAGCGGCTGGGCCCGTGAGCCATGGCCGCTGAGCCTGCGCGTCCGGAGCCTGTGCTCCGCAACGGGAGAGGCCACAGCAGTGAGAGGCCCGCGTACAGACAAAAAAAAAAAAAAAAATTGAGGTTGGACATGAGATGGCTAACTTTTTATTTTACTTAATGAAGACATTAAAAACCTCACCAACGATCTCCCCTCCCCTATTGTTTCATAAAAGAAAGGAGGTTCATAACAGCAGGAAGGCCTCCATCTCAGAATGGACAAGAGTTGAAATGGAGTTAGTCCAGGTTAATGAAGAATTCAGACTCTTTATATTTCTCATTTTGCCCAGGACGCATGAGAAGTTGGGGCCTGGAGAATGTGGGCAGGGGGAGAAATGGTAGAAGAAAACCATAGCTGAAAACACCAGACGCTGGACCAAAGCTGATGTGTGACTTATAGTGTAAGGGTCTTGGGGGGAGTGATGGGTGGCAGGGTTGGCAGGCGATGGGGCTTCCAGGCCAGTAGGGTGACCAGCCATCCCGCCTGCCTAGGACTGAGGGGTTTCCTGGGCCCTGTACCTTCAGTTTTAAAGCTGGGACAGTCCTGGGCAAGCTGGATGGTGGGTCACCCTAACCCAGCAGGTGGGCCAGGACAGTCCTGTCCTGAGGGGACAGCACATCTCTCAGTAGCTGTCTCTAAACTCCTGGAAAGGGAAAGACAGGCCCTGTGTGGCTAGATCTTGTGATTTTTTATTATTTTTTTCAAGAGAAGCTAGAAATCCTTTTATTTTTTAACACAAAAAACCCTGAAGTTTCAAATGCTTGCAGCTAATTCAAGCAACTATGAAATGCTTTTCAGGCCAAACCAGAGTGCATTTCATGTTGGCCCCCAGGCTGCCAGTTTGGGGCCTCTGAGAACACCTCTGATTTGGAGCCTTGAGCTGGTCCCTTGGCTCCTCTGAGCCTCGGTTTCCCTGACTGTGAAATGGGAAAAATTTTGCCTCCTCCAGGGCTGTTTGATCTGTCTGCAAGTCAGGTGCTCAGGCTGGCACATAGGAAGCTCTCAATCAATGGAAGTTATTACCAAGAAAACAGTCTAGTGGCAACAATGGAAATGTCCATCAGTGGATGAACAGACACATAGAATGTGGTCTATCCATACAATGGAATATTATTCATCCTTAAAGAGGAATGCAGCCCTGTTACAGACACGGATGAATCTTGAAAACATTATGCGAAGTGAAAGAAGCTAGTCACCAAAGACCAGAGACTGTATGATTCCATTTACATGAAACATTCAGAATAGGCAAATCCATAAAGACAGAAATTAGTGGTTGTCAGGGGCTTGGAGAGTTGGGGGAGGAAAACGAGGGTGGGGTGGGGTGATTGGCAATGGTTTTGGGAAGGGTGATGAGAATGTTCTCAAATGGATTGTGAGAATGGTTGCACAGTTCTAGGAATATACTAAAAGCCATTGAACTGTACGCTGTGAGAGAGTGAATTGTATGGTATGTGCATTCTACCTCAGCTGGTCCTCTTTCTGGCCCCGCCCCAGCTCCCCGTGTAACCTTGAGCATGGTATTCCCCTCACCCCCCGGCCCCCAGTTCCTGCCTGGAGAACACAGATGCTGAATCAGGTACGTTCTGAGGCTGCATCCAGCTCTGACAGCTTATGATTTTATTATGACACATGGTTACATATTCACCAGGGCCACCTGCCCACTGAGACCCGGGATAATACAGGCCAAAGGTGGCCCATCAGCTCGGAAACCTGTAATTCTGCGCATGCCTGACAGACCACGGGGACGGGAAGGAGTCGAGCGGACCCCGGTGGAAACCCACAGATGTTTGCAGTTGATGACAGACGTGTCAACAGATGGAATTAAAGAATTTGCCGGCAGCTGTTGCCTGTTTACCAAAACTCCCTCAATGAACCTCACCTTCAGCTCTTGGAGGTGGCTGCTTGGGCCCCAAGTCAGGGATGCCCTGTTCTGATGGCCACTCACCTGCTGTGTGGCCCGGGAAAAGTCCCTTGGCCTCTCTGAGCTTCAGATTCTGCATGTGTGAAAGGGAGGTGGTAACGCCTCCCTCCTAGGATGGTGCCAAAGATTCAAGATGATAACGTCTAGAGCCCTTGGCGTCGGGTCAACACCAGGTAGGTGCCCAGTCTGTGGTAGCTGTTCTGATTCTTTAACCTCTCTCGGCCTCCGTTTCCCCATCTGTAATCGGACACGGTTTATCTAGATCAGTGGTTCTCAACTGGTGGGGGTGGTGATTGTAACCCCGAAGACTTGGATGGCTATTGCAGCTGCAGGGTGGGGAGCGCTGCTGTTATCTAGTGGGTAGAATGCAGAGATGCTGCTGACACCCTGCAGTGCATGGGACAGCCCTCCACAGCAGAGGGTTCTTCAGCCGCAGATGTCAGTATGGCTGATATTGAGAAACCCTGGACTAAGCTCACCTCTGCGTTTGCCTCCAGCTGTAGATGTTTGGGTTTGATTTGCGTTGCCTCCTGCTGGGAAGGGGTCTTGAGTGTTCAGTCTTTTAACCTGGACTTGGTCTCATAGAATGGCCTTGGGCCTAGAACACTTCCTTACCAGGAACTAAAGAGGCCCCTCAGCCTCATCACCTTGTGTGAGGATGTCTTTCCTGTTTCAGACCCAATGTGTGCCCCTTTGCCCTGCTTAAGTGTGTGCGTGCGTCACGTGGCACCTGGCCAACCCCACTGCTGTACCCATCCCCTGTGGGGAGGGAATGGGGTCCTTTGTTCTGCGACAGAGGAGGGGTGCGTGTATCGGTTGCCAGGAGGAACCCGCTGCTATGGGGGCCGTATATATTTATTATTATGCAGTGTATTGTCTTTCTCCCGCCTAGAGTGTCAGCTCCAGGGGTTGTGTCTGTTTTGCTCCTGGCAGGATCTTCTGTGCACAGCGCAGTGCCTGGCATGTAGTAAGTGCTCACTAAATGCTTTTGGACCGAGTTTTTGACCATTGTCCTGACGTGGGGGAGAGGGGAGAGGGAAGTGGTCAGATTCGCTGATGGCAGAGGAAAGATCTCCCCCAGCCCACCCCCTCCCCTCCTTTGAAAAATCTCAGCCAGGATGGAGGGGTGTGGCTAGGCCTGGGGGCCCTCAGTGGGCTCCTCCCCGGGGGAGATGCTTGTCCCTTGGGGTCACACCAGGAAGGGAGGGGAAGCCACTGCTTCAGGTCCTTGGGGTGTGACTCACGGGTGCCCTTGGTCTTGTTCTCACCCATCACAAACCTTGTTCTGGTCTAGTGTTAAGAGCAGGTTCTCAGGAGCCAGGCAGAGTTGTGCCTCCGTTTCTTTGTCTGTACCATTGAGATAATGCTAGTGTCTCATCAGTATATTGCTGTGAAGATTCTACAAGTGAATATAGAACAGGACCTGGCATGCAGGAAGCCTGCATAAGATGTGCTGGGATTATTTGTAGAATTTCTTGCCTATGTGTTTATGGAGGATCTCTAAATCTGGAAGAAGATTCCAAGGTTCTTTCCCATATGACCAGCACTTCCACTCCTAGGTGTGGACCCAAGAGAAGTAGAAACACACAGAAATTTGTACAGAGAGGTTCGTAGCGGCATTATTCGTAATACCAAAAGGAACAACCCTGTCAGTCAGTCGGATGAGTAGATAAACAAAATGTGGTGTATCTGTACCACGAAATGTTACTGGTCAATGAAAAGAAATGAAGTATTTTATTTTTATTTTTTTATTGAAGTATAGTTGATTTACAATTTTGTGTTAGTTTTAGGTATACAGCAAAGTGACCTATATATATTCTATATTCTATATATATCCAGTTATACTTATATATATCTATATTCTTCAGATTCTTTTCCATTTTAGGTTATTACAAAATATTGAATAGAATTCCCTGTGCTATACAGTAGGTCCTTGTTGGTTATCTATTTTATATATAGTAGTGTGTATCTGTTAATCCTAATTTATCCCTCCCCAAGAAATGAAGTACTCCTACGTGCTACAACATGGGTGAACCTTGACAACATTATGCTAAAGACACAAAAGGCCCCAAAGTACATGATTCCACTCATAGGAGATGTCCAGAATAGGCAAATCTATAGAGACAAAAAGATTAGCGGGTGCTTAAGGTTATGGGGAGTGGGCACAAGGAACAGGGAGGTGATAATAAAAGGTATGGGATTTCTTTCTGAGGTGATGAAAATGTTCTAAACTGGACTGTGTGATGGTTGCACAACTCTGAATATACTAAAAATCATTGAAATGTACACTCAATGGGTGAACTGTATGGTATGTGAACTATATCTCAGCTATTAGGGAAAAAAAAAGGATTCCAAGGCTCTTGGCTGAGCCAGACCCATTTTTCAGGGTATTTCTTTAAAAGTCACACACTTAGCCTCCAGGGGCCGTGTCCAGCTGGTGATAAATCGCATTTTTACTTCTGCTCTGCTCTGCAGTGACCCAGGCTCCTTTATCTGCCTCGCTCACATCTGTCGCCGGCATTTCACGTGTATGTCACCTGCTTTCTCACACTCACCATAGCTGTCTGGGTCCCTCGGCTGTGTCCTCATCTGCCTCCAGGCTGTCTGGCTGTCTGTCCATCCGTCAGCGTCAGTCCCTCATTCCAGCTCCATTTACTCTTTCAAAGTGGCTCCTGGGGATGGGGGATCAGGCAGGGCCAAGGCAGGAGGCCATACAAGTGAATAAAATGACCAGTTACACAAATGCTAGGAGAGCCGGAGGCCTGGGAAAGCAGTCCTGGGGCAGGAAGGTGGTTGCAGACCCGTGTCCTTGGCCCAGAGGTCACAGTGTGGGTCAGCCGTCCTGCTCCTGACCAACTGTGCGGAAGCCAAGAGTCGATGATGAAGGAGGAGGTCGGGTGCAGAGGGAAGCTCATGCGCCCTGGAGATGCACTGGGTTCGAATCCCACCCCTGTCAGCCCCCGACTGTGGACTCTGGGCAAATGGCCTCCCTTATCCAAGCCTCAGTTTCCTCCTCTGTAAAACAGGGCTAACAATAGCACGTGGCTCATAGGTTTGTTGTAAAAAAAACTAAAGGCAGTGATGTGTTCTAAACACTTGGCACGTGGTGGAGTGTGGATTGCGATCGGCTGGAACGCTGTGTGTAAGGCTCTGGAGTTCCAGCCCCGAGGTAATTCTGGCCAGCTGTGTGACCCTGGGCAAAGCCCTCAACCTCTCTGAGCCCTGTTTCTGCATCTGTGGAGATAAAACAGTTCTGCCCATTTCATGAGGGTGGAGGTGAGGACTCAGCACTATAGGCACCTAGTGGGCCTGGCTCTTCTGGGTATCATGACCTGGTTCTCTCCCTCCACAAGGGACAAGGGTCCAGGTTGCCCACCCCAAACCAGCTCTGTCCTCTCTGGGCTTGCTTCCTTCCTCCGTGGCAGCATCTTGCCAGTGAGCCGACTTGAATACAGCCGAGCTGTGTGGAGGGGAGAAACAGGCTGGGATGAGTTTGGAATGGATGTCATGGAGTCATGCTTACCGGCGATGCCATTCTACACCGTGGCTGTGACTCAGATGTTAAGACGTGATTTCCCATCCCATGGGGTGTTCTTGTGACCTGCCAGAGGGGGGATCCTGAGCCCCCATCCCAGCATCAAATGAAAAGACCTCGCAGCCAGTCCCTCCACTGGCACAGGGGTGACTGTGATTGGGATGAAGGGCAGTGATTCATGGAGCCTTCAGCTGCCTGTGTCACCAGGGCTGGTGGCAAATCAAAGAGGAAGCCATCCAGAGCTCTGTCTGCATGGCATGTGCCCCCTTGTCCTTATGAAATATTTCGTAATAATAACCTCAGTCTGGTTCTGCCACCCACCGTGTATGTGACCTGTGACGTCACCTCATCTCCGCTTTGGCTTCCCAGGCTGCAAAATGAGCGTTGGGACCAGACCCCATTTGTTCCTTCACTGATTCCAGCATTTGGTCATTCCACAAACACTTGTTGACACACCTGCCAGGTGTGCCTGCTGGAGGGATCCAGCTGTGAGCACCTGACGAGGTCCGGCCCCTTACAGCACAACATTCCAGTTGGGGGACAGTCAACAGACAAGCAGGTCCAAACTGACAAATTGTGGGGCCCAGAGGGAGAAAAGCCATGTGCTGTGACCTGGGGCAGAGAGACACGGATGTGGGCCGAGCCCTGAAGCGTGAGAAGGAGCCGGCTGTGCAGGGCATCGGGGGTGGGAGGGGGGAGAAGGACAGGGGAGCAGCAGCTCACTGGAGGGAGCTCTGTGGGGAGGAGAGGGTAGGTGACATCAGCTGGGACTCATGAGACAGCCTGAGGAGTTCATGCTTCATGCTCGGGCTCATGGGGACAGCACCACAGGACCCCTGGCTGGGGAGGGACATGATTGCATTTCCCAGGAAACCATCTGTGGCCTCCCGGACATCTGCTGTGCGGTCTCTGGGTCCCATCCGCTGTGCCGAGCTCTGGATGCAGATGACAGTTAAATAGTGTTGAGCTCTTACTGTGTGCCAGGTGTCATGATAAGCCCCTATGTATATATGTGTGTGTGTCTGTGTGTGTGTGTGTGTTTAACTTTTATTGGGGTATAGTTGGCTTTACAATGTGGGGGTTTTTTGTTTGGTTTGTTTTTTTTAACTTTTATTGGGGTACAGTTGATTTACAGTGTTATGTGCATGTGTGTGTTTCTTAATTTAAAAATCACTGTGGGAGTTGCCTGGTGGCCTAGTGATTAGGATTCTGGGCTTTCACCCGTAGCCCGGGTTCAATCCCCTGTTGGGTAACTGAGATCCCACAAGCCATGCGATGCAGCCAGAATAAACAAACAAATAACAAATAAAAAAAATCACTTTGACCTCATGATGATTCTATGAAATAGACCTATCATTATCCCCATTTTACAGATGGGGAAACTGAGGCACAGAGAAGTCAAGTGACTTGCCCCAGGTCACACAGTTGATAGTGAGGGGAAGGGTTGGAGAGAAAGGGCCTGACGCCAGAGACACTTATGACTGTGGAGGAAGCGTTGTCAGGCTTGAGTGTCTGGCTGGGTGACTGGTGGGTAGTGATGCCCTGAGGATGTGGGGCATCTGGGGGAGGAGCAGCTCTCCTGGGTAGAGGTGCTGGTGAGCAGTAGGAATTTGTTTATTGGAATGGAGTACCTGGGTTTCTGACCCTTCTGCGAAGAGGCAGTACAGAGTGGTTGTCAAGACTGTGGGTCCTGAGCTGTGTGACTTTCAACCAGTCACTTAACCTCTCTGTGCTTCAGCTTTCTTATCAGTGAATTAGGAAGTGTGATGATAGCTCCTTCTTCAAGGATGAGTAGGGATGAAATGAGATGATGTTTGTGTGGTGACAGCTCCTGGAACACGATTACAATATGTTAATAAGGAAGAGAAAGGCTCAGGCCTGGAGAGGTGAGCAGTACAAGAGGAGCCCCAGTCCAGGAAATGCCTCGCAATAAGTTGCTGATGATAGTGACAGCTGGCCCTGCCTGGCCCCACCTCCCAGAGCCCAGGTATCCCCCCTCCCAAGCTGCCTTTGGGGTAAATATCCAGGGTGCTGAGACCCTGACTTAGCTCCATGCCACTCTCTGGCCAGAGGATGGAGCCACTGTCACTTTGGCCAGATTCCTCCCGAGGTCTCCTTACTCTGGAGCAGGGCCCAGAGGGACTAAACCTTGTGCCTGCCCCAGTCAGGGCAGGGGCCACTGCCCACAAGAAGGGCCAGGCGACTGTCACATGGTGCCTCATGTTTTTGTGATGACCATCTGTTTGTGGCAGAATCATCTGAAAACAGGAAGATCCTGGTCAGAAACCACATGATTCTCAAAGGGCTGGAGGGCAGGGGACCCAGCTCGGACATCCTGATTCACTGAGGACCCTTCTGGGGTCCAGGCACCCCTTCCAAAAACATGCTTTGTTTTGTTCTGAAAGATGTACCTGAATTTATTTCTGTTGATTTAAGACTGGATATTTCTTCTAAAAAATACATATTTTTAAATTTTTCTTTTTATTTATTTATTTATTTTTATTTTTGGCTGCGTTGGGTCTTTGTTGCTGCACGCAGGCTTTCTCTAGTTGCAGCGAGCAGGGACTACCCTTCTTTGCAGTGCACGGCCTTCTCATTGCAGTTGCTTCTCTTGATGCAGAGCATGGGCTCTAGGTGCACGGGCTTCAGTAGTTGTGGCACGCAGGCTCAGTAGTTGTGGCTCGCGGGCTCTAGAGTGCAGGCTCAGTAGTTGTGGCACACAGGCTTAGTTGCTCCGCGGCATGTGGGATCTTCCCAGACCAGAGCTCGAACCTGTGTCCCCTGCGTTGGCAGGCAGATTCTTAACCACTGTGCCAGCAGGGAAGTCCTAAAAAATATTTTTATTTTGTAAGGATTTTATTTTATTTCCAAATATCTTAAACACTAGTTTGACATCGTATGTCACAGAGGTACAGACCACAAGAAAAATGGAAAAAGCAGGTACTCCCCCAAAGGTAAGCAAAGGGCAACAATCATTCCCTTGGCGTATCCATGTCTGGTCAACCATTGAAAGAAGAAGAATAATTCTAGCAGCATAAGAGAAATGCATGCAGCTTGGTAAACTCAGAATTTTCACAGTAGACACTTTAAACCAGTCTTACCCAGTAGAAATATAACTAATTTAGCCACATATGTCATCTTAATTTTCTTATAGCTGCATTAAAAAAAAAAAGAAGCATGGGAAATTAATTTTAACAATATATTTTATTTAATCTGATATATCCAAAATATTAACATTTCAACATGTAATCAATATTTTAAAATATTCCAGAGCTATTTTCCATTCTCTTTTTTTGGTACTAAGTCTTCAAAATCCGGTGTATATTTTACAGCACATCTCAGATCTGACCAGTTGTATTTCAACTGCTCAGTGACCACAGGTGGCCACTGGGCATCACATGGACAATACAGCCTAGACATTGAACTTTCTTTATAGGGAAAACTTAATTTTCCCCCCTTAATGTTACAGTTACTTAAGTCCTGCATTATGTGTCTGCTTTTGGTGCTTCTTTTGTTCATTTTCTTCTCTGTATACTCTGACTTTGATAAGGACTCAATGATAAGGATGATCTTTAAGATGAGTCTTCTTTCTTTCTTCAGGCTTTGAATGTCTTTTTCTTTCTCGGTTTCATCCTTTTCTCTTAGAAATCTTCCCCCAACATTTTATTGTGAAAATGTTCAAACATACAGAAAAGTTGAAAGACTTGAGCAGTGAATGCCCAGATAGCATGTTGTTATATCTGTCCATCCATCCATCCCTCATCCCTCCATCCCTCTACTCATCTATTCATCCATCCATCCATCCATCCCTCTACTCATCTATTCATCCATCCATCCCTTCGTCCCTTCACCCCTCTCTCCATCCATCCCTCTACCCCTCTCTCTATCCCTTTTTCCATCCATGCATCCATCCCTCTATCTCTCCATTCCTCCATCTCTTTATCTCTCCATCCATCTATAACTCTGTCTAGCCATTTTATTTTATTTTTTGATAAATTTCAAAATAAGTTGCTAACATCAGTACCCGTCCCTTTAAACAGTTTGGCATGTATTTTTTGGCATGTATTTTAATAACTAAGTTTAATATTCAGAATAGTCTTTTTCAATGCAAAAAAACCCCCCACA